>NC_056733.1:1072179124-1072436624 GCF_019279795.1 Protopterus annectens
CCCCACATCTGCTTTTCTATCTCCTTGTTTCATTGGGTATGAGTATTACCTTTGTTCCCCACTCATGTTCTGCATTCATTGTTACCTACTGTTAGCTGTGGTGATGTGGCCATGATTGTCCTTCACCTTTATTATTTTTTATTAGAAATGTTATAGATTCCATCAGAATCCCTATGTACTTGCAAGTATATTTTATTAGTATGTGACTTACACAGCCATTCATATTTGTCTCTGGGCTTACTGGAAAGATTGCTGAGGATATAAATTATTTATGAATATCATTCAGCTTACATTGGATTAATATAATTTCCGTAACTTTGTTTACATAATGTATATCAAACTTTATGAGACAGTTTTCATGAACTATGGAGTGGCTGTGACTGTTAGACAGCACGCTCATGTTGCCGATCAACTCTGTTATGCATACATTTTAAGTCCACTGAGGCATATTTAAGTATTACTAGCTGCAACTGTTGCACTGATACTGTGGAAATGTGCTGGATTCTGTGAACTTTACCAAATCCAGCACAACTGGTGTTATTCATAGTCTGGGACTTAATAGCTACATAATGGGTATCCACAAAATGCACTATCACTACATGTATATGCAAATCAGATAAGTATGGGTTATTCACTAATAATAAGGAAAACTGAATGTGTTTTGAAAAGCACACCCACTTGCAACAAACGTGTAAAGTAAATGAAATTAAGTTGTCTTAGGCACATACAAATTCCTACATGAAAGCTGTGTGTTTTGTATGACTTCTTATATATTCTAATACTATAGACAGATTCAGGTATGCACAATCACACTTGAAAGACATAAGGCAAGCTGCAGACTGCAGATTGTGTTATTAATGTTTTAAAAATAAATGAGTTTAAATGTTTTATATAGGAGTATCATTATATGGTTTCACTAAAGAGTGGAAAGGGGCAGATAGGAAAGACTGAAAAAAATGGGAGAAACAACAAAGATTGAGGCAGAGCAGGAGCTCATCATGAGTGTTGTGGAGGAGGTGGGAGAGGAGAGGAACTATGTTTTAGGCAGGGGATAGTCCACCCCTATGTTTTAGAACTTTTAGAGAACAGTTTAATGTAGATGGGAAATAGGTAAGAGGATGTGGGAGAAAGGATAAGGAAAGAAGGGATAATGAGCAGTGGTGCCAGCTATTGTCCCCAGTCCATAAAGCCTCAGATGATTCTTACTGCTAGATGGAGTTGCAGTGAAGGACCCCAATGTTAAGACGGAAGGAGCTTGTTGTGTTGCAGTGGTCAGCAACAACTGAGACAGTGTGTCTTGAACATGATGAAGAGAGGCCTTGACTGGCTGAATCCATCTCCCCATGTTTGTAAAATCCTTAAAGGCATACACATAAACCTAAACCATTCTCTAGCCCTTAGGTATTGAAAATGTGGGTAAATCCAG
Organism: Protopterus annectens; assembly: GCF_019279795.1. Taxonomy (NCBI): domain Eukaryota; kingdom Metazoa; phylum Chordata; order Ceratodontiformes; family Protopteridae; genus Protopterus; species Protopterus annectens. The sequence continues at coordinate 1,072,180,551 of NC_056733.1, forward strand.
GTAATAATGGTTACATTTGTGAGGGATCTTCAGCCGTTAGACTAGTAATCCTCTACAAGCGCATGGACCTATGAACCAACTCCAGCATGTCCTCAGCCAAGTAACATAGCCTCTGGTCAGTGGGGATGGAAGGCTGCCACATGTCAAGGTGCCCACAGTACAGGTTCCAAATCTGCAATCCTGTGAAAACTTCTCTAGGAGGACAGAAAGTGAATGCTCCCTAATGTGGGAATTACAAATCTGGGCTTCTCCTGATGAGTTTGTACCTGTAAGAAAATGAAAATAAATGGGAGCTGAAGAAAATAAAAATGGAGACAGAAATGCACAATGAAAATAAGAAAAAAAGGAAAAAAGGGAGAAAGAGCAGAGGGACAAAAAAGGAAATGCACACAGTAAATTCACACATTATGTTACACAGCATTCAATCTTTTTCACTTTAAAACATTTTTATTTTTATGCCTCTTTACAGAAATAAGACTGGATGCACAGGAAGTCCTTATGCATACATAGGACTTCTGATTTGGCAAGTTGTTATTTGTATGTGAGAAGACTGATATGAGGAGTGCTTATGTATGAGTTTGATGAAATAATAATGGAAGTGCTTATATGTACTTGGGAAAAAGAATGTATTCCATACTTCTCCACATAAACCTTACTTCTAACTTAGATAGTCTTAAATTTCTTCTTAAAGAAAACATCTCCTAAATTTAGCTATACTACTGCCATACCCCTGAGTAGCACTAACTTATTTCCAAAATATCCCACGTATTCCTGCCTCTCAGTTTACATTTAAACTTTAAAAAGAACCACAAAAAGCACAGATCCAAAGGGTTTAATGAATCCTTAGTGCCGCGGCCTGTAAGCCTTCCAAGATGAATCCTTAGGGCCTCAGCCTGTAAGCCTTCCAAGATGAATCCTTAGGGCCTCGGCCTTTAAGCCTTCCAAAAGTCTACTCTTGGAAGACTTATGGGCCAAGGCACTAAAGATTCATTAAAGCCTTTGGATCTGTAATTTTTGTAGTTCTTTTTATTTTATTTTTTTTTTTGCTTGCTGTGCTATTTTGTACATTTCAGCTTTATCCTGCTTATCTCTCTCTCTCTCTCTCTCTCTCTCTCTCTTTAAGCCTATAACACTAATACTTATATACCTTGTCTTCAATTAACCTCAATACTCAATATTTCAACAATGTAAACAAATGCAAATCTAAGGCCTCTTGTTAGCTCATCTCCTTATCTGGGTGGTTATAGAACATATGCAATTATTTCTTATGCTCTTCATATTAAGTAAATGCAATTTGCAATATATGCAGCTACTTTCTAACCTTACTTTGTTACACACTTTATGCTGTTCTCTCTCTTATAACTTTGATTTTACTACATAGTTTGTGCTGCATTCTGTATAAATCTTGGTATGATTTGTATCTGAATGAGGAGCTTTTCTCATTGGACTTCCACTGAAAAGGGATACACTAGTCATCCCATTTGGACTTTCCCAGTACTCATATGTTGAATAAATAAATGAAATCAAATTTTAAATATGCATCCCCATCTGTTATGACTAAATTATGCATAAATGGTCTTGAGAGGGAAATGTGCAATTTTTGCAAAATCTTCAAATAAATTCCCTTGGTTGGAATGATGTTTGTCTTGGCCTCTTTGCTTTAAGTTGGCTCCTTTAATGTTGGTATTTTCTCAGAGCTGTATGAAGTAATGCCAGAGATATTGTGAAAAAAGTTCAAAATGTTGCCTTTTATACTAATTTGGTAACCACAGCATAATTTGAACTTCTCAACATGAAAAGGATTACATACTTGAGAGATCTTGCAATTTCCTGGCTCTGGGCTGCATTATGATATAAAAGACTTTACTAAGTAAGTAGATTCATAGGTTCCTAGGTAAGTACTAGGATTTCTTTGAAGACCATTTTAATCCTATCCAACAAGCCCCATTCAAAAGCTCTCTCTAGCCTCAAGAAAGGCAAAGCAAGGTAGAATGGGAGAGAATTTGAAGCTGTGCATCCCATTTTCTGGGTTTACCTTGAAGGTGACAAGGGTGCCACTTTACATGAAATGTACAGGAAGTTTATTGCAGAAGTGAAGGATTTGCTGGGATATGAATCTATCTTGCCAGCATGTCTTATTTATCTGATTATGAAGGTTTAGTTCCTTTAACTGAGTATTTGATATACCAAAGAACAACAGCAACCAATGTCCCCACACCCAACCACACAGTCAAACACGTTACCTGCTACCAGTTGCACACAGTTTGAAACATCACATATCGAAGCGCTTTACTCCTTTCACCAAGAACGAACATGCAGCTTTTAACCTAATGAATAAACAATGTTGTAATTTGATGTATTTTCACTTGTGTTTTGTGGGTTGCTTGTGTGGACTGTGGTACTGGGCTGTTGTTGGTTGTATTTCGTACTTGAGTACTTGATATACCATTAAGTTATGTGATGGAATAAGAGGTCATATAGGGTTGGATCTTTAGTGGCACAAAAGGCTAGATATAGATGTCCACTGAGGAGTCTGTAAGAGACTGACTGCAGAGAAAGGCTGCCAGTCTTTCCTGATAACTAAGGTTTTTGAGGCCAGTAATCTTTTTAGTTACAATGCATGTCATGTTACAGTTGGGAGGGTGGCCTAATGGTTAACATGTTTGCCTCATAAACACAAGGTGCAGGGTTTGAGTCTCACAAGGGATAATTGGCTAGGCTTAAAATGGCTCACAAAGGGCAGTTAGCCTAGTGCCAATCTATATATGTATAAATGGGTTGCCTATGAAATAAGTAATTAGCTGTTCAGTCTGTATGGGAGAGAAACATCTTACCTAAAGGATAGATACTTTTGTAGTTTTTCCTGTATTCCCATGTTTCCTTGACTCTCTCATGGTGCTGATCATTTATAACTGCACAGCGATGTCTCACTTTGTATGACTTTTTATCAGATTCTTCCCTCTTGTTGCCCACAGTAGTTCTTCAACTACCTCAGCATAACTTTTTTTATTCTTTCTGTCAGTAAATTCTTCATGCCCCTCATATTTTCTTATATTGCATCATAACCAAGTTACTAAATTGATCTGCTTACTGGAGGGTTTATAGACTACATGGAAAGTTTTCAATAAGCCTAGGTAAATATACATATGCACAGGAAGAAAATGCAGGTTTGGAAAAATTCTATATAGTAGATATTAACTTTGGCACTATAGTATGTCCCACATAGAATAATGCAGTCTCTGTCTACACTCCATATTGAAATGTTGGCAAACAGTAACAAACATATGTAGAGGCATTGTTCTCAAGACAATTGTTTGTTACTTTTGTAATTTCCAAGCATGTTTGCACAAAATATGTTACCACAGTTTAACATCACAGCTCATATCGTAACTGATAATTATCAGACTGTAGCTTGTCACATTCTGTAACAGTACCATAGTCATATGTTGCTTTTTAATAAATAAGCAAAAGAAATCACATCCAGTATAAATGTCATACATCTCAGAGTATGCATGCTGTAAATTTAACAGAACAGCAGCCCTATATTGTTTCATTTTACCATATTTCCATTTGTCAAATATATCACATATTCCAACTAGTATGCCACACATCTGCAAACAAGTTTGATCCATGGGTAACATGTAGAAAAATTATTTACATCATGTGTAGGTTCGTGGTAGGAACAGAAACATAAACAAGTCTGATACAATACAACTTGTTATTTTATATGGTCTCTATAAACCACCATACTGCCTTTTCACGGCAGGCCACCATCAAGTCCTAATTGCAAGAAGTTCCTTACTGTACATCTCTTCTTTGTTCTATTTCACATGAAAAAAAGAGTCTTTTCACATTTTTATTCAGTTTGGTTATGTAGAATTGCCCACGAGATTACCTTCAAGCTATTACTTTCATTTTTAACAATGCTGGGATAACTTGTATGGACTTTGTCCAATATAAATGTCATAACTCACAGGGAGTTATAACTTCAGTATTCTATAGCACAGCCTATTTTAATGGAAAGGTCATACATTGAAATATACAATATTTGTAAACTCTAAAAAGTATTTGGTAAGGCTAGGTTGGGCCAAACTGTTATCACAAAACTTCTCATGTCACAGACCAGGTTCAATTCTTATTGTCACAGTAAAATTTGCCTTAATATGAGTGTCCTGAAAGTGTTCTTCAGTCAAAGAATTAATGTAACCTTCCATTCCTTCTGTTGCATTTTGTTAAATTTGCAGTAAATGAACTGTAGTATCCACAAGATTTGCCATGACTCTGGGCAGTATTCAGAAAGTTCTGTAATACAGCTATGAAAACCTAAATAATTCAGATGGATTAGCATAATGTGCTCCAAAGAATGATAAAGTATGTGGGATGGCTAGCATAGTGCTGACCAGTTAGGGAATGAGTCCCATAGTAAGCTATCTCAGTTACGTTAATGGTAGCCATCACTGCACTGCAGATCTGTTCTATGCTGGAGGTAATTTGACTTTGGAGAAAGGCACAAGAAGGTAACAAGCCTCTTATTCTGAACATTCATGACTGCAATGAAGTGCCTGATAGCTGCACATAGGAAGTGTTAGCAGGTAGTACAGGACCACTGCAGCAAAGTGCAATCTCAGCTCATCATATAATTGGGGAAGACAGGGTTAAACAAGAAAGCCAAAAATGGGGCAAGAACAAGCAGAAGACCACACACAAGGGTAAAATGAGGGCACGTTATGCAAGGCGAAGGGCTTTTTTTATTGGAATGGGCACCACATTTCCTTTTTTTAAAGATGGGAAGAGAAGGATCCCAGCAAAGAGATTATACAGAGAGGAAGGAGAGTACTGAGGATGTTGCAAGGGCAGACAAATATACAACACAGATATACAGATATACATGAAAAAGGACATTATGGACACAAGGGAGCAGCAGTGGAATGATGCACCAGATGCAGGAAGGGCAACAGGTGATGGGCAGGACTACACTACGAATATAGTGTGAGGACTGACAAATAAGAAAGAGGAACATTGTGACGATGCATAGGGCATGACAGTGGTGAGTCTGCAGGAACATACTTGTGTTGGGACTTCTGTCCAGCGTGAGTGATGTCAGTGAGGTCACTCACTGCCCTGACAAGCTGGTGTCAGACATAGATTTTATATGTGAGGCATTATGCTGCCCCAGCAGGCACTCCCTGTAATCCTTGGGCAGCAAATGGAGAAAGGTTTTTGTCTTTTGCCAGCACTGGTTGGGAGCTCTGCTAAAAGTAGTGCCTTAAGAGGCCATGTTTACTGTCTTGGTGAGAATATTTAGGAAAACTTGAGCCCTTTGCACATGGCTGCATTTACTGGATACCACATGAAATTCATCATTGGGCAGCAAGATTGCATGATGCATCATATCATCAGTGTCGACAGGCAGAATTTCAAGCTTCACAGTGCCTTTTATGAGCTCACTGTGCACATGACCTCACAGCACATGCATGAGCAGGGCTATGCATAATAGTGTTAACTGGGACTGGTAACTCATCATGTTTTAGCAACAATTCAGAGAGAATCACAGTAAAGCACTTCACTGCATTAAGTATGCACTACGAGGTCCAATTAACGTGGCAAAAAGAGTTCTCACCATACTGTGTGACACAACATTATAATAAGTAAATTAAGAACTGCAATGTTTCTTTCTCTTTTCTTTCCTTTTACTGGTTACAGGTGAATGAGCTTCTGTACTGAACATTTTCAGTCATGAGTTGGCTCAGAAGAGCTCATAAAACAAACAGATGAGTTGTATGCACACTTACGTAAATGACAGTGATGCAGTAAGGTGCACTTAGCACAATTAAGACATCATCACTTGTAGAAGAATACATATATGTAGTAACTACATTTATATACAAGAATTAAAACCCACAGCAGGTTTAGGTAGATTAATGAAGGCTGAATGATTTAACCTCTGTCTTTGTTTCATATACTCCAACCAAAATAAAGTAGATGCTCTCTATATTTAGCTTTGAAATGGCCATCTTTTTTTTTTACCTTATTTCACATGGTTCTATATGGCTGGTGTAAGCCTCGTCAAAACCTTTTCTCACTGTCTGTCTCTGTAGGAATAGATCATCACTGTGGTTGCTCCTAATGCTGTGTAATTGTTTGCTAAAATGCAGCATTCTTTTTAATGGTGGGCAGTCGCCCACTACTTTGATTTTAAATAGGGCTGTACTTGTATCTAGAATGGACTAGCTTTGTACTGTATGCAGTTGAAAGCTTGAAGTAAACTTCAGTGGTGAGTACAAGGGTTTGTTAGTTGCACACATCTACAGGTTGTGTTTACTTCTGTTTTTATTTTGCTGTTAATCCCAGATTATTAGTTATTGTTAGTTTAGGAAGCCTGTATTACAACTTTGGTACAAGGCCATTTCTTGCAATTTGTCTGATGATGGAGTTAGAAGTTAAAAGATTTTGTAACAAAGTTTTAGTTGCGTTAATACATTATTGTGACATTATTGTGACGTTTAGTGTTAACTGTGAAAGAGTATTGCATCAAATGCTAGATCTAGGTATCTTTCTTCTTCTACTACGTGATGTTTGTGTTGTCGGATATTGTTATTGTTACTGTTTGCATTTTATATTACAATCCTTCTGTCGATTTGCCTGATTCCAGTAAAAGGAGGTCATCTGTGTACATTGCTATATGGAGTATTAAAAGCTCTTGGATTAAATCATTAACAAAAAGTGAAAAGGGGAGTGTTTCCAGGAATGAAACCTTGTGAGACACCAGTTTTTAATGAAGCAGTCTCAGAAAGAGTTATTCGGATAGACTTGAAATGTTCAGTTCCTTAGGTAGCATGAGAACCAGTTCAGTGTAGTACTAACAGAGTTAAATTTTGCATAGTTGACTAAGTTCATGATTGGCTGTCCCAAATGCCCTTGTTATATCCACAAATCGGCCTGCAGTGAGTTGACTATTATTCTTGTTGCAGTATATATCATTAGTTATTTTGTAGAGGGCTGTCATTGTTATTGAGTATAGAGGGTAACAGGTTGCAGTGCCATGCAGTAAATAATGGACCTCATGACTGCAGAGTGTGCACAAGGGTGCATGGAAACAAATGAACAACTACTAAGAGGTGAAATATATGGTGTAACAGCACAATGGCATGACAGGGCAATCTCCTTCTGTGATAGCAGTGAGGGGATGAGATCTCTTCCTGACAGAGTATAGAGAAAATGGCAGGAAATGTTAGTGCCCTTCTAGGGGACTCTCCTGACAGTGAAAAGACCAAGATGACATAACAAGTTACTGTCCTGCTCTGGTTGGGGGTGCTCCTTTGACTGAGAATAAAGGGAAAAGGTATTTCAGAGTACTGGCCTACTGTGTAGGTGGTTGCCTTGACTTGTTAAAAGAGCAAAAATGGATGACTGGGTGCTCCGCTGCTAAAGGGGGTGTAAAACTGTATTACATACACAAAAACTACAACACATTGTACAGAGAAGATACTCCCTCTTGTATGTATGTCACACCATGCTCAATGTTGCAAAACAGTGGTTAGAGGTAACAGGTCCACTGCTTCTGTCAGTTTGGCACAAGGTAAGAATGGTGAAATCAAATTTCTAGAAAGGTCTGTGTCCACAGAATGGAGTTAGAGTGACAATGCTACGAAATAGTTGTCAACCAAGAAAAGTTATGCATATCAACACATTTTTATTTATTTATTTATTTTTACATTTGTTTACTGTGAAGTTTGGCTGGACACATGTCCTTTTTCAGCAGAGGCCCAGGGAGAAAAGCTCCACTTAACAGAACTACATACATAAACCACAGAAAAAACAGAAAATACATCCAATGCAAAATGATAAGCCTATATAGTAATTTAAGAAAATACTCAAATGTTCAGTTTTGGAAAGTTAAGAATTTTCAAGTTACAATCAATATAAGGTATGTTGTTGTCTTTCGACTTTTCCCGGTTAGGGGTCGCCACAGCTGAACTCCAGTCCGCTAATGATTGCTAGTAGATTTTCACGAACGCCGAGGTACCAGCTCAACGTTCAACCTTCAATGAAGGCACGCCCACTTACGCATGTCTTTTGAACGTCCACCCAACCACGGGGAGGACATGCAGACTCCACACAGCAGGGACTCCCCACACTCCAGCTGAGACAGACATTATAGGTTCATAGGCAGCGAGGTGCTCTGCCTCACATGTATCAAGCTGCATCAGGTGTCTGGTCCCTGTCAGCCAGTATGTGATGATTTATTTTAAGAGAGCTCTTAGTTTTTACTTATAATGATGTGTTGAACATTTTGATCCCATGTTCGTGATGATGAGATCAAGTATGTTTTTGAGTTTGAGTGTGACATGCTGGTCTCGTCATGGGACCAAGAGAACAGTAATGGCTAGAAAAGTTCACTGCACTGGAGACAGACCTGCTGCTGTCCAAAAATAGGAAGGGCTGTGCCCAAAAGAAAAAAAAGAAACTCTCCCCAGTTTTAACAAACAACGCAGGGGACTAATCAAGTTCACCAAAGCCAACTTTCAGGCAAAAATAGATTCCCAAGCTAAGCATAACCCTAAAGCATTTTTCAGTTTTGTATGCAACCTTTAAAGGAACACTCAACAGTGTTCTGAACTAGTAATAAAATGAACTTCCTATACTGAACTGGTGTATATGGCAAATTTACTGGCCAATAAATTTTGCTCCATATTCACCTATCACCCACAGACCCTCACCCTCCAGGAAATAACCTCTACCATTTATCCACCAACTATAACTAAAGAACAGGTCTTCATTGAATCACTGTGTCTTGATAATATCCCAGGATGCCTCCTAAATAACTTGAAACATGACCTGTCAGGACCACTATAATCTCTATTCAACCAAAGCCTTCACACTGCAATCCAGAGGTGGACAATCAACAGACCAAGGGAATTACAGACCAATAAGTTTGACTAGTTTTATATGCAAGGCCATAAAAAGAATTATCATGCATCTGATAAACAGCTACATAGGAAATCTTCAGACATTGGACCCATTCCAATTTCGTTTCATCAGGGGCAGGTCATGCCTACCAAATTGGCTGGATTTCTTTGAGAAGGTCACTTAGACCCACAGATGAATATAAAACTGTACACACTGCCTACCTTGACCTGGCAAAGGCATGTGATACAATTATCTCACTCATGTATTATTAACAAACTCACAAATTTAGATATAAATCCCTATGTCATCCAAATGAATAGCCAAATAGCTCACAGATAGAACATATGAAGTTGGAGTAGGAGAATCCGCCTCCACCAAGAGGCCTGTTATTACTGGTGTCCCACAGAGCTTGGTACTGGGTCCTTTTCTGTTTGAAATATACTTCTCTGAAGTCAAGGTAAATTCAGAGGGCCTTTCGCTGACCAAATCTGCAGATGACTGTTAGATTGGTGCAATCAGTGAATCCTCAAAAAATGTAGATATCTGCCAGGAGAGTCTGACACAGGGAAATAAGTGGTGCCAGAACCAAGGCCTAAAACTAAATGCAAAAGAAAATGCATAATTATACCCTTTGGGATGATGACCTTCTCTGAAAATTACAACCTTGCTAGCACTTCCCTAAGAGTAGACCCAGTGTTAATGGACTTGGGAACTCAGATTGACAGTAACTTGAACTTGATCCCCATTTGCCCATGATAATAAGAAAATCCTTCTATGTGGTACAACTTATAAGTAAGGGCATTGCATCCAGATCTAAGGAGATCATAGTCCCACTATACTTAGCCATTATTAGACCAATAACTGAGTATGATGCACCCTTCAGCATGTACCTGACAAGGCATTTGCAACAGCTGGAGCAGAGAAAGAGGTTCCTCACTAAAAGAATATGGTGTGTAAGTAATATGTCCTATGCGGATCTCCTCAACACCCCGTCCACATACTTAGTCTCCTACATACTACTGAAGCGTGCTCTATGCCTAACCTAGAAGGCATTCTCCAATCCAGCCCTTATGGATCTGCTACACATTATTCACAAAACAAACAGCACTCAAATTACCCAATCTACAGATCTAACCCTTGTCTTGGAGGGACAGGTATATGTCTCAGATATTACCCCCTTGTCTAGAGCAGACTCCCCATTCATAATATGAAACAAAGGTCTTTCCTAAGCTTATTCAAATGCAGTTTGGCTCAATGGATGGGAAATCACAGACTCACCCATGGCTTGCCACCTGTGACTTTAATGGAAATGAGTAGTTTGTAAATGCCCTAAGACACAAGCCTATACCAAAGCCATACTAGGCTGTGAGCATTGAGAATTGGGAAAACTGGGGCATGAATTGTTAGGCTTAAAAATGCTCAATGTCTCTTAGCCTATTAACCTTGTATGATCCTATGATCCTATGAACCAGCTGTATCTATATATGGCAAACATATCCTTGAGAAAGGTAAAGCAGGCAAGTCTTTCTGGGACCAGATTTCATAATTAATGGTGCACAACATCAGTTCTGAAGATGGTCATATAAGACAGCAGACAGCAGCACATGTGCATTACTCAGTCTTTGATATGATCCTGCATGCATTAGAGCAAGTTACAGAGTGCTTCTATGGAAAGGTGCACACCAGAAGCTAGACCACCAACACAAAAGACATCTCGCAGATGTAGAGCAGTTCCTGGTAACCCTTTCCAAGGTAAGTGAGAGAAACCTCATATCTGGCATTTGAGTGGACATGGAAGAAAGGCTGGTGATGGCTGCCTGAGCATGTGTAGGAGCTGCACTACCTTAGTAACACCATATTCCATTACTGGTATGGAGGAAGATCTGGTTGTGGATCCTAGAAAGCAGCCAGCTAGACAGAGAGCCAGGCAGCAACTAAGCCAGCTCTTAGATCAATAAATCATTGACAGGTACTGCCCAGACAGACAGTTGGTGTAGGCTGTGGGCAATATGTTTGCCCCACACATGTAAGTCTGGACATTACAAGGCAACCCCCTTCCGCTCACAACAAAAATGTGCCTGAGCCTAAGAGAACTGGCATCTGGGTCATTCCAGTGTTAGATGGGAGATCCTGTACAAGTGTCACAGACAGCTGTCATTCATTTCCTCATACAATTACTGGCAGCAATGTGCACCAGGGTAGACAAACACATACACCTTTCATCACATGCAGGAAGTAATGAGTTGTCATGCACCATTAAGTCCCCTGTGCACCCAGAAGCAGAAAGACACATCAAGAAAAAGGGATGGCCATCCCTGAACTGCCAGGTGGTATGTGCAAAAGATGGTAGCATAACAAACATCATGGCAACACACCGAAGGTGTGTCTATGATGCTGTGATATGGAGGAAAAGTGGTTTGAGGGCTATATTCCTGCAACACAGCAATGTAAATTACCTTAAGGATTATTTCTGGGTAAATACAGGAATGCAGCTAGGGTGCAAGCTAAATATATCCCTGACAACAATATTCATTATGACAACATACGTGTTTCTCCTCCTCACAGCAGGTAACCATGGGCATCCACTCAATTCCTGGCTAATGCCCCTGTACAGAGAACCTTCCAGTCCTTCAGACGAGGCCCACAACAGAGCACATGCCACAACATGAAATACCATACATCATGCCTTTGGTGTACTGTAAGACAGGCTCAGATGTCTACATGCATCCAGAAGTGCACTACAATACACTGCTGAAAAATCAGCAAAGATGATAGACATACCTCTATGAACCGCATTCCTATCTCCTGTTATTGAATGATGTAAACAGAAAACTAAGTAAGGATATACTGCAGAAAAGATGGCAATATCACCAGCAACATATATCAATGTAAAGTATGGATAAAGTGTTATGTACTAAATGGAGTCTCCTATGGTTAGTAAAAATGTCAGACGCCCATAGCATCAGATGTCACAACAAACACAGATAGATGATATCCTCAGTGGTCTGAACAGCAATCATTAACACATTGGGAGGGTGGCCTAATGGTTAAGGTGTTTGCCTTACAAACTCAAGGTGCAGGGTTTGAGTCTCACAAGGGATAATTGGTTAGGCTTAAAATGGCTTATAAGGGCAGTTAGCCTAGTACTAACCTATGAACCTATGAACCTATGTGAGGTGGATGCTACAGGACATACTCAATCAAATGTCAGTGTTACTCTAACACAGTCTAAGGTGCCCACACTGTTGGCTCACACCACTGTCCTGGCTGCCATTTCCACATATAAAAACACTTGGCCCAGGTTGCTCCACAAAGGAGACTGGTGGAGTGATGCCAGCATGTGGGGACACACTGTGGGAAAGAGCATGGGTGCAAGTTGACTATCTGGTCATGACTGCTGGGTCCACATGGGAATGCCCAGCAGCAGATGTGTGTTCATATTGCAGCATGAACATCAATGCCCAGTGAGCAAGGGTTGCTCTACTAAGAGGGGGTCTGCCTCTCCCATGTGGCACTCGGATATGAACAGTCAGGGCACGCAGAACCCTACTCATACTATGGAATTACTGTAGTACAGTTCTAACCAAGAACTTAATGGACCAAGCCACGGATAACATACTTTCATTCTGTGCAGCTAGTGCCAACCTGACCTCATGATGTCTGAACTCCTGTTCTTCATGCAGCATACCAAGCTGGTGTGTAATATGATCCATGGTATGAGCAAGTGCATGAATGCCACATCCATGATGCCACTGGGACTGTTCATTTGTCTGTAGGGGTAGGTGGACACACCTTTACACATGCCCATACATACCAGCTTCATGCCTACATCTACTGTGCTAGGCAGTATCTCTGTGTTGTGGGGAAGTGTCAACATCCCAAGTAGATTCATCTTGGATTAGTGTCCCAAAGCCTTATCCTGTCTACCATCTGATGTCCCAGTATTGTCAATTGGCTGGACAAGTTTTCATTTACATCAGAGGCTACAGCCTCATCCTCATGATTGTCACCATCTGGGAGAGACGTTATCAACAAATCTGTGTCCTGTGTGCCAGGCACCATACTACCATACTGAGACAAATCAGATCCCATGTTGGTATCAGTGGATGGCCTAATGGAGGATGAAGGCAGTAGATGTGGTAAAAAGAAAAGCCAGATGATACAGGTCAGGTAAACATGCTTTCACATGCTGGATATCATTACTGACATATGCCACATATATATCACTAGAATGTTACAGATGATGAGGAATTACCAGGAGGTTTTATCTGGGTCTGGCCCACAGAACCTATAGAGCTCCTCATCTAATCTCATCCCTTATTACAGTGTCCTGCAGTACTATGCACATAATACTGTAGACTTAATAAAAGTGCCTTACTTTTCATTTTCATGATGACTATACAGTAAGAAAGGCCTTTTCTTCTCCAACCAGGAAATATCCTTTCATGGAAAAGAACAGTTAACATATGGCCAATGCTTTTAAAATATACTCATGAGATAGTGTTTATCTGCTTCTTTGTAATTAGCTATCTGGGCTGCAGAGGACTCCAGCCCCTTTACTGAAACATGGCTAATTATAATATCAGTCCACCTAGCAGGAAGTATGCTAGTATTAGCATACATGGCAGGGAAATATTGCTAAACTATATTTAAGCAAGTCCGCATTCAAACTGAACATCAAGGCAAACGTAAAGTATGATAAAGGCAAGATATAGCAAAACAAAGTAACTTAGCTCTGATAGTGACTGTAATAAACCCCTGAAAAGCAATAAAATAAACTTATAAGTAATTTGTGAATTTAAATCTAGTTTTCCAATTTTGTTAGAAAATAATATTTCTCCTAAATAACAGAGCAAAAGAAGGAGTTTAATTCTGCTCCTTTGCAATATATTGTCCCAAAACTGACAGTTTCTGTGAAAAGCTTCAGATAATTTTTATCTTGGCTTGAATATAATTCAACTTCATTAGGTTTTTTTTTTCTCCAATAAGTGTGCCCAAGTTTCCCACCCACCCCACCACTAAACTTAAATCAAATGAACTCCTCCCACACCTCCTGTACAATCAATTAGTGCATCCAGCCCACAATCACCCCTAGCCTCACTGCCTCTGCAAGATATACTTACTGAATTTCCTACCTTTTGGGTCTTCTTCAAACCCACATTAATTTTATTTCACTCTATCATACTCACACTCATTCGTTTTTTTCTAAATTCAAGCCTTTACCAAACATCCTCCATACATTCCTCACTTATCGTCAACTTCCATCTTTGTTCTTTAATAACTTTTCACTACCATTGAACCAAGCACACATCTTTCTTATCTACTCTAATCTAATATGCCATACTTGCACCTCCTATATTCCTTCACAGAGTGCTCACTACATCCAAATGTTACACTCCATCCAGCCATCTATCATTCACAACAAACTAATAAACCTTGCATATTATCCAGCACACCCTCCCACTCTTTGCACCACGCAGTATGATACAACTACAACTAATCTCAATAATACTTCTCATCACACTTATACACATAACCAGCAATCAGACTTATACCGCACCCAAAACTACCTCACCCACCAACCCTCACTCACATACAGCATTCAAAACATCACTGTCCTTTTACATCTCACGCAACATATACACTCTAACTCTCCACAATTTCTTTGGCTACATATATGTAAAAAATACCCAAAATCAATACATCACCAACTTAAAAATGCATCCAAATTTAAATGGCATTTCAGTCCCTATTTATTTATTTATTTATTTATTGGCATTTGTTAACCAGGTTAGTCCAGCTGGGTTTGTGGCCCATTTTCACTGGAGACCTGAGAAGAAAAGCTCCGAGAAATAAAAATACAATTTAAGAATAAACAGTTTAAAAATAAATGCGAGGACAGTTTTACAATTCCATAAGTAATAACTGACATATGGGGATATTACAAAAAAATACTTATTACTTATATAAAATATTTCTCCAAGATTTGCCTAATCCTCAGTGGTGACATTCATCCAAAGCCTGGCCCTGTAACTATGTTACAAACTGCATCAACATCCCCCTATTTCCCCAAGCCTCTCACCACCAAGTACTAACAAATCTGATCTAATACTACTTAATATTAACCTAAGAGGCATTCCCAACAACTTCAAGGAATTCCATGCAAGCCTCACATTCTAATTCCCAGATATAATCATATTTACTGAAACCTGGCTGCTAAACCACACATAAAGGACAATGAAAAACTACCTCCAGGATATAACATTTTCAGACAAAACAGATAAAAAAACAATGAGGTGGAGGAATAGAAATTATATACAAAAACTCCCTAGAATATAACCTCTACCCACGCCATCCACCCATACTTAACAATGCAGAATATCTAAGCAGTGTAGAACACTTACTGCAATGGCTACCTGACAATATACCTCACAAAAGAGCCATAATGGATGACCTCAACATAAACTGGGATCCATATTGTACAAATACCCAATTAATGATTCTATTTGGATTCTTTCATTTGATAAATGAGACTACAAGATTACAAAAACACACAAATAAGGAATCCAACTTAGAATGGATTCTCTCAAATAAGCCAAATAAAATATGCTCCTATGGCTGCCTAGCTAACAGTAACAGTGACCACCTACCTATTTATGCTATCAGAAGCCATCTAATGATATGCAAATAGGTAACATATAAACAGGTATGCAATATAAAGAACTTTCATGCAAATAACTTCATATCCATTCACAAACTCAACAACTGGAATATACGAAAAACCATGCTAGTAAATAATGTTGTAACCCATTTCAATAATACTTTCCTAAACATCCTAAATTTCCATGCACCACTCAGAACAAAGAATTTCAGGTCAAACCCAGCAGCCTGGTTAACAAAAGAAATAAGGCATGTACTCCTTCAAAGGCATAAAGCTTGGAAAGCACTGTCCAAAAACACATCTCAATCGATCTACTAACTCTTAATTTAAGATTTTTAGGAAATATTGCAAAGAAATTAATAACCAATAACAAAACATCCTGTTTCTCCAACCTCAAAATTTCACACCAAACAATCACATACTAGTTTGGTCTTTTGTTAACAAACTTCTGCACCCTGGCCAAAGAACAACTCCCTCCCCAACAATTAAACATAGACAATATAGCAACCCAGTTCAGTTCCTACTTTGTAAACTCTATACTCTGTCTTACTAAACAAAACTGCTCCACCACCCTCTATCCAATCCTCAACTAACAGCAATACAATAGTTTTCTCTTTCTACCCAATACCAGCATAAAAACACTCACCAAGCCTCAAACCAACAACCTTAGCAGCTGGTAACCTGCCAAAAGAATACATGAAGCTCACTGCCAATGCTTTAGCCTTACCTGTCTCAATACTAATTAATCAATCAATAATAGAAAGCCACATCCCAGCTACCGGGAAAAAATAATTCATAATACCACTGCATAAATAAGGAGATTCAACTCATCTAACTACAGAACTAAAGTTGTATTGCTAGCACTATCTAAAACTCTAGAAAAATGTTTCTCCTCTCAACTCCTCAAATATCTTATAGACAACTATTTTCTCTCTACAGCCCAACATCGTTTCTGCCCCAATCACAGCACAGCTGTTCTTCTTAGCTTCACCAACATTATCAAACAAAATAGAAATAATAGCAATCTAGTAATGGCATTATTATTGGATCTGTCAGAGACCTTTGACACAGTATCCCATCAAATAGTTCTTGACAATCTCTTATGTCTAGGTCTTAATCAGTCTACTCTATCTTGGTCCTGTATCTGTTTCACACATAGATAGCAATCAGTAAAATGGAAACTTGACTTCTCCTTCCTCCTAGTCATACTTAGAGTTCCATAATGCTCAATTTTGGGACCACTGCTGTTTAAGATATTCATGCCTAACATCCATACTGCCAACAAACAGGCAAACATTGTTCAGTATGCTGATGATTCAACTATAATCTGTTATGCCCCAATACTAAAAACCTTCCAAAACATCCAAGACTCATGCTCTTTATAACAAAACAATATAATGATCAGAAAAATGCATTCCACATTGTCTCATCTGACAATACAATAACAGAAACTGTGACAGAAGCCAAACTACTTGGGCTAATCATAGATGACAGTCAGATATGACAAACATTCATCAAGCTATCAAAAAAGCACATACAAAGCTATGGTCTCTTCATATAGTAAAACAGGTTTACCTTCATGTGTGCGTATTGCACAAGGGTGAACAGCAATTGTCCGAAAGGCAGTTTGCAAAGTTTGCAAACGCCGAACGGAAAAAGGTTCGAATGTGCAATGAGCGAATGCAAAGTGACATTAGCTCATTGCACATTCGACAATTGGGGGTGGATTGCACTAGAGTGGGAATCAGAAAATGGTCCCTTTCCCCACTGTAGTGTGATCTCGGAGTTAGAATATTAAAGTAGATGGGTATGGGGTGTGCAGGAAGGCTTGCCCCACCCCCGGCTTTACATTTCATGAAATTTTTTTTGTTGTCATTTATGTTCGAAAATCAGCAAATCTGCTTTTCAATTTACTGATTTTCGAACATTTAAAACTGTCACTGTTTTCATTTTTGTGGTTCTGATTCATTCATATGAGCAATCGCACCACTGTGTTTTGTTGTTATAAAGGTAATCAGTAAAACAATATACCTCACCACTCCTTAAAATGAATTATCTGCAAAAAACAACCTATACCTCTATCTTACTAATTTCCCTTCATGTCTCTCACACCTACTGTCCTGCTCCACTACATCTATATCTACAACTTTTTTCCATGTTACTCTCACTTTCTGTCCTTTTCTAATAATTCAAAATGTTTCTCAACTGTCTTTTTTGCAGAATTCGTAAAGTTCATAGCAGAACACCACTTAAACTAGGATCTATATAAGGGTGAATACTGCTTTGCCTTGTGAAACTGTACATATTTTTGTAATAGGTAAGAGTGATTAACAGTCTTTATAATATATATCTAATTGTAAATTTTATGCCATCCAACTATACACATTCTTAAACATCTATATGTCTTATCAAGATATTTTCCTGTAAATCCCTTTTATAAATGATTATAATCAATCAATCAATCAATCAATGTCCAAATTTGAATAGCATTGAATGATCTAAACAAGTGGAAACTCCCAACCAGCTAACCTACTCTCAAATCAATACAGCCTACAAACTTATCAATAAGCCAGAGCGATGCCCCCCTTTAAAAAAAAGTGCAACCATACAGTAATAGCAGAATATCACGCTCCAATAACAAATTCCTCCTAGCTGTAAGCAAATTAAAAACTCTGTGGGAAACTCACTGTACTCTAATTGTGATACAGATCTATGTAACTCCATTCCACTACAGCTAAAACTTACAGAAGATGACAACTGACTTAAAAACTACTAAAACAGCACCTACAACACTCCTGGCTCTGCTGTTGCTCTTCACCTGTAACTTATTAAACTACTGTACCTCCGACACACTATTTGTTGCCCTTCGTATCTCAGCACATATGAAACCCATCATTATGATGAGCCCAGTACATATTCCCTTTTATCTCCTTCTGTAAACAGTCAGTAATTTTCTATAGCTTTTCTCTATCATTTTTACGTGCAGTTTGTAACAATAAAACTAAATGCAAATGTAGATAAATGTTTTTTCCATCTGTTTTACTTTTTACTTTCTGGACATAACATTGTTCTAAACTGCTAACTACCATGTTTACTTGCACTGTAGAGTAAACCAAGACACAATACAATCTGCAATGTAAAATAATGTATAAAAATGTCTATGTATTGTAAACACTTGCTACTTATGAATGAAAAGGTGGAGCTTTTCTACCTAGGCCGCCACTGAAAATGGGTATTCCTAACCCCGTTGGACTTTCCTGGTCAACAAAGACATAAATAAATAAATGACAGGGAGATGACATTCATGTTACATATGCAGCATATATGAAGTATGTGAGGAATGCAAACATTACATACACCTGACATGCCCTCATGGGAATTCAGCAGGGGAGGAGAGGGCTGAGATGCAACTGTTATAGGGGAAACAAAGGCATAAGCACAGCCTTATTAATTACATACTTGCCAGCATGTATCATTCCAAATGAGGAAAAACACACACTATGTAATATATACACATACCAGTGGGTCATGGCTGAGATGTCAATAATGGATGTCCTATGCAATGGTAAAAGCACACAGTAGTAATGAAAGACAGCAACATCATAAGTAACAACAATGACATGTAAGAAACAGAGATAAATGTTTACCAGTTCCACCATCCTGATGTGATTAGTTTGTCTGTCATCACACAGATCCTGTAGTGAGAAAATACAGATAAAACAAACACAGTCATGTATGCAGGCACTGGCATAGTCGCATGATGACATATGCAACACAGTTACAGAACTTGTCGATGCTTGTGTGATGTGAGGAGCATCTGTTGGCCATATGTCCCTCTGGCAAAAAAAAAACAGTGTTATTATTTCATACAACACAGTTATGCTACACACTGTTGCAGCCTATGAACAGGGTGGGGAACCACACCTGATCTGTCCATACATATACCTATATGGCTTGTGTCCTCAGAAGATGTACCTGTGGGTTGCTATGCCAGGGAAATATGAAATGGTATGATCGGAGGCAGGGGCAATAACAGGTAATGATCAAAGTTACAGTATATGGAGTCACTTACCTGTCATGTCATGTCATGCTGTTGTGCAGAAGTGGAAGGACCTAGGCAAATGAATTCAGACCACATTGCACATGTTGGTTGTGCTGTTATGTATGTACTGAAGTTGTATAGCAACATCGCATTACATGTTTGTTGGTTATCAGCACCCTTTATGTATCCATGTGCACGATGCAATTCTGCTGCTGCAACAGCAGTCTGCACTGAGGTACTCTATATGCAGCAATGTGATGCAAAGTAACACATACATGTGCAGCCTGGAACACCTGCTTCTATCCCATGTCTGGGTATGCAGCATTCCCCACTTGCTGTATGAAGTGATGTAAGAAAGTGTGTGATGTCATCTGGGGGTGTCAATGGTGGGCCAACACTGGTGGCATTCCTTGACCCCTCATACCAGCATATCCTGTTGGCTGCATGAATGATCGTGTTAGAGCAGCATTGGTGACAATCATCCCAGGATATATTGTGACCTCCCACAGCATTAATCATATTGGTGAGGTTGGCCCACACTTCATTCCTCCACACTGTATTTCCTGCTCATCCAAGGATACTCCTTCCATGTTGGTGTGGGGAATCTATTTTAATTTTGCTTCCTGTGGTGAAAAATTGTCATCCCTAGGTGTGTTTGTCATCTGGAAGATAGATAGATGCACATGGTTAGATTAATGTAGAGTTCCACATATGGACATGATTATTTAGTCAGCTTATGCTAATTTAGCCTCTTTAAATTCCTGTGCACTGCCGAATTCTATTAAAAAGTACTGTATAGTACTGTGGCATCTAAAACAATATATGTAACATGAAAACAATGCTTGAATATGTAAGACTTGGAACAACAATATAACCTGTGATATTTATAGAGGTTGTCTGTAGGATTTGAACCCATTACAGTGGATATAAGAGCAGTGGAGGTCCTATCACAACAGCATTGTGCCTCATGATCCATAAACTCTGCATGCCCTTTACAATGTCATACTTTTCATAACATATATATAAAAAAAAAATTTTGGATGCCTGTCACACACATCCAATATTGTCAATAGATGTAATGTAATTAGAGTTTAAACAGACAACCTGCGTAAAAAAAGCAGTCATTAACGTAAACAGTTATACATGAATAGCGTCATGTTAATGTAAACAGTTATACATGAATAGCTTATATCAACACCATCATTAGTGAGCAGTGATTGCTATCTCTATTGGCAGGCAGCATCTGCACATTATCAATTGAACAAACTACAGAAAATGTCAGGAAGCTTCCAGATCTGTAAGCATATCACACACATTACAAACATAAACACAAATATAGTGTCAATGAGGCAATATCTCTAGTACATATTTTAATAAGCATCAATGAATAAATATCCTTAACATAACTACAAATACTTACTACGTAACAACATACAGATAATGTCAGAATTTATATGTTTCTGTACATATACCACAGACTGTACTGAGTCACCAGCAATATAGACAGAAAATTTGTTAGTGAATCCTTATGCATTGTTTACTGGTGCTGTTTACATTTTGTTTTGTACAAATGCATATGGGGAAGCATTGCTTGTTAAAGATGCTGGTGTCCCCACTTGTACGTATACTGGTCAATCCTACATCCCTCCAGTAAGTCACATACATTGTTATATCGCACACAATTTTCCCTAAATGCATCAGTCTAAGCATACACTCATACATTTCTAAGGAGTAATGATAACATAGGTCTATAATAAGAGAAATGAATCCCACCATGGCAATGCTAGTTGGTACAACATTACTCTACCAGCTACCTGTGAATCAAGTATTCCTAAAAGTAAGACCAGCTACATGTGCACAGCTTTTAAGCGCCATTTGTGTCATACATAAATAGTGAGGTTCATTAAAACTCTGGGTTTTGGAATCACATCTGTGCATGTCTGAGTAAGTTCTCGAAATTTGGTGCATTAACCAAAAAAGTGCTCCACGCAAATACTCACTAGGTACTGTAAACAAGACCACATGTAGAATGTGCCTGTTATCTTCTAAGGATAAGATGCTATCCTATAAGTGTGACTTTTAAATTGTGATTTTAATACAGTTACAGGTTACACCATTGCTGTCTGCAAACTGCGTGGGGCCTCACTGAATTCTGATCTATCAGTCTTTTCAACATTGTCAAGATGGTTACTTCCAGGAGTGTTCAACATGCCTTGGCACCCAAATGGACCACGGAGGAGGCCATCCAAGTGCTGACCATCTATATTGGAGTAGAGCATCGTGTGAGGCCCAGACCATGAAGCTTTGAGATAATGGACATCTGGAATCAGATTGTGAGGAAGCACCAACATTGTACAGCAATCTACAGGACTGGAGTGCACGTTTGCCACTACTACAATCGTCTGTATTGTAGAGACACTTAGGATCTTTGTCAGAGAATCCCCAAAGTGTGGAGACAGCTGGTGGATGCTTACAGTAAGTGCCACAATCCTAGGTATACCTATACATGCCTAAGAAAATAAGAGATATAGCTGTGACCCATATCCCAGACGTGAGCCTCTTAAACCCATTATCTAGCTGTTCTTACAGTTAGCTTATTTGTATAATCGAGAAGGTAAGGTGACTGCTCTTACTGTAATTATGCACTTGATTCCCATGGAGTTTATTTGTTTAATATTGTTTGTTTATCATGTACATACTATTAAACATTTTAGATGCTTATGTTTTCCAACATATAAGTACATCATTTCACACACCAGTATGGTCATGTATCACTCATGCCTATTGCTCCTAGGCTACAGATGACTAAGCATTTCTCCATTATCTGTAGTATTGTACAGTCTACTTGTATATGTCTGAATAGTAACTCATACAGAATTCCCTTAGCTAGATCTGCTTTACAAAATGCACAGTATTGTTAAATGCTATAAAGCCCAGCAGCCCTGGGTCAATAAGCTACTGGCTGTCCGGTGTCTAGTTGCCCAGCCTGGGTTACTTGGGATAGCTCTGTTGAGTGAAAGCTGGATGTAAAACCAACCAACCTGCCAAACATGAACTGAGAATTGCTATGCTTAAAGTAGTTTCACTGACACTGACAGCTTGGAAGTGGATGACATGATGATACAGAGGAGGCTGGACATCCTACGTATCGAAGAGTTGAGATGAAAGGGCATTGCAGCAAAGCCACTTGGCTTGGGATCCAGAGTCTACTACTCAGGTGGAAGGCAAGCCAGAAATGGCATAGGAATTGTGGTGGGAGAGAGAGGCTTCAGAAGGCAATAAGGGATATCATCAGAATTAATGACAGACTCATGGCAGTCAGACTCCAGTGCACAGATAGGGCAATATTCATAATCTCAGCCGATGCCTCACTGCAGGGCTGTGATAGTGAGGAAAAGAAGGCATTCAGACAGCAGTTGCAGGACCTGCTAGATAAAGCAGGACAACATGAATTGATTTTGATAATGGGTGACTTGAATGCACATAACAGGACAGACAGAACAGGATATGAGGACTGCCTGGGTCCACATGGGTGGGGCAACAGGAATAAAGAAGTAGAAGTCATTCTAGTCTTCTGCCTGGCAAATGGCTTGATAGTAGCCAAAACATAGCTCAGATAGAGAGACAGTCACAAGATCACATACAAGAGTAGTCAACATGCAACTCAGGTAGAATTCCTCCTATAAGGAAAAGGCACTGGGGCAGAATCCATGATTGCAAAGTCATCCCCAGTGAAACAGTTGACCCACAGCATAAACCACTCGTTGCTACAATCAGCTGCAAGCAGTGGTCAGAGAGGGCTCTAAGGTCAACAGAGACCAGGCTGAGGACCTGGAAGTTGACTGGAGAGAAAATACAATAGTTCAAGGAATTACTCAGACCTCTAATACCCCAAGAAGAGGAGGAAATAGGTGGAGTTGAAGAAGAATGGCAGCACCTAAAAACAGCATGTGTTAGGACTACAGAAAAGATATGTGGCCGAGCCAGGTATGGAACCTTGACGACTGGATGGGAGATAGGAAATTTACCCCTGGGATCATGTCAGTCACCCTGCTAGACAGGGGTCCAGGGAAGTAAATATTGTGGAAAGAAATAGCCAGGGAATTGTTTTGGCTAGGCTTGTACATGACCTAGAGCCGATAGCCTAGTATCAACCCATGAACCTATGAACCTATGAGATAAGGTAAATAAAGAAAGCTTATGGTAGAATGTACAAGTCAAGGAAGTCATCAAAAGAAAGAAGGAGTGCAGGAAGAAGTGGGAGATAGAAAAGACTGACCAGGCTAGGAAGGACTACTGGTTGTCTAACAAAGAAGCTAAGAAAGAAGTTGCAATAGCAAAGAATAGGGCATCAGAGGCATTCTACCAACTTCTGGAAAGTGACTCAGTAAGGGGCACAAAGAAACTATAACAGGTTGCAAACCAAAGACAGAAAGATAAAGAAGATAGTCAGACACCCTTCATAAGTGATGCCAGCAACAACCTGCTCACCAGCCCAGAGGTCATCAAAGGCAGATGGAAGGAGTATTTCCAGCAGCTTCTGAATGAAGAAATGTATAGTTATCCCCTTTGGGAAAAAACATGTACCCATGAATTACCACATAGGTGGCAGTACACTAAACAGCAAAAGTGTGATGAGAGACTTAGGGACACAGGTGGACAGTGGCCTCACCTTTGATAACCACATCACCACAACAGTCAGGAAATCCTTCTATGTGGCACACCTCATCACTAAGGGCTTTTCATCTAGAAAAAAGGAGGTCATTGTCTCACTGTACTCATCTCTCATTAGACCCATTATAGAGTACAATGCCCCATTAGGTACGTACCTCACAAGACATCTGCAATAGCTGGAAAGGCCGCAGAAATACCTCACTAAAAGAATCACAGGCCTAAAGCAGATGCGCTATGCTGACCATCTAAAAAAACTCAGCTATACTCTGTGGCATATCGTCTACTCAGAGGTGACCTCTGCTTAACATACAAGGCCATGTCAAATTCTGAGCTGTTGGACATGCTCCACTTAAAGAAATCCCAATCCCTCAGAGCCACACGCTCCAGGGATCTAAACCTTGTGATCACAATGAAGAAAATATGCTGGAGGGATAGGTTCCTGACCCAGAGACACCCCATAGTCTGGAATAGACTGCTCATACATGTCAACCAGAGCGCCTCCTTGGCCCTCTTCAAAAGAAACCTTGATGATTGGATGAGAGATAGGAAATTCACCCCAGGGATCACATCAGTCGCCCTGCTAGACAGGGGTCCATGGAAGTAAATATTGTGGAAAGAAACATCCAGGGAATTGTTACGGCTAGGCTTGTATAGGCCCTAGGTCTGATAGCCTATTACCAACCTATGAACCTATGAAACTATGAAGAAAACCCCACAGAAGCTGTACTGCCCCAGAAACAGCCTACAATGAGAGAAGAAGAGGAGCCCACCCTAGAAAAAGTAAGAACAACACTAAGGAAGATGAAGTCAAGGAAAGCAGCAGGCTCAGATGAGGTCACAGCAGATATGATAAAGATGCTGGGTGAGTTAGGGAAGAAATGGCTCCTGAGGGTACTAATAGCAGTGTGGAGAGAAAGGCGTATCCCAGATGACTGGAGAATAAGCATACTCATGCCAGTGTACAAGAACAAAGAAGACACCCACAACTGTGGGCAGTACAAAGGCACTGAACTCCTATCACATTGCATGAAAGTTCTGGAGAGGGTGATTGATAAACGGATATGCAGAGTAGCAGAATGTGAGATGGGAGATGAGCAGTTTGGATTCAGATCAGGATGCAGCACAACTGACCCGATGTTTGTACTGAGACAGATACTTGAGAAGAAGCTAGAGATGAGGAGAGAGTCCAACTGAGCATTCCTAGACTTGGAGAAAGCATATGACAAGGTCCCAAGAAAGCTGATCTGGGAAGTACTGTGGTAGTTTGATGTCCCAGAAACATTGGGAGAATTAGTGCATGCTATGTATAAGGACCCAATGACTTGAGTACAAACAGTGTTCTGCCTCACAGAGGGATACCCAGTGGGTGTGGGTGTACATCAGGGTTCAGCTCTGAGCCCACATCTGTTCATACTGGTGATGGATTACATTAGCAAACAGGTTGGAGGGGATGGATCAACAAAGTTGCTCTATGCAGATGATGTGGCAGTACAGACACTTCAGCAAAGGATAGGAGAATGGAATACAAATCTGAAGGCAAATGGGATGAAACTAAGCACAGATAAGATGGTGGTAATGGCAGAAAATTGGGGAAATCAGAAGAAACTGAAAATACAGATAGAAGGGAAGATAGTGGAACAGGTAAACTGCTTCATGTATCTGGGAGGAGCAGTTGAGGAGAAGGGTAGTCTGAGTGAAGAGGTCAAAGTTAGAATCAGAGGGGCTGCAGCCAACTGGCATAGAGTATCAGGGGTAGTCTATGACAGAAGAATTCCAAAGAAGCTGAAAAGTAAGGTGTACAACACAGTGGTGTGACCAGTACTACTGTATGGTACAGAAACCTGGGCAGTAAAGGCAGAACAGTTGAAGAAGCTAGAGGTGATGGAAATGAAGTGCCTGAGAAAGGTGATAGGATGCACACTGTGGGACAGATGAAGAAATGGGGGCATAAAAGCAGAATCCAAAGTAGCTTCAATTGCAGAAAAGATCAAAGAGAACAGATTACAGTGGTTTGGGCACATGTGTAGAAAAGCAGAAGGCAATCTGGTGAGGAAGATTTGGGACAGACAGGAAGAAGGTAAGAGGAAGCGAGGACATCCAGCAAAAAGATGGCTGGATTGTGTGAAAGAAGATCTGTGACAGTCAAGCGTAAGTGTTGAAGAAGGCAGGAGTGTGGCACTGAATCAAGAGAGTTGGCGACAGTTAACATGATACCCCAACCTCATGTGGAAAAAAATGGGAAAAAGGGGATGATGATGATGATGATGATGATGATGTTAAATGTCTGTTTGTTTAGCAGGAGACCACTCCAAGTGTGAGTGTCTACCATATGCTCTACATTCTATAAGTTGATATTATCCTGCATTTTTGTGGTCTATAACATTAAGGTATCAGCCTATTCCTCTGTTATTATGCAGGAATATAGATATACACACACAGATCCCTATCAGATGATAGAAACTTCATTTGACTGAATCCCATTTGACTGAGACCATAAGATTGAAATTTCAAGATACTGAAAAATCACTTGACTGAAACCCATGATACTGACATCTTACAATGCTAAATTTCAACATACTGAATTGTAAAGTGGACAATATAAAACCAGAATAGGTGGGGGGTATGCCTCCCACACCCCCCATTGTGGGGGGCTGTGCCCCCCACACACCCCCTACTATATATACTAACTCCAGGATTGCACAACAGTGGGGAAAAGGTATATGCCCTCATCTATTCTGGTTTTATATTGTCCACTTTACAATTCAGTATGTTGAAATTTAGCATTGTTAAGATTTCAGTATTATGGGTTTCAGTCAAGTGATTTTTCAGTATTTTGAAATTTCAGTCTTATGGTCTCAGTCAAATGATTTTGAGTCATATGAAGTTTCTATCATCTGATAGTGATCCACACACACACAACTGTAATTTATTAAGTAGAATGTTATTGTGCTTTGTATTAGCTTAGGCTGTAAAGCTAGAGGCCCACATGCATGTATCATGGTTATCTGTGAGTTCAAATCCACATAATGAGTAGTTCTCATTAAATTTTGGTCTGTCTGTATGTGTAAACATTTTGCAAATGGTTGTATAGATACCTGCTTGTTGATGTTTACAGGTGTTTTGCACATGCCTATGACTATAACAGGTATTGACCAGATTTCTAAAACTATCTCCATTATCTGTAATGTTCTGCCAACAGTAGCACTTTTAGCACAGTTTTATGTGTAGAGCTTTGAACATAGTGGGATGGTTATGCAAAGTGAATGTGGAATATGATAAAACTGGCAAATTGAATTTAATGTATGTCAATCTGTTTATTAACTCCAATTCACCACCCCTCTCTTACTTGTGTTTAGAGTGAGTGAGATGGTCAGATATACATATTGACTGTAGAAGAGGGACATCCCTTGATATTAGGGATATTTTTTGATGTAAAAGTTCTAATTTGACAACAAAATATATGTGTATATTTTCTGCCCTCCCACATAAACTACATTTTGTGTATATGTGATGAAAAGGAATTTGTACTTGTATATTAAGAGCAGCTATGTGTTATATGACAGTGTTCCACTGTCCGAGGTATGAAATTTTACAGTTAATTTTTTTGTGTTCTGACCACTGTGCTCACATGCATACATGCATGCAAGTTTTTTTTTTTATTTTTTAGAAATGTACAACATGTTGATCTTCATTGTAACCATCTTGTAAACTGCAAGCCGTGATCCACTTCATTGTAACCATCTTGTAACGTGCAAGCTGTGATCCATGTTACTACCCCATCCCTGCAGAGTCGTACCTCTGATTTGTTTAACACCATTTCCTCCATGCTGTCTCAGGCAGGATGGATTAGCCAGGCAGGTAAATGCCATTGTAAGAGTATAAGCACAACTGAAAGTTGCAAGTTTGAATCTCAGGTTGTCTAATCTGTGTTCATTAGTCTTTCAAGGTGTAATGGACTGTTTGTGAAACATTCAAAACTCTGTATACAGATTATGTAATGTTATTCAATTTAAAGGTTAAAGATCATGAGCTGATTAATGTGTTTCAATGTTATTTTATACCTACATAATTTCAATCATACATTCTTTTTACATTTTGCATGTGATGAGGAGCATCTAGAAATCATGCCTTGTGCATTGGGATGATGTGTAGGCTGGAGAAGCACCACAGGGAGAGAGCTGTGTTGGTTGCATTTTCACATTTTGTACCCTGAACAGATATGATCATTGTTAGGGGATTTATTTATTTATTTATTTATGTTTGCATTACTGTGTATACTATACTAATGCAGGAATATCATTCATGCATCTGTATGGCAAGCACAGTAGTTATACAGAGAGTGTTGGCACAAATGCATGTCTGGATGTTGAACTCATTAACTGATCTGTTGTGTATAGATTGCCTATTCACATATTGAGTGGGTACCTGATGTGTCACTGTTCACACTGTTGTTGGCAGACTATGTCTGGCATGTACTTCAGTTCAACATGGGCATTGCTTCTGCCAACAACACCCGTGACACTTCAGTTACAACACACTTGTATTCTGTGCTTCAGGGTAGTTGTCCACATAGCCAATCCTTTTCTTTATTTCTTACTGCTTGTTACATAATCACCAATTAGCACTATGCTGTTTGCATTTTTCAGTGCAACACATAGTGATTGCTAATAAATATACGTAGGGCTTTGATGCCATTGTAGACAGCCAGTACTGTTTGCAGGGCATGAATGTGTTTTCACATGCCACAGACTGCCACTGTGTTTATAACTGTCCATTATTTCTAGGATGTTATCTTGCATTCCAAAGATTTGGTGTTGGGTCAACCAGTGACCATGTTGCCTTGCTCAACTCATTTGCATATAGCTTTTGTATTTCCCACTGGATTGTTATCTGACAATATCTTCATTATCCAATATGTTAATTGATGGTGGTTCATGACTCATTACATGCACAGACATGTGGGTTACACTAGTTATTCACACGCTGACAGAAATGTGCAAGAAACATATACAGGACAGGAAACATGGAAATATTGATATTCCTTCAAACAGTCAATTAACCAATGTATTGAGGAATGTATTGGTTATTACCCATTGTAGATCACAGCATGTGTGTTATGCTGTCAGTTTCACAGTGTTGTTTTGCAATGTAGACACATGACAGTGTTGCATGATACAGTGTAATGACATGTTTGTCTTCAAATGTCATGACGTGTAAGTGTGCTGGATATGCATATGTTTGTAATGTATAATGCTGGCTGATAAGCAAGTGTTCAGGTAATGGCAGAATTTCCACAGGTAAGCTGTGTGATGCATGTCATACCATGGCCATAAGCAACCTGCCCACATTCTGTGAGGGATACAGTGTCCTTGACATTGGCCTCTTTTGAAATCATCCAGATGTACAGATAAAAGAACATAAAGAATGTGTTGTGTGCATGAATATCCATCCTCTAACAGCAATTATTTTGATTATACTCCTCCTACGTAATCCTTTTAGGCCATACCACCTGAAAATGTGGTTTTAATGATATCTGCAATGCATGCTGATATACCTTTATTTTCAGATGTAGACATTACATGTCGGTGGCAAAGTATTTAATGTCTGTTAGATTTCTGATGTGCACATCAGTTTGTTTTTAATCTCATTCATGCTTTTCACGGAAATGTGTGGCCTTATAGACATGTAGTTTGCATTGTTATGGTTTTGATTAATGACCTACATACCTACATCACATATGGTGGAACACTTGGCTATGATCATACCTTATTATAAGGTGTCATACTGACTGTTTTCTGACTATGCATTATGTCCAGTGGGTATGGTATGTGCTTATACAGTTGCAGGTATACATATCATGAACATTTTTTTTGTCTTGTGATTCACCTTGACAGAGCATGGGACCCATGGGCACTCATCCAACAGATGGCAGAGGCAAGCACATGCCAGACCATAACCTGAGTCCTCTAATGACAATTACAACAATGGTGGAGGTGATGATGATGATGAGGAAGAAGCTGGACCTACGTGTACAATCATCCCAGCTACACTCTGGAAGAGACACCACCCAGCACCTCCAAAAGATGATTATCAGGAACAGATCTGGGATGTAATGACTGATGTCTTTCAGACTCTGATGAGGGATATGGTGGAGAATTTCTTTCAGGATATGGCAGGGGCTATGTGGGACTCATTCAGGGAAGTAGCCTGGAAGATAATTTGTGATGTTCACCCCCATCAGGGCAGGCCTTCAGGATCATGGTCTAAGGAAACATGATATTTATTGCACACAAATTTTGCAGCTGTTACTTATTGCACGAATATTGTTTTAGCATCAGTGGATATTGCATAGAAATAATATTATACTCTGTTAGATTAATTGCACAGTGTATTTAAGACCTTTTAAGGT
Source organism: Protopterus annectens (assembly GCF_019279795.1). Classification (NCBI taxonomy): domain Eukaryota; kingdom Metazoa; phylum Chordata; order Ceratodontiformes; family Protopteridae; genus Protopterus; species Protopterus annectens. The sequence continues at coordinate 1,072,211,247 of NC_056733.1, forward strand.
TATTGAGCACAAATATGCATCTCACTTGTCATATTACCTACTATCCCTGCTGTCAAGTGAGATCTAAGTTACTATTGGAGTTCAGTAGCCTGATGGCCAGGGGATAGAAGCATCTGCTAAATATGGCCATTTTGCAATGTATGCTACAATATCGCCTCCCAGATGTTAGGTGCAGGAACAATCCATATGTAGGGTGAGTCTAGTCCATGACTATTTTCCTGGTTCTGTTGAGGCAATGAAACAGGTACAAGTCTTGAATAGATGGTAGAGTAGTCCTGATAATCTTTTCTGCTGTGTAGGTGTTGCCGTGCTTTCATGACAATGGCATTTGTATTCACAGACCAAGACAAGTCTTCCAAGATGTGCACCCCAAGAAACTTGGTGCTTTTTACCCACTCCACTGTTTCCCCATTGATTGTGAGTGGGGAATGTTTCTTACGGTTTTTTCTGAAATCCACAATTACCTCCTTGGTCTTAATCACATTGAGTGCCTGATTGTTGTTACCACACCAAGTTATCAAGTGTCTCCCCTCCTCTCTATAGGTTGTTTCCTCCTCACTGCTGACGAGAACCACAACTGTGGTATCATCTGGAAACTTAATTATATGGTTAGAGCTGTACTTGGCAGTGCAGTCGTGTGTTAACAGAGTGAATAGCAGAGGGCTCAGAACAAAGCTTTGAGGTGCACCAGTGCTCAAGGTGATACTATTTGAGGTGTTCTTTCCTGCACATACTGTTTGTGGCCTTTCAGTAAGGAAGTCCTGAATCCAAATGCACATTGGAGTGTGGACACCTAGCTGAGTTAGCTTGTCTATCAATTACTGTGATATGACTGTGTTGACTGTCAAACTGAAATCAATAAATAACATGCACACATAGCTGTTGTTGTTTTCCAGGTGGTCTAGTGGTAGATGGAGTGTCAGTGAAATAGCATCTACAGTGGATCGATTTGGTTTATAAGCAATTGGAGTGGGTCCAAGGATAATGGAAATGCGGATGCTAAGTGGTCCTTAACCAGCCTTTCTAGCCACTTCATTACTATGGAGGTGAGAGATGCAGAGTGGTAGTTGTTGAGGTCCTTTGGTGGAGACTTCTTAGGCAGAGGTATTATGCTGGTGTTCTTGAAGCACATGGGAACAGTGGTCTGGTTCAATGAGGTATTGAATATGTCTCTGAATACATTTGTCAATTGCCCATCACAGTCACTTTGGACTCTTCTCAGAATATTATGGCCAACTGCTTTTCTCAGATTTCTCCTCCTCAAGGTTCTATGGACATCAGTTGGATTTAGGCTGAGAATATTTTCATTCTGGCTTGCTGGAGCTTTCACTGGTTTCATGCTGTTTCCTTCTTCAAACCTGCTGAAATATATGTTGAGCTTGTTCGGAAATTCAGTGTTGTCCTCACACTAAGAAGTGGGATTGTAATTCCCTATGGCTTGAATTCCTTGCCACAGTCACCTTGCATCTTTTTTGTCAGAGAAGTGATTTTGGAGTTTCTGACCTCATGCCCTTTTGAACTCTCTCACACCCTTTTTTATGATTGCCCTGACGTGCCGAACTCACCCTTGTTTCCCTCCTTGAAGGCAGCGTTTCTTACTTTCAGGAACTCAGATACTCTACTTGTGAGCCAATGTTTTTGGTTGACCCATGTGATGATGCACTTGTTGACTGTTACATCATCTACACATTTGGATATGTAATCCAACACAGATTCTGTGTACTCCTGCTGGATGGTTTGGTAATTTACAGTGGCTGCCCCTCTCTGAACATATTCCAATCTGTGCATTCAAGGCAAACCTGGAGTTCTGATGCTGCTCCCTCTGGCCACACCTCTATTAGCTTTTTTGGAGGGCTTTTCTCTGGTTAGTAATGGTCTGTAGGCTGGAACTAACATGAAGAAGTTGTGATCTGAGATGCTCGGGTGTGGAAGAGGCAATGCCTTAAATGCCAGTTTAACACTGGTGTAGACTTTATCCAGTGTGTTATGACCCCTGGTTGCAAAATCCACATGCTGGTAATAGTGAGGAAGGGCTGACTTCAGGTTGGCCTAGTTAAAGTCTCCAACTATTATGTGCACATTTTCTGGATTCTGATTTTGCAAATCACTGATCTCCTTGTATAGGGTAGCCAGTGCCTCATTTGTATTAGCACTGGGAGGGATATACACAACTGTAATGCTTACACCATTAAATTCCCTTGGCAAGTAGAAGGGTCTGCACTTTATGTTTTCAGAGCAGTGGGTGGAGATTATCTGGCAGTTAGTACACCATCTGTTGTTTACATAGATACACACCTCTCCCCCACATGATTTCCATCTGAGACACTGTGTCATGTCTTCTCTAAACTATGACAGCTCCAGATATACTCAAGTATACTTCAGATGCTGTTAAATTACTGCTTCCAGAATCCTGTAGAAATAAGAAGATTAAGTCTCATCAAAAATGAAGCCCCTCATCCACCTCACATATACCTCCCATAAATAGTCAACCTAAGCAAGAACATTGCAGATCTATCACTTTAAATCTTAGGTAGGTATTATCAGGCACACTGACTCGTCACTCACAAGGCTGGCCATGTATAACATTATGGTAAGTTGTCTTTCAGGTGATAGGATCCCTAACATTGAATTAAGGACCCGAACTCTTGACAAATATGACACTGATTTGGTAGTGGTTCATCTCTGAGTGAATAGCTTTAGAGATGGAACCCTAAGACCCTAAGAGATATGCAGAGGAACATGAATGAACTTCCCATGCATGTTACAAATGCAGGTAAGACACTAGTTCTTCTGATGCCTGGATACAAAGAAAAGATAATTGGCTTCAATAATTTGTTAAATAGCTGGTATCATTCCAGGAAGATCCGCTATGAATCAATACAGGACCAGATGATTGACTGTCCAGCTTTCTTCACTAGCTATGGTCTGTACCTCTTGTTCCAAGGCATTCTTATACTGAATAAAGCCTAACATACCAGTTTCAAAATCAGATCACACTATGGTGGTTCTCCTTAATGTCTGAAGTCTAACAATTGCATGATATTTAGGCACTTCTACATTTGGAAAATATAAGTACATGTCTGCATAGTAATTCAAAATGTGTTTAAATGTAAAGACAGCACCCCCTGTATGCCATTTTTTGCACGTTTATGCCTTCATGCTCAGTGATAACTGTGGTGGAGTTTCCTTTTTTGTCAAGGAAAATATTACCTCAGGCAGATCTCTAGGGACTCACAAACTGAATTCACTGAACTACAGATCTTGATAGGATTAATTATCAACTAATAGCTTGTTATAGAACACATTACTTGTCTCCAGATGACCATGCATGAAGTGTTCTAAATGTTCTCCCTATTAGCATAAACCCTTATTTTGGGTGACTTTAACTACTCTTCAATGAACTGTGATAACTATGTCTCAAGACGTATAAATACAGCTGTTACTAGACTTAATAAACAAAAATTCCTTTTGAGCAGTTGGTAAATAAAAGTACTAGGAACATAGCATTCTTGACTTGATTCTTACAAATATTTTTGCAGGGAGGTAAGATGCCCCTGCACCCCCCCCCCCCCTTCACATCCCCTGATCTTAAATATACCTACTCTGAGGTCACTCAGTAGTGGAGAGAAAAGGAAAATTCCACTATCAGATAAAATTGTTTCACCCTTTTTCCTTTGATGGGACAGCACTTCAAGATAGTTCTGATAATGGATAGACAGGAAACTAAAGTGTGACCATAAACTTAAAACATTTTTTTCTTTAACAGGAAACTAAAGTGTGACCATAAACTTAAAACATCTTTTTCTTTAAACTCCCGAAGCTCACTGCAGACATGCCAGTCTCTATTTACCATGTGACAAAATATCAAAATTCACTTATGACTGCACATCTCCTTACCTTAATATAGCAGCAAATGTCATTAAAGGATCCCACACCCATTTAGTAACATGCATAATGCTACCAGTCCCTACCAGAACCACATGTCATGGGGAATTCAGAAACAAACCACCATGGTGATCCACTACCATAAATAAACTATATAGCAAAAGAAAAAAAAAACGTCTTTATTTAATAGAAAAGCTCATTTTCTTATGGCTAATAGTAAATGTATTAAAAAATAAAGAACACTACCAGGGTCAAAAAAGGAACTCATAAAGTTAGGCTGGCCGCTGAAACCAGATATAATTATAAAACCCTATGCAGCAATGTTAACAAATTAAAAAGCAGCACACTGCAATGCTCAAAACTTATTCATAATGGAACTTCCTATTCTTACTCAACAGACATTGACAAAACCCTTGTGAACAAATTCAACTTCATTACAGATACTTGTATTCAAAGACCCAAAATATCTGAATCGCTTACATCATTAATTGTTTAGAAAGATCATTTACTGAAAGTGTTACCAAGACCAAAAATACTTTGACCTGAAAATACACCTGGTTGCTTAATTGTGTTAAACAAGCCTTCACAGATCCACTCCTCAAGACTGTTTAACTTAGAGTTAACTACAGGTTTTCTCCCTGATGAGAGGTGCACAGCAGTGGGGATGCTCTTCCACAAGAGTGGTCTTACAACTGACCCAGGTAATTACAGATGTATCAGCTTTATAAGCCTTGCCTGCAGAGTCATGGAACATATTACAACTGAACTCATAAAGTGTGATGTCAAGAATGTTGTTAGACTTTACCTACAAAAGTTTGGCTTTGAGAAGGGTAAATCCTGCCTATTTAATCTAGGAAATTTCTATAAAAGGGTTATGGAGACTGCAGATGTTGGACACGCACTGCACACAGTTTATCTTGTCCTAGACAAAGCCTTCAACATCATTTGACTAACAAAGTGGCTGAAAGATAGAAGCCATGCAGTGAAAGTTGCATTATGGCAATAGAAATTGCGAACGTGTGCAGTGAAAGTTGCATTATGTCAATAGAAATTGTGAAAGTGACCAGATCTGGGATCTTTCCTTTTTGATATTTACTTGCCAGATATCCAAGCAAAGAACCAGGACCTCTGACTAACAGAGTTTGTAGATTATTGCAAACTGGAAGTTGTTGTTAAGTCACCCTTTGACACCTGAATCTTCCAGAATGAACTCTTTCTCCAGTAAACTCTTGGTGTATTAAAATGGAATCACACTAAATGTTAAAAAGAATATTGTCAACACTTTTAGTAAAAAATCCATTCCCTCATTACACTCTCTAGACCAGACACCTCTACAAAACTAAAATGTACTTAGGGATCTACAGACCTGGGTTGACAATTTCCTGCCTTTTCACCATCATGTGACAATGTTTGTAAGGAAATCGTTTTATTTTGCTCAGCTAATTGCCAAAGCAATATTATCAAAGTCTAAAGATGCAATCACTCCCTTATTCTCATCTTTAATCAGGACAGTTATTGAGAATACCACCCCCTTTGAGATGTATCTTACTAAACATATCAAATAATTAGAAAGAATCCAAAGGCCCCTTACAAAATTCCACAAGCATTAACTCCCTGAGCTACTAAAAAAGATTGGAAGTTATATCCCTTTATTGAGTGTCTTACAGACTTTTTTTTTTTACTCAACAAATTTTTATTTTGTTTTTTGAGAAGAAATAAAAAACCAGTAAAATTAGATTACAATTCAATAATAGTAAAAGGAACAAAAACATTATTTACAATATTTACAAGTGACCCAAAGGAGAAACAGTACAATAATAATTAATAAAAAATCCAGAGAAGAAGAAGAGAAAAAAAAAAAGTCCACAAAAGTCTATATCTCTTTGAACTCATATGATGGAGATTGTGTCTAGTTGCATTTCTTCTATGAGTGTAAGTATTTTATTCCAGGGGTTGTCTGACCATTTTCTGGGGAACATTCTTTCTTCCTTGACTTTTATCTCCTTTTGTGCAGTCTCCTTAAGTAGAAATATAAAGTCTTCAAAACACGGAGGAGTTGCAGATTTCCATTTCCTTGTGATACACTTTCTGGCAACCGCCAGAATAGTACATAAAAGATATTGATCTCTTTTATTCATAACTACTAATTCATCTATATTCAAAAAAATTAAAGACTTTGTTAAAACAAATGTATCATTATAAATAGCTTGAAGAAAATTGTCAATTTTCTCCCAAAACGTTTTAATACAATCATAAAATATATGAGACCAATCCGCTTTACAGCTTAAAGAGCATCTCCAACAAATAACATTTTGATTTGAGTTGAATTTAGCTATTTTATTTTGGAGTATAAAAGGCTCTATGCAAAAATTTCCAGGTGAAGATTCGCCATGTTTGTGTATTAGAAGTTAGTTTAATGGAGTATAGAAGATTATTTTTACAATCGTTTGACAGATTTGTTGATAAACCTCTAGATATAAAATTCCAAGTGCTTTGATCTATTTTAGCCTTGTAGACTATTAAAATCTTGTATAGTTTAGATGTTGAATTTGGCCAGTTATGGTTATCATAAATCAGTTCTTGAATATAGTTTATAAGTTTTGGCTTAGACTTGAAGGACGAATCATTAATAATTTTGCATAAACTTTTAGAGTAGAGTAAAATTTTCTGGAGACTTACTCTGTCTACATTTATTATATTAAATTCATTTGTAACTTGTTGACTAGTTAATGTTTTAAGATTATTTATGCATTGGGCCCAACATATGAGATTATTAGATTCCCAATTAATGAGGGTGTTATCATGAATTTTCTTTTTAAATTTATTTGATGTATTAAATGGTAATAACAGTTCAAACCATACTTTTATGTCAGGATTTGAGTTTATAAAGGATCTGAATAAATTATAAATATTATTTAAATATGATAGATTAGTAGGTTTTGTTATGTTATTTTGAAGATTAATGCATAATATATGCAAAATCTATTTTTGTGAATATAGTGTGATGTATTATTTATTATTTTGTTTTCATTTAAAAATAATCATATGCAGAGATTTCAAGCAGAAGAGAAATTTGGATTTACCCAGTTTAAAACTAGTTTAAAATGGAGGCTTTGATACGTCTCTATATCTGGAAAATTAATTCCCCCTAATTCCCATGGTCTAATGTGATGAGAAAAAGCAATTCTATTCCTTTTTGGATACCAAAGAAAACATAATAGGCTTTTGCTAATTTCTTTCAGAATTTTTTTATTTGGAATTATAGGTATTGCTAGTGCTATATAATTTATTTGTGGGTCTTACAGACTTTTGAGGGGAGATTTCTGTGTTACTCACTGCTCCATTAGAGACCTGATTGCCCTGGGCCTCCATCTTCTCCGCATTTCCATGATCTTCACCAATACTAGAGCCAGGAACCTAAATCTTTATCAGTAGATAAATGAAACATGGTAGGGGGGGGAATGTTTCCAACCCAGTTCCTCTCTATCCTCTTGTATAATTCCCTCAACATTTTATGCATTAAGATTCACTGTTTTCTTTTAAACATAAACCAGATGACTGGCAGGGTATCTGCAAATGTACTCCAGAACTGACCAGTATGGGCCCACTGGAAAGAAAGTGGTATCCCCTTGGGGAGTGTTCTGGCAAGGCAAGAATGATCATGAGACTCCATGGCTTTGGAATATATTGAGATATAAGAATATATATATATATATATATATATATATATATATATATATATTCTGTATACTGCATGAGGCTTAAATAAGAAGGCTTCTATTTAATGCTGACAAACAATAGTTTCTTCACTTGAGCTTTAATGTTAAGCAAACTCCATTCCTTTATGAATTCCTTAACATTTGTTGACCGGGAAAGTCCGACTAGGTTCCACAGATCCTGTTTTCAGCGGAGGCCTGGGGAGAAATGCTCCAGAAGCATGTCTTTAGAATGTGGGAGGAAACCAGAGTACCCGGAGGAAACCCACGCGAACACAGGGAGAACATGCAAACTCCGCACAGAAGGCACCCCAGCCAAGAATCGAACCAGAGAACCTCTTGCTGTGAGGCAACAGCATTGACTGCTGCACCACTGCGCCGCCCAATTATTTTCTTCTTTTGCATATCATGAAATGTGCATGGATATGACATTTAATATTAGGTAGAACCTAATACTAACATTGGCAGTCTCATACTTGTAATACTTCTGAATGTTCCTAGGCAAGACATTACTATTTCCATAGTATGAAATTAATTGCTTCTCCCCTTCACATTAATCGTCTATTTTCTAATCCCAAATTATAATAAATTTATGGGAATGGCCTGCAGCAATCTGGCCAGATATTTTCATGGTTGTATATGAGCCATGCTACTTTGCTCTACATTGGACTTCTCACTCACTACAATGCATTTACTTTCTGTTTTCTGCTCCATGACTAATTATAGTACATTACTCATAGCTGAACACTTCAGTGACACATGACTTTGGGTCAATGGGTTTAATGTCTTTTACCCCCACCTAAGTCAGAGGCATGACCCACAGAACTAATATAATTTCCAGGAGAGGAAATAAGCTGAGGTAAATCAAATTATTTTTAGACGAAAAAATGCAAAACTAGCAAACATCTGGCATGTGTTGCTTTCAGTTATGTATGCAGCATGTAAAGCTACTGAAGTGGTTTAAGAATCATGCTTTTTTTTTCTTTTGTTCTTTTATTTTTAAAATGTGTCAGTGCTTTGGAAATAATTTTAAACAGATGAAAACAGCTTGTTTATTTAAGCCTGCCATTTCCTTCCAAAGGCTATCATCTTAGACTGCAACTTTTCACAGAGCTGAGGAGTTTTGCAAAATGGGATGCTTATACTAACTTAACATGACTATAAGAGTTTGTATTGAAAAGCAATATCTGTATAAAGAGGACTTCAACCACCATTCATCTTCCAGTTTTTTTTTTTGAAGATACCCCCTTGGACATTTTACAACCATTTGGAGTCTTTTAAGTAAGGTTTTGGAGAGTTGGTATAGCCTTTGCCTTATTTCTAGAAAGTGTAGATGACTTTTTTGGACTGAAGCTCATTACTTGAATTCTTTGCCTGGCAAATGGTAATGTCTTCAAATGAGCATTACTGATAAGAAACACCAGTCCTTTTGAATTAATATTTTCAGCTTTTACATAAAAACCCTTAAAAACTGCCAAATATTCTTTAAAACTATGGGCAAAACTATGATAAATCTTTAGGAAGTGGTATTAGCAGGAATAGGCAGTTAGTGCTATTTTTTTCTAGATGCCATATGTTTGCTCAAGCATTTTATAGATCAAGTTCATATGCAAATACTAAGCAGTCTACAGACTATTACATGCATACCCAATAATCAGACAGTGAGGCATGGTGAGAATCAAGTCCTGTACCTTATGTCTGTGAAGTAAACATCTTAAGCTCTCAGTGCATGTGGGTTTGTGCATGTATATTTCATTTTTTATTTTTTATTCATATTTAACACATTAATACAACATATTAACATTAAAAAAGAACAATTACAAAAAACAAAAAATAAAACTATTTACAATAGTGCTATGATGAATAGAAAAACTGTGGGCAGGATTCACGAAGCCTCCGTGTAAGAGTTATAACTCATACACGGAGGCTGCAGTTAAACGGAGTGATGTCAGCATGCTCTGCATATTCATGAGAGCATGCTGAATCACACTTAAGGCCAACACAGTCCATGTAAGACAGTAGGCGTGTCCAGGCGAGCCGTAAGCGGACACGCCCCCAGAAGAGGAAAAGTTCCCAAAGTAAACACCCACGACAGAGTCCACGGAAATGTGAATAAACAGAACACAACACATGCCCCCACAGACTATGAACAGAAAACATATAAATAAACACGTCTGTGAAGTAAACATCTTAAGCTCTCAGTGCATGTGGGTTTGTGCATGTATATTTCATTTTTTATTTTTTATTCATATTTAACACATTAATACAACATATTAACATTAAAAAAGAACAATTACAAAAAACAAAAAATAAAACTATTTACAATAGTGCTATGATGAATAGAAAAACTGTGGGCAGGATTCACAAAGCCTCCGTGTAAGAGTTATAACTCATACACAGAGGCTGCAGTTAAGCAGGATGTCAGCATGCTCTGCATATTCACGAGCATGCTGAATCACACTTAAGGCCAACACGGTCCGTGTAAGACAGTAGGGGCGGTCCCGTGGGCGAGGAGTAGCGGTACGCCCAGAAGAGGAAAAGTTCCCAAAGTAAACACCCACGACAGAGTCCACGGAAATGTGAATAAACAAAACACAACACATGCCCCCACAGACTATGAACAGAAAACATATAAATAAACACGTCTGTGAAGTAAACATCTTAAGCTCTCAGTGCATGTGGGTTTGTGCATGTATATTTCATTTTTTATTTTTTATTCATATTTAACACATTAATACAACATATTAAAATTAAAAAAGAACAATTACAAAAAACAAAAAATAAAACTATTTACAATAGTGCTATGATGAATAGAAAAACTGTAGGCAGGATTCACGAAGCCTCCGTGTAAGAGTTATAACTCATACACGGAGGCTGCAGTTAAACGGAGTGATGTCAGCATGCTCTGCATATTCATGAGAGCATGCTGAATCACACTTAAGGCCAACACGGTCTGTGTAAGGCAGTAGGGGGCGTGTCCGTAGGCCGAGCCCTGTAAGCGGACACGCCCCCAGAAGAGGAAAAGTTCCCAAAGTAAACACCCACGACAGAGTCCACGGAAATGTGAATAAACAGAACACAACACATGCCCCCACAGACTATGAACAGAAAACATATAAATAAACACGTTTTATATTTTTTAAATTGTAAAATGTTTAACCGTGAGTGCGCTCGTTTGCTGGCATGCCCATAAGCGCAGCTACTGTTAGCAGTCAGTGTGAAAGCATATAAGAACTAAATATGCAAAATAAGCAAAAAGCAATAAGTAGCGGTAGAGATGTTGGCTGAAGAACAGGCATTCATGGTTCGAGCCCCCACAACACCATTTTTTTTTTAGCAAAATAAGCAGGAAACAAGTCCCTGACAAATATGTACACATAAAACCACAATTTATGTAAAATGTAATGAAATCGCCCATTTATATTGAAGAAATGTGAGGTAACAAAAGAATAAAAAATGCCAGATGTGCTCATAGCTGAGCTACAGTTTAACAGAGTGAGTGCATCTGCCCGTAGATGAGCAGTGGTTTAACTGGTGCAAAATGGGTGCCCGTAGCTGAGCAGTGGTCTAACATGCTAAATCTATGTGCCCCTAACTGAGCTGAGCGTAATATGCATGCCAATAGCCAAATGAGGCTTAAAGCAGCGTACCCCGTTTGCGCAGAACTGCGCACCGCGCAAACAAGCTAACCAACGGGCAACGTTGAGCAAGCCGTATCAAAACTGCCTTTACACAGACACACCCCTCAGCATGTCTAGACAGTCATGAAAAATAAAAAGCAGTGGCCAGGTTCGAACCCAGGATACTATACACTATAGTCAAGGTACAGAACCACTAAGCCATGACAGCAGTACCTTTAAATGCAATAATAGCTAATATATAGGAATGAATACAAACTAGAGCATGACAATGCAGGTTTACTGAAGTTGATACAATTCCAAAATGGCCAATCACAGATATGTGCGGGAAAACGGACTATATAAGCCCCATAGGCGGAATACACAACATAAACAATTGTAGAACTGACCTGCAGGCAGAATGACAGGAGTAGGAGAGGGTAGTTGCTTTCGAGCACAGAGGTGGGGTGTTGAGGAGTCCAGGTACATGGTCTGGCTCCTAGTCCATAATCATGAGGCCCAACTCATGCAGGGCCAGGTCCTCTGGGGAGCATACAGGGCCGAGGCGTGGGACCGGTTGGCTCATGATCTCACCAGTGCCACAGGGATTCCAAGGACTGGTGAGCAGGTCCGTCACCACCATGTGGACCTGAAGAGATGCAAGCAGGACCAAATGAACCTTTGGATCCAGGAGGGCCGGCAAACACCCAACGCCCCACTACTGAGTAAGTAACATTTAATTATGTATGTAAGAAATTAAACTAACTGATATTATAGAGATGTGTATTCCAATATTACTTCATTTATATTACAGCTGCAGGTGTTCGTTCTGTGAACCGCAGAGCCTATGGCGATAGGCTGGTGCGGTTGCACCACCAGGCAGGTTAGTAATCCACTACCAGTAACTGTAAAGAAATATAAAAGTATGACAGTCAGCAAAAGTGTGCAGTGTAGTCAGTAAGGAATAAAATCTACAAGTAACAGTGTGAAAGTGTCTGCAAGTATTGCTTGATTACAAAAGTGTGTTTCAGCCTGTAAGTTAAACAGAAAAATGAAACTGTCTGATATATATTCTGAAATAAAAATGCCCTACCTGTAAGAAAATAGTACACAACCTGCAGCAGGCTGAAAAGTATAGCTGCAGAAGATGATGAAATCACATGTGTGAAATATATCCCTGTGGAAATACTGAAACATGACATAAGTGAGACTGCTGGAAAGGATTGTAATAACTACAGGTAAAACATGTCAATAAAGCCTAGAAGTAAGTACCATCCCGAATAGTAAAATGAAAGCAAGTGAGAGAGTGTGAGAAAGTGTCATGAATCCAGCAATACAGTAGTAATAACCCCTGAATAAAGTATACTGCAGTCAAGACAGAATGAAATGCATGTGAGATTCAAAACCAAACAGCTTAAATCTGTTCAAAGTGTTGCTGCATCTGGAATGTGTATCCCAAAATCTGGATATGTTGCTCTCAGTCTGCAATATGCAGATAGGATGATTGTCTGATATACCAAACATGCACACTTGTCTACAGCTATATAAAGCAAATGTAGCAGGATGATGTAGCTGAACAAAACTAGATATGAATGTGTATGAAGAACAATAAAATGTATATTGATGTTGCAGTAACAGTCCTATCACCAAGTTGAAATAGTTATCATATAGGAAATTGTAGTTAGAACAGCGGTGTGTATATAACTGTAGCTATTAGAAATGTACAGCATATGTATTGTTATTCGAAGGTGTTAATATTACTTTCTTTACCCCACCCTATAACCACATATAACCCATTCCACATGAAAATGGTATGTGCAATCACAATTAACACCCCTGGACGTTTGTCCTGTTGGGTCATATATATTTGCATGTCCGTTGATGCATCTGCCCTGTTCATACATCCACACCTGATGGCCTGTTGCCATCAATTAACCCTGCATGTTGTTGGACTGTGTATTTCTGTTCAAATTATGCATGTGTTATGCACGCTGTTCAATGGTGTGAATATCTGGGTGTTTGGTTAATGGGAATACTAATGCATGCTGTTACAACTAATTTTGAATGGTATTATATGTCACTAACCCAAACTGTCATGACATAATGCAAAACATAGGACGACAGGGAAGGCGGGTTCCAGCGGACCCACCTCTCCCACCTCAGCTGGCGAGTGCACCTGGCACTAGTGCCCAGGTCGGACCCTCCTCTGGTGGCCCTGTGCCCCCTGCGGGTGGAAGCGCTGCAGGGGCTGGGGCTCGCCCCCTCTGCAAGTGTGGCTGGAGGAGAACCACCACTCACCCTCCGTAGCATCCGGACTGTGGTGCGTAGGCAGATTCGGGACTCTGTTCTCGAGCCCCTATGCCAGCTCGAGGCACGGGTGGCGCAACTAATGGGCATGCCTGTTGCCCGGCCTACACAGCCCCCAGCACAGCCCCGTCCTGGGCAGTGAAGGAACAGTGGCAACTGCCTATGGGTGGGGATATCAGTTCCACTGTTGCCATCTGTGGGCTCATGGGCTCTGGATATCCAAACCTCCGTCCTGTCAATTGTGTAACCCCCACACGTGTCATACACCGCCCCTGTATGCGTCTTCTTTGTCTTGTCTGTTTACCTACCCAACCTACCTCCCCAGCTGTACCGACTTCCTTCACCTGACATACCACTCTCACCTGAAAAAAAAAAAAAAAAAAAAGGGCACTCTGTACCCACAAAAAATTACGCCCCATACATAGCTGCCCATTCCGCACACATGTCTGTTGGACATGGAACCTATCAATTACAATTGGCTGTACAACAAGTATTATTGTTGTCCTGACACCTCTCTCAGGGGTGGAAGGTTTCAAATGTCACACCAAATTACATACATATGCACAGCTGTTGCTGATGAAGAAATGGGCAGCTATGCGCCTTACCTACATCCCTCCTGCACATCCCAGGCTTGTTTCCCTACTGTCTTACCCTCTTTGTGACCCCTTTTTCACCACTTTCCTGTCTCCCCATTTTCTTTTCGTTCAAAGAAAATAGCGCGGGTGTGCGCCAGAGTAAGCACCATTAAGCGGTTGTCAGCGGGTGTGCGCGTGTGTGCATGGAGCTAACCACCAGTGCGCATGCGTGAGCTCCGTGCAAACCAGCGCTAACCCGGTTACAACTGCTTAAAAGTGCCTTAGTCACTTTGATTGACAGGTCCTGTACTCAGTTCAAAAGCAAAATAAAATCCCACTGTTAGTCCCGAACCAGGACCTTGGAAACACTAGTCTGTACGACCTACCACTAAGCCATAACTCTTATACAAAAACATTGTGCTAAAATAAATATAACATGTGATAGTACGGATGAATGTAAAGGGAATATAGGATGTGTAGTACACAAAGCATGTCATTTAAAATTACTGTCAAAACTACTGGATTTCCATAATAGTAGTGTGTGAACAGAAACAACCATGCTAGTTGGTAGCTTGTAGATAATAAGGTCAGTTAAAGTACATATATAAATGTATGTATATGTACATATATATATATATAAATATATATCTATATATAGTTGTAGGAGTCAATGTGCATACACACTTGCTACAGGGTACATGAGAGAGGAATGGAGAAATGTGAATATACAACACAGCCTGAATCATGAGAGAGATACTAACCTTTACACTCACAGAACACTGTCCACAGCATACCAGCATGGTCCCCGCCCTCACAATCTGAAAGGGCAACGCCTATCCCACATACCCTTTTATAGCACTAACCTGAAATCACAGTGAGAACTGCAATCAGTACACAACTGGCTGTATGCAATTAGCAAATGCTGGCTTACAACTGGTGCAGAGGCCATCACATGGACCTATGCAGATACCTTCAAAAGCATCCAGTGCTAACACTCCCCATATGCAATACATTCATTGCATTGTCTGTAAGCAGACAGAGGGAGAGCGAGAAGTAAAAGAGAGAGAGAGAGCAAAAAAAAAAAAAATTATACACTGTGACTGTGTCACCCGAAGCTGTCAGCACTGACAGTAGCAGCAGCAAGCAGAAGCTGTGGTAACGCAACCAGCTGTGACAAACACAGGTAATGCAAAGTAGCAGGTTAATAGTGTGCATACTGTGAACCCTCCAAATGTGTCATAGGTCTGTATCCATAGGTATGTCCATGTGATATGTTGTGTGTACGTAGTTCCACCAAAAGGGGATGACCATACATTACATGTCAATCAGTCTTAGGCCATGATCCTGGCAGCAGTTGTCTGTGCATTGGCCCAGCAATGGCTGTAGTGACTGCTTTGAAAGGTCAGCCAGGTTCAAAAGTCAGGATCAGCCCATCCCAAAGGCACACTGGCTGGGAACAAGTGTCTGCAGGTACCCGATATCACTGCATATGCATCCCATACTGCATAATTCCATAGCTTAGCAGACCAGGCCCATTATGCATATGATGTGGTAATTCCCAGGGTCAATCAAGGTGCCCCCTTAGTGGTGTGGGACCACTGTTGCTGTATGCCACTGTCCAGGTACATATCCTGTAGTATGGCCAAGATAAATTATCAGTGTTATATGTGGTTGTATCTCCTCTCAGAGTGCCAGTAGCACACATCCAGGGATACCACGAGGTCACAGTGATGATGTGTGTTCTTCTCTGCTGAGGGCGGCCCTCAGCTGGACATGTGAGATGATAGGGAGGTTACATCCAGCTGTGATAAATATTTCAACTGGTGGGGGAGAAGGAGGAGGGATACGTGAACCGAACATGTCTGCAAGATTGTTGCCAATATCCGTGTGTTTGGTGAATGTTAAGTAGGTGTGTATTAACACAGAGCATATCTGAGGCATGTGGTCCATATGTGTAACATAACTGAAGAAGGTCTTGTGGTCAACCATAGTGTTTGTGCCCATTTCCCTCCCAGAGTAGGCCATGGCCGTTGTTATGACGGACCGTAGCATAGTACCAGTGCTGACCACAGATGCCTTCCCTTAATGTGAATGTGCTCTGTCCTGCAGTAGCCTCCTGCTATTGTTATACAATCTGCCTCTGTCTGGGGTCCACCAGACAGGATGCCTAACCTTTGTGCATAGGGTCTGGGTTAGAAATGTGTGTGCAAGTTCCATGCAATCTGTGGCATGTCCGTGGTAAGCATTTGCAAAGGGGTCAACAGTATGGCTTGTGGCTTCCACTGGCCCAGTGCATGGATACCATCTCAGTCCCAGCAAGTGAATAACTGTCTAATCACATACATATCAAAGTAGTCTACTGTGCTGGTGGTGGTGGTGGGATATGTATATCCAGGCCGAGTAACTGCTGTCCACATCACAGTAGTGGACGGTGTCCCACATACAGTACCTTGGGATGAACCCCCATAGTGAGGTTGTGCATTGCACCTGTCAGTGTGTGCTGACCGATGGGGCATGCTACTATGTTGTGTAGAATGTGGCAGGTATTGTTGCACAGGTGTTGGCTGAGCACTGATATCTGGCCATGTACCTGTGTATCCACCATGACACACACACATGCAACATATGGGAGTAGTAGTATATCACTACACATGAGTATCATGTATAGTATGTGTGCCATATATTGCTGACATGGTCTGCTGATATCCTGTTTGTGTTCTCTTCCAGGGAGATGGCGCGACAGCGTAACCCCACCTACTCTGTGGTGGAAGATGAGGAGATCCACCAGAGCCTGGTGCAGGAGTATGACATCCTGTTTTCCCGCACCAGTCAGAATCAGCAGAAGAGGGCCGCACTGTGGCAAGACCTTGTCCGTAGGGTAAATGATATTGGCATGCATAACAGGACATATGAGCAGGTACGACATCACTGCAGTGATTTAATCCGAAGTGTCCGGCAGCATGCATCAGATATCCACAGGCAACAGGTCGCTACAGGAGGTGGGGTGGCCACACATCCCTCCCTCACCAGACTGGAGGGGCTACTCCTAAGTGTTGTGGCTCCAGCCCCGGAACATCAACAGCAGTACACCTGCATTATGATGGAGGCTGGTTCCACACAGCAGCACGACATGGATCGTGCAGGTAATATGCCATATGTACACTTGACTGTTCTGTACACTGTATCATATGCAATATCAATGGCACAGTTGTGCCCACTGACATTAATCTCATCATTTCTGCAGGTCCCTCCAGGATTACAGCAAGGCAGGCCATCCATGCTGGTGTGTGTGTTTAACATAACCTATAATAGTCCTGATAATGCTAGTAACAGTAGTGTAACTCAGTAGTGCTCTGTGTGTATACTGCAGGGAGTGCATGTGTGCATGTGTGCAGGTGTGCCTGTGCCCATGTGTGCATGTGTGCATGTGTGCATGTGTGCAGGTGTGCCTGTGTCCACGCGTGCATCTGTGCATGTGTGCCTGTGTCCACGTGTGCATGTGTGCATGTGTGCCTGTGTCCACGTGTGCATGTGTGCATGTGTGCATGTGTACACGTGTGCATGTGTGCATGTGTGCATGTGCCTATGTGTGCGTGTGACCACGTGTGCATGTGTCCATGTGTGCATGTGTCCACGTGTGCATGTGTGCATGTGTCCACGTGTGCATGTCTGCATGTCTGCATGTGTGCATGTGTGCCTGTGTGCATGTGTGCATGTGTGCCTGTGTGCATGTGTCCACGTGTGCATGTCTGCATGTGTGCCTGTGTCCATGTGTGCATGTGTGCCTGTATCCATGTGTGCATGTGTGCCTGTGTCCATGTGTGCATGTGTGCATGTGTCCATGTGTGCATGTGTGCATGTGTGTATAAGTGCATCACTGGTAACAATGTCTGGAGACTGTAAACTGTGTTTCCTGTCTTCCTCCCACAGGTTCTGGGGCTGCTCTGGTGACCTGCAGCAGGGAACCTGAATCCTGTGCCACAGCTACTGGTAATGATGATATTTGTGTAATGGTACAGGAAGGTGTGTCAGTGTCTGCCATTGGTCAGCCAATTGACAGTACACAGCTGTCAACCCCATCATTGTGCAAAGTCATCCTGCCTGTACATCCTTTGTCACCATTGTCCCTAGGTGATGGACAGGATACAGTGGGCATAGACCAGGGTAATGTGGTACCTGTGGCACATGTGTCCCCACACAGCAGCCATGGGCAGGGTCCTCCGATGGTACCACACAGACAGTTGCCCATGGGTTCTCGTGGGAGCATCCGTGGGCATACTGCCTCTGGCCGACGTGCCCAAAGAGGTCTGTCAACCTCAGCTATGTTTCGGACTGTCATGCAGGCACAGTCACGTATGGAAAGGTACACCAGACAGGGTCTGAGGGAGCTGACAGCATGTTGCGCAGCTATGACAGAGTATGCGTGACATTGCGGATGCTATCCGTAACTTCACCGATGTCATAGACAGACGTTGTGGGGACATATTACAGCAGTTCCACAACCAGATGTCCATGAGCCAGGGCAATGGTGGGCATTTGCGGCATTGACGTGGCCGTATGCCGGCAGCAGCAGCAGCTGGCAGTCGGCGCGATGACAACAGGCTCGCAAGACGCCCCATAGTGCCAGCAGCCCCAGCAATGCTGGGTCTGTGCTGTCATGGAATGCCCCAGGAGACCACGTGCGTGGCTCTGGACAGTCCCAACAGGGACTTGTGTCCAGTCAACACACTCCCGCTTCTAATGACAGTACCCAGTCTGGCTTTGTACTGGATATGGTCCGTAGCACCCCTGCCAGGCACAGGTACTGTGTCCGTGCACACAGACACTGATCTGTATGGCCTGCCAGGTGCAGTCTGTGGCTGTCCACAAACCCCTGTATATGGCAGCCATGAGGTGGAACTGTGTGCGTGCATACACACATGCGAAATGTTAACACCTAGGGCAACCACATACATGCACACACTGCACCAACACTGCCCCACCCTGTACTGCTGCCCCTCACCAACACACATACACACACATGTCAATTGGTGGTATCAGTGGCTGACTCAGGCACACCTAATCCACACCCTGTGCATATGATGACACTGTGCCACCTCCTGCAATCTCCAACATCATTGCAAGAACAGGTAAACACGTTGCTGATGCACAGGGTGACTACATAGAAGTGTATTAGTATTATCATGTTGGTAACAGTACAGTGTGCTGCTATGACTGTGTGTTTATCCCAGCATGCCTGCTGCAGTAACTGTATGAATGTCCTGAATTGTTATCTGCACCCATAGTACATACCAAAGTATAACAGCTGCACATAATTGCATGCCGGTGGTAAGGTTGTCAACAGATAGCCGCATACATGGGTAGCACAGGGGGAAAGCTAACGCAAGTAGTGATATGCAATGGTGGACATGTACAGTAATGGTGTCAAGTTGCCCTAGCGACTATGCCATGTGGATGTTCGTGCATGTAGATATGTGTGCAGTACCAATGTAATCCAAATCACAAATAAGTATGACATAATATCAGTTCTACCATGAGCATCTGCGCTGCATATTCCTGGGTACATGTTGATAGTGCCTACATATTTGCATTGTTACTTACTGTTATTGTTGCCCCTTCTTTGTTGTATAATGCACTACTTCCAGCCCCGTTTACTGTAGCTTTGTTTGCATGCATGTTCGCTTGGGGTTCCCTGGAACACTGCTTACACCTGCAATGCAGAGTTACAGTGCTTCTGTAGACTTCTAGTGACATCTGCATAGTGTACGATACGTATGTCAACTTTACACATGACAGAACGTCACTGTCTGTCCTGTACGCATGTACGTTGCCTGTGACACATTGCACACGTCTTACCTGGCATTTACCCACGTGTGCAGTCATATATGTCAGTGCTATGAAACAGTAGCAGTACACCCACACATACACACCTTCAGTATGTTGTTCCCCATTGGCCCTATGTGTTGCTACTCACCATGGCAATCACACTACTAGGGTAGCATGTGCAAAGGTAACCTGTGAATCGCCTCTATGGTCCAGTTGTGGTTTATGTGAGTCATGTGTCAATGTCACAGCTGCCACATGTATGCAGTCAGCCATCACCCTTGGCCAGGAACGTACAACACGTGTGGGATGCCACCACACAGCCAATCTGGTGACTGGTCTCTCTGAACCCAGTAATGCCATACCCTGTCAGGTGGCATGTCATATATACTACATCCTGGACAAACGTCAACCCCAATCCCTGCTGCTACTATTGATAATACCCATGAAGATGTTCCTGATAGTTTTGACCAGTTCTTTACTGAGACATTTCAGGCCCTAGCTAGCCATCTGCCTCCTAGCTCCCCTGGTCCTGAAAATAGCACCCCTAGAAAACTACTTGCATTCAGCTGCCAACCAGTCGCCACTTCACTCCGTGCACCTTGATTGAAACAGTGAAACCCACTACACTTTCTGCTGCTCAACTCCCTGCCGAGTACCTATCAAAACCAGATGATGCTATTGCTTACCCCGTCTCAAAGGTAATCAAAGGAACCATGGTAGAATCTAACTTTCCCACCATCTGGAAAATGTCATATGTAATCCCACTTCACAAAGGAGGCAGCTCTACTGAATTCTCCAATTATAGGCCAATAGCTATACTCTCTCAACTTGCAAAGATTATGGAAACTTCGTCATAGACAATTCATGCACCACCTAATCCAAAATCGCATTATGGCAGACACTCAGCATGCTTACGTCCTCATCACAGCACTACTTCAGGCCTCCTAGCCTTTACTAACACCATAAACCATACTTGCAACACTAATTATATATCCTCAGCCCTCTTTTTGGATCTTTCCAAGGCATACGATATGGTTGATCACCAACTTGTACTCCACACCCTGCAAACACTGTCTAGATACTGGAGCCTTCCAATGGTTTCAATCCTACCTGCATGGTCGACAGCAGGCTGGCCTCTGGCAGAACAAACTCTCTAACCTTTTACCTAACACCCTCAGAGTACCACAAGGCTCTATACTAGGGCCCTTGCTGTTCTCTATCTTCATTAACAACCTTTATACTGTCATCCCAAAAGTCAGCTGTATCCAATATGCTGAAGACTCTAGTGTGATCTGTTCAGCCACATCTCCAGTAGAGTTATGGTCAGCTACCCAGACCACCTTTAATACAATAGAAAACTGGCTTTCTGAACATCGTCTGATCCTAAATCCCAAATAAACTAAACTGCTATTTCACCAACACGTAGGTCTATCACTTTCACAGTTACCATAACATCAACTGATGGCACAATAATCTCCCCTGACCCATCTCCGAAACTATTAGGTGTCATCATAGACAATAATCTCAAATGTGACCTACATGTTAACCAGATTATCAAAGCCATCAATAGAAAACTAGGGTCACTTTACAGAATTAAAGCCTTCCTAGCCCCTCCAGCTAAAGGTGCCATAGCTCGCTCACACCTTGTTTCAACCCTTCTGTATGCATCCCCTCTACTCTCGAATATGAACAAGACTGTCCTTAACAAACACTCAATTTGCTTCAACCACATAGCCAGGTTTGCCACTGGGCTGCCTTTTAGGACACATCATTGCATCAATCTAAATTAGCTTGGTTGGCTTGCAATACCCAGCCTAATACAGTATAACCAACAGATTATGGCCTATAAAATCCTCTATAATCTAGACAATACTCCTGCACTTCAAATATTATCACCCCCTATAACAATCCTAGACCGCTTCGATCCTCTAACAAATTACTACTTCAGACTAGCAGGTTTAATAACACAGCCGGTGATTCTCTCTTTGCAAACCCTGTAAGTAGATCCTAGAACTCACTTCCAGCTGATATTACCCTACTGTCCACCTTAGGTCAATTTAACAGTAGACTCAAACAACATTTGTCACTTAACTGGCTATGTCAATGTATCAAGCCTGGCTAACTCGAATGTGTAAAATCTGTGAACCACTTTACTGTGTAATTTTAATGTAATCCTGACTTGTGCTCAGGACTAACATTAACCTGTGGAACATGTTTGACTTGCTTACTTATGTAATCTCTGTAAATAATCTGTTTGTAATATGTAATGCTAGTATTATGTAATGCTGTATCTGCTACCCTCGTAGCTTGTCTCCACGGGCCTCCCCTGGAAATGGACATGCATCCAGTCGGACTATCCCAGTCAACAAATGTAGGATAAATAAATAAATAAATAAAATATATTACAGTGACTACAATACAAGTCAGACATTGACACGCACTGACAGCATGCTGAACACACTGGGGCATACGTGGGGACTCAGAATAGCAGCCTGCCTGGGCATCACACACCTCCGCAGCTGGCACACAGGCATATGTTCCGTCAGAACAGAGCACATGCCACACATGGCACGCACATCCCCTGTGCCACACACTCACAGCCTGTAGGGCTACACAACACACCTGCTACAGGTGTGTCAGGTACCTGTCTTGTGTGCTGCACTGGGGTCCCGCTCAACAGGCTGTATCTGGTGAAGGTCACAGTGATATGCCTCAGGGGCACTATGGTCCACCACAGCACACATGCATACAGGTCAGTCAGAGGCATGGACAGATATGACTCACTCATTGACCATGCCAGTGTGGCTGCCTGAGACATACCTCCCTGGACTACATGATAGGGAACATAGAATGGATCTCTCAGCATGTGGCACAGGCCAGTATGAGCCTGATGTTGGTTGCCAACATACCCTCACCAAGTATTCTACCACTATATGTGGGAAGGGTGTTGTATGTCTACATTATGCTCAGTCTCCACTGTCATTCATAGGGTATCCACTGTCTGTCAACGTGTGCCTACATGCTAGGGAAGCCACAATGATGTGCATGAGTCATCTTGCATGTGACACCCATGGCCCGATGTATAATGGCAAAGCTCCTTGGTACACACATACTGCCTTATGCTGCAGGACATGGTTTACATAGCGACCTCCGTGGGTATCACACAGGTTAGGACACTAACAGTGCTGCTACACAACAACAGCAGTGTACACCGGAAGATGCATGCACCAGACACTGCCCTCAGCACGGTGAACTGCAATGTCTGCGCAGTACCAGATTCATGATTCATGGCTCACAGGTGTTACCCATCACTGACAGGTTATGCCCCATACCATGCCTGTCATCCCCTACACATGTAACACACATGGATAGGTAGGTGGTATCCCAAGGTAACACAGATACACACACCTCCAGGTTGTTGGCACAGCACAAACCATCAGGGCCTACTCATGTGCAGCTAACAGTGTGTTGGACTGCCATCTGGTTCATAGCCTGGCACACACAACCCTCCCATACACAGGAAGACCACCTATTCTCCATAACAACACTGGCAATATGACAGTCTCAAGAACTGTGTTTATATGGCCGGACTGCATCCAGCCAAACATTGTGTGTGAGCATTACTGTAGCTACAACACACTAGTTGAAGGGTTCACAGCATGTGGTCACCGAATTTCAGTGGAATGACATGTTACCACTACCACAACAGGTGGGAACATGCAGCACCTGTACATCGACTACATGTACACTATATGGCCCAGACCAGATGTGTATCCCCTGCTGTAGGTCTTTCACCATAGACACCCACACTGTATAGAGACATACCACGTGCGGACCCTGCACAGTAAGACACAGTCATATTGGTATACATTGCAAATACCATTTATCCACTTGAGGCATGTGTCAGACATGGTAACTACTGCAGGTCACAGGTATTTATGTGTATGTGTCACACACATACATCATGTGGGCAATGCCATTGCTGGTTTAGGCAATGGCATGCATTGTTATGTACAAACACCCACACAAGGTCATACTGTGTGACACAACCACACGTGACAGTTGTGGGTTACCAAAACATACCTATCTGTACTCTGACAATGGTAATAGACACAGTAGCAGAGCACACTATTGGCATTACTAGCCAACTAGCCCTGTTTGGCTGTGCTGATAGTGTGGTGACATCTCCTGTGTTTACTGGGGGAGTATTCAGCATCTGGTGTATTGTAGTATTTGCCAAAAGGATCTGTTCACTCACACTTGCATTTACACACACCCTACTACCCCCACACACATGCACACTTGCCATTTGCAGGATTCATTCCCCTACCTAGCTAAGTTATGACACGTGAGAGAGACGCATTAGCAAAGCGCACTATTCGGTTTACTAGATAGTGCTTCTTCTCTGGCTATACTTATAGGGTGCTGACAATATCAGTATTTTGAAAGGGTAATGTGCATCATATAGTGTGATCTCCTGATTGCCAAAACTAACACGTTTTTCATACAGAAATGCACACACACAAACTCTCCACATCCAAACACACACACATGCCATTTACAGGTTTCAAACTCCTACCTAACTGCATTATGATACTCGGGAGAAACGCATTAGCAGAGTGCGCTATTTACATTACTGGGAGGCTTCCCTTCTCCTGCTGTACTTATAGGGTGCTGACATCATCTGTGTTTAGAAAGGGGAGTGTGCATCCTGTAGTGTGTTCTCCCAGTTGCCAAAATGGACATTTCCCTCACACAAATTTGCACACACACAGTAACCCCCCTTCTCCAAACACACACACTTGCTATTTGCAGGATTCAAACCACTACCTAACTATGTTAGACACTCGAGATGGACGCATTAGCAGAGCGCGCTATTCGCATTACTGGGAGGCTTCTCTTCTCCTGCTGTACTTATAGGGTGCTGACATCATCTGTGTTTAGAAAGGGGAGTGTGCATCCTGTAGTGTGTTCTTCCAGTTGCCAAAAGGGACATTTCTTTCACACATATTTGCACACACACACTAACCCCACTCATCCAAACACACACACTTACCATTTGCAGGATTCAAGCCACTACCTAACTATGTAAAAACACTCGAAACGGATGCATTAGCAGAGCGCGCTATTCGCATTACTGGGAGGCTTCCCTTCTCCTGCTGTACTTATAGGGTGCTGACATCATCTGTGTTTAGAAAGGGGAGTGTGCATCCTGTAGTGTGTTCTCGCAGTTGCCAAAAGGAACATTTCCCTCACACATATTTGCACACACACACTAACCCCCCTCATCTAAACACACACACTTGCCATTTGCAGGATTCAAACCACTACCTAACTATGTTATGACACTCGAGATGGATGCATTAGCAGAGCGCGCTATTCACATTATTGGGAGGCTTTTTTTCTCCTGCTGTACTTATAGGGTGCTGACATCATCTGTGTTTAGAAAGGGGAGTGTGCATCCTGTAGTGTGTTCTCCCAGTTGCCAAAAGGGACATTTCCCTCACACATATTTGCACACACACATACTAACCCCCCTCATCCAAACACACACCCTTGTCATTTGCAGAATTCAAACCACTACCTAACTATGTTATGACACTCGAGATGGACGCATTAGCAGACCACGCTATTTGCATTACTGGGAGGCTTCCCTTCTCCTGCTTTACTTATAGGGTGCTGACATCATCTGTGTTTAGAAAGGGGAGTGTGCATCCTGTAGTGTGTTCTCCCAGTTGCCAAAAGAGACATTTCCCTCTCACAGCCTTTCACACACACAAACCCCACTCACACACGGAGCATTTGCAGGATTCAAACCCCTACCTAATTATATTATGACACTTGAGGAAGATGCATTAGCAGAGCGCACTATCAGAATTACTGGGCGTCTGTTCTGCACCTGTAGTATTTCTAGGGTGCTGACATCTTTATTTCTACAGAGGTATGTAGATGTAGTACTACCTGTCAGGTGGGGGATAGCATATATATGCATTTCCAGCCACCTACGTCAGGGTCAGATATGCACATCGCACTGGCAGGTTATGTTCTATACCATGCTTTGGGACCACAGGACCTGTAACACACAACACAACCAGTCCAGAACACCACACCCACATCCAGGACACACACTTAGCTTCCCTGGGAACAGTGCCAGGATGTGCAGGCATTCACATACACCATTCCAGTTGTTAACATCAGGTACAGGCATATTGTGTGTGAGAACTACTCAGGCCTCTACCACTTTACCCTACAGCCACTACAATTTGTGGGTCCATGTGCTATGGCAGAACCACACACCACAGCCACATGGGTGAATACATATTGCACCTGTCCATCTGCAACGTGGGTACTCACTGTTCCACACCAGAGGTAGACTACCATTGTTGATATCTGACCATACCCACCTTTCCATGGACATCCATATCTCATCTCCACCCCCAGGCAAGGTTGTCACTGCACACAAACTGTGTTTAGCACAAGCAGACTCTACACTTGTGTAGACTGGGGTGGATGACTTTAGAGGACCCATGCTGGAGGACTATACTGGCCACTCAGCATAATCCTTGACAATTGCATCCTATGAGCATGTGTACAGTTTGCATTGGTCATGCTATCCCACATATACCCATGACTGCTCCACAACAAGACACCTGTCAGCTGTACACCGGCCATATATGCGTTCAACAGACAGAGTGACCTAATACATTGCAGAGCTGTAGCCCACAGAGGGAGGACATCTGTGGACAGTTCCAGCACGGCACTTCATTCACACATACTCATTACAACACAGTGTTGACAGTGGAATCATCCAGAGAATGCAGATAGGGCTCCCCTCAGTCTGTTATTGACAGACACCTACTGTCAGAGATCCTCAGCAACCCTCTCACAGCACACACCGACAACATGGCTGTGGCTTAGCACATTCAATCCCTGAGACCTCCACGGTGCCCCTGCTTGACAGAGGCACAGCTCACTAGACTCACATGTTGCCTTCTGTGACCTACTTTACAGTGGCACGGTAGCCTACTATCCTGGGGATGCAGATGCCAAGCACACTCTGGCTGAGCTGTCATTCCCTGGGGCAAGAAGCCTAGTATTGACCTCTACACCCATATGTTCAATTGTCGGATGCACAATATTTGTTGTGCTGTTCTACTGTTTGCAGGTCTTTATTGCCATAGCATTCCCTGTTCCTATGACCAACTTGTGTATCTGTGGCAGATGTTTGCATATGACGGCGATCCACTATATCACTTATGTCTCTGTGGTCATTTACTGTGTGCACTGGGCTGATTGCTGTGTTGTGGTTGGTTCCTGGACTGACACGCACAAATACCAGATATGTGTGGCCAACTGCTACACGGAGATATGGCCTAAGTGTGTGAGCATGCCCAGTTCAGCCTTTCCATGGCATGTTGTCTGACATATGCCTCATTTATCAAAGTGTGCGAGCATGCCCAGTGTGAGCTTTCCATATGTTGCACTCTGAAGTCCACCACATATTTGGGTGTGTGTGACCTTCGACATTATCGCACGTTTATGATTGTGTGTTGGGTGTCATGTTGTGTACTAACTGGCCAACTGCTTCATGTCTGCCACAACAGGGATTATACTGTGCCTGCAGGAATTGCATGGGATACTTTGCAGACAGTTTTCAACATACTTTCATAATGACCTAACACTGTAGTACCATATAGTGTACTGGTTCGGTACTTTCACTGTGGTGGACAGTATCCTGGGCTTTAGTCCTATCACTGCTTGACATCTTCATAGTGAGCACAACAGACTGTGTAGGGGCCAGTTGTGCACATATGACCATGTTGCAATATGTTCAGATAAGGACTACCTACAGCAGGCTCGTCCAACATTGCTAGTGTATTCCACAACATGGGTGGACATTGGCAAACACTAGCGATGTTCCATAGGCCATTTCTGATGGTAGTCACAGGGTGTGTTTGTCCTTCGACACACATTGTAACTGGAGTTTGCCATTACATATGTCATGGTTGGTATACTGTGCCTCTGTCTACCTCTGACATAACAGTGATACCCAGGGTAGCCTACCATCTCCCATACACTCATCAGGATGCCTCTTGAGGGGTGTCGATATGTGGCACTCTGGCTGACCTGTACCAGGAGTTTACTGAAGTGTGGGGTGCCTTCTGTGTTATGGATCATTCTGTACAGCTTGTCCTATGTATGTCAGTGCTGGGGTTCAGGTCTCTCATGTGCATAGCTCTCTGCCATTCAGATTGTACAAGGTGCAACATGTTCATTCATTCCAGGTTGGACATGGCTTCATACATCAGGCACAGCTTTCCTGTAGCTGGGAAGGATGGCGGTGTGTGGGGCTGCAGTTTGTTTACTCAGGCAACACATGGCATCTGTTCATGCTCCTTGCTACCCCTGGTGGGGTACTGTTGTGGACTTTACAGTTGATGGAGGTGTCTGTTGTGGTATATCCAACAGGGGCTATTGTAGTCAGTTATGATGCTGATGGAGGATGGCTGCAGAGCCAGAGTGAGTTCCCCTTATCTACATCTGCCAGGCTTCATGTTTGGGTGGGTATATGGTACATGTTTCTGTGAACACTACAGCCACATGTTTGTCCAGTTCAGGATATTTATCACCTTTTGTACCCAGGTCTCACATTACATGTTAGGTACCTCATGGGTTAACACCTGTGTGGTAATTTGTGGGCACTTACTGTATATCCACGGTGGTTGTCTATACACAGTTCTGTGATTAGCTTGCTGACATGGCTATGGCTACAGTTGTCTGTTTGTAGGTGGCCCTTTTGTGGGTTGCTTGTGTCAGCTGGGGGTCGGATATGGTGGGCTGTTTGTACTCCTCTGCATACATGCTCAGTCACAGTCCTTCCATGTTGGCCTATACCTATGGGACATGTATACAGAACGGGTGTGGGGGGCCAAGACCAGGCCTTGTGGGATGCCACTCATATCCGCTTTGTAGTCTGACATGGATGCGGCATGTCTGACCATGTCAGTTCTGTCCTTGGTCTGCTTTGCAACCCCTCTACTGACATAGGGTTGTATATTTAAGCTGGTGAACATATCCATACTGAACACATACGGTATTGTCTAGAAGCATGAGCACGGTCCAGCTACGCTGTGTGGACCACATAGCCCTCATCAATGACCTTAATGACTGCTTCAAATGGGTCAGACATGTTTAGGGGCCGGTTCTGCAGTTACAACAGCCACAGTGTGTAGGGTCCAGTATCAGTAGGTCCACATTAGCCTTCTGTCTGCGGTACATACTGATCCTTTCCATAGCTGTGCAGAACAAGCTTGTCAGGATCCTGGGGTGGTAGTTTGGAGTATCCATTCAGGCAACACCTTTGTTGTGATGGACCACTGTTGTTGTACACTGCTCTTTGGGTACATATCCTGTGGTAAGGCTGACATTGGCCAGTAGTGTGATTTTGCATTCAATTACTCTTGGGGTCCATGTTGGCTTCAGCACAGGACACCATCACATACCTTTGCTGCTGTGTGTTCTGCTTTGCAGATGATGGCTGTTACCTCAGCATCTGCAATGTCAGGGGACCATCTGCTGGGATAGGTATTTTGCACTCGGGGGGGGTGTTTGCACTGCACCTGACAGGTTGTATGTTAGCAATATGTGTGTGTGTTTGGTATGTTGTTTGTAATATCTGTGTGATTCGGAGCATATCTGTGGATGTCCAACATGGTTCCTACCATCGGTTGGGTAAGCCTTGTGATTATCCTTAGTGTCCTGTACGTTTTGTATCTTCATAGGTTCATGGGTTCATAGTAGGCTAGACACCCTAGGCCATTAGTAAGCCTAGCTAGAGTGTGTGTGTCTTTCGCCACCCCTTGCTATGTTCAATTATGGCCATTTATGAGGTTCTTCACTGTGCCTCTGTCTGGTCGTGACACAGTGGGGACCCCCAGTATACATGTACGGTCATCCATCCACTTGGCAATATTCCTGTCGAGGGGTGTCAGTGAGGGGCTCTGCCTACCATGGATTGGGATCCTGTTTCTGTGTGTGGGGAGCCTATGGGTTATGTATCTGTCCCTCCAGCACATCTTATTTCATTATGTGTTGAGGTTGACATCTGTGACTCTCACAGCTCCAATGGCTTTGATTTCCTGTGGTGTAGCATGTCCATTACTCCTGTGTTGGACATGGCCTTGTACAACAGACATACAATGCCTCTGTGTAGGCAGTGTGTGACTGCAGTCAGCTGGGGTGTCTACAGCCAGGCAGCATATGACATATATTTCACACCCTTTATCCTGTTGGTGGGGTAACTATGAGGTCTTCGAACCACTGCAGGTGTCACGATGGTACAACCCATATGAGTCATTGTACTAGATTATGGGTCTGATAAGGGAACAGTACAGTGGCACAGTGACCTCTGTTGATGTTGATGTGAATCCTTTCATGATACGGTGTCCAGTATCAACAGTCTTCATAGCCACATTGGCATTGTGGCTGTCACATGACAGATTAATGTTGACCTGTGTCTCTAGGTCCCTGATAACTCCTTGCATACATAATGGTTTGACACCTATGTGGTACTTTGTGTACCTTGTCTGGTATTTGGTGGGACATTCATACTGTCCAGTGTCTTCGGATGTCTGGGTGGGGTTCTTGTGTGTGAGAGTGTGGTCTGTCGCATGCTACAGACTGTACAGCAGTTTTGACTACAGTTATGTGCACATGGGTGGTGTCCACTGCTTTGTGCATTGTCAGTTACCTGGCTATATGGGTGTCTGTGCTGCATATGGATACTCCCCCTCCTTTGATGTCTTGGTGCAGGTGTTGGGACCATAACACATGGTATGTGGTATAACCTAGTAGTGCTGGTGTGCTATCACTAGGCCTGCAGCAGGCTTCTGTCACTGGACAGGCATCAATGTTCTCCATAATGGGAAGTGCCTCAGGGGCATGCATATTGCAGTTTACACATCTGGCATTGGTCAGCATTACCCTTATGTTTCCTACCACTTATGTTTTCTAGGGTGGTGGGTAGTCTTTTTGGCCTTGCCTACATACGACTCTATGGAGGTGGCAAAGGCCTTATCCAGTATCCAGACGCAGACGGGTAACAGCTGACAGCCATCCCTGTAACAGCAGCATGGCTTGTCATGTTTGACATCTCAAGCAGACACACATTACACCCTCTTGGACTGACAGCTGTAACTGTGCCAGCTGTTAAACATGAGCATTCTGTGTTTGTACTGTGGCATCATTCTTGGTGAGGGTTGGATGCTGCACACAGCCAGTGTCATCCCGCCCTGGGGTACATACTCGGAGGGACCATCCATGTCTCATTTGATGTTGACCAGGAGGTACATCTCAGGTAATTCACACCAGCATGGACATTGAGTGCATCATATTTCTGCTTGCTTTGGGGTGACCTGCGTACTTGTGTTAAGTGGCATTTTGTGGCAACCTACAAACAGCTTACTCTACCCTTTCCCTTGTTCAGTCTGGTGAGTGGGACAGCTGTGTGTCTGCCTATACAGACACCTATTACGACTGTATCAGGTGTGTTGTTTCTCCTTCAGGTCTGTGACTGGTTGGCACACCAACTTTGCGCACTATTCGTTGCATGTGCTATGTTTGAAGGTTGTGGTTGCTTGTGATCTACTTTGGAGGCTTCTGTTGGTGTGGTGTGTTTGTAATTAAGGCCTCCGGGAATATTTGTCTGTGTTTATGTGTTTGGTTTACAGTTGTGGTAGGTCTATGTGGGACTGGGTTTGTGGTGTATGTGGTTACCTTCTCCTCCTGACTAGTGCTGACAGTACTGAGTTGTTGGAGCTCAACCTCTGGTTTGGATACATGGATGCATCTATCACATATGTTTGTATTTATTGGGGGGGTGTTGTGGTTGTCTGTGTTCTTGGTACTGGCATCACATTGCCTTTGGATTCATAGATTATACTTGTTGTGGCTGGACTTAGTGGATTGCATGTGTGGACATATGTTGTTGCCATACTACTGGTCAGTGATTACTTCCCTTTTTATGTTTGCTCTATCATGTGGTAACTTCCTCATTCTCTTGCATGGTTTGGTAATGGCTGGAGGCCAGCATGCCAGATGCCTGCGTGTATGGCATTGTGTGTTGTTGTTATTTGTGATTGCATACTCCAAGCATTCCTGGCTGTGTTCATGGAATGCCTGTATAACATGTTCTGTGGTGTGTCCCATATTCTGCACTTGCACAGGGCCTTTTGTGGATTCAACATCGGTTTTGAGGGCTGCAACCTATACTTTACACATGTTTTTCACTGTGGTATTCTGGCCAGGGACTGGGGTCAGGGTGTGTATATCCAGTGTGATTACTCTATGGTCTGGTCTTACCAGTGAGGGGTACACTTCTCATCTTGCCATCCAGTACACATGTTGCTGATTATCACATCCATTATGCTTACCCTCTTGTGGGAATAGTACATTGTTCCTGGGCATTTTGGTTTATGGAATCTGGGTAATTTTCTCCTACTGTGTTGGTGCTAGTACAATGCTACCGGTGTATGTCTGGGTATTTTCAGTCGAGCAATATAATGTGGTTTGGGGGCTTGATATATTCATGTATTCCGACATAGGCCAGGTGCTGTTCCTGGTATTAGGACAGTGGTCTGCAGCAGGCTATATACTGCGAGGCAGTTTTAGCCATTGGCATTTGACCATGGATATTCCATGCTGCTTCTTGTTGTGGTACCAACATGGGGGTGTGGTTATCCTTGCCATTTCTTGCTAGTCACCCTCCTTTTGTAGCTTGTTCCATGTTTTGCGGCTGTACAGCACAGTATGAGGTGTGACCTGGTAGTGTTAGGGTGCTGATGTGAGCATTGCCCAGTTCTCTATTACAGGACTGGTATCTACATTCTCCTTACTGTGTGCGTTTACACTGCACACATCTTGCTGTTTATACATCTGTCATGGGGTAGTATTACATCTAGGTTCCTATCCCTTGTAGAACCTATGAAGTTGGGTTTGTGTTTTGAGACTTACCTATTCAGGGCATGCTGTGGGTACTGACAGCCTTTGCCAGTATCCATGGGGCATGGCATGATAGGTGCACGCCACCCCTAGCAGGTGGTGCATCATGTCAAACTCCGCATATCTTCCCAGCCTGTAACACATTGGCTCCCCTTTGACTGACTGCATTACTTCAGCCAATTATTGTACTTGATCTTCTTGTCTTCATTGTGTGGCATCATGCTTGGTGAGGGTGAGATGTTAGGCAGGGTCTTCATGTTTGCATATACTAGATGGTGTTACATTGCTTAACACATGGCAATCATGCCTTAGGTGGTGCTGCAGGGCTGCCTCTGTCGGATGCACATACTACACTCCCTGTACATGTTTGAGAGCAGGTCGTGTCATGTTAGGCATCCCTGTTACTATATGAGTGAGTCAGAGAGGGGTATCATTCCCAGGGTTCCTACTGAGCTAGTGTATGTGCTATGCATTGCCTCTTTGCCAAGGCCAGGGCATATTGGGCACGCCTCCTTCTGCCTACTGGGGCAGGCTCAGGTTGTTCCTCCTCCGATTCACGCTCTGCCTGTGATGGCCTTGGCAATGGTGGGGGACTGTTTGGCCCGACCCTATGCTGGTCCTGCTGCAGCTGTTTTCGCAAGATCATATTATGTAGCATAGCACATACCATGACAATTTGGGTACATGTAGTTGGTGTGTACTGCAAGGCTCCACCAGATGTGTCCAGACACCGGAACCGTGACTTGAGCAGCCCAAACACATGCTCTATTACATTACGTGTTTGTGCGTGTGCCTCATTATGGCGTTCCTGTTCAGGTGTGTGTGCGTTTCTGATGGGTGTCATCAACCACAGCTCCAGTGCATAACCTGCATCCCCCACTAGCTGTCCGTGTGGGATGTCCCCACTGGCAAATGTCTGGTACAGCTGCGTCAAATGCCAGATGTGGGAATCGTGATAACTCCCGGGGCAGCCAGCACACACATTCATTATTATGCCCTGGGCATCACACATGACCTGGCAGTTGATGGAGGGGAAGCCCTTGTGGTTAATGTAGGCCCTACCCCGCTCACCAGCTGGTGCTTTGATGAGTATGTGCGTGCAGTCTATTGCACCCAGTACCTCAGGGTATTCCGCTATTTGCTGGAAGAGATGCATATTGCTGGCCAATACCTCACGGGCATTGGGGAAATATACATGATCACCGACATGTGCTGACATGGCATCCAGGAACTGGTGTAGTACCCTGGAGGCTGATGCCTGTGATATCCCCATCATATCACCAGTTGGTCTCTGGAAGGTACCTGTTGCTAGTATTCTTAGGTCAACACATACCTTGGTTTCCACTGGGATGGGTTCCCCTCTGTTGGTTCTGTGTGTGAGGTGTGGCCTGCACAGCTCAACAATTTGCTGCAGGAGCTCTCTGTCCACTCTATAGCGCTCTACTATCTCCAGCTCATGTAACCCGTGGTAGGTGACCCTGGGCCTGTACACTCTTCTCCATCTCCTCACTGTGGGTTGTCTGGCACCATCTGCATTGTCACCACCCTCAGCAAGTCGCCTATGTCTCATTATGACAGCTATGGCAGCCCCTAACATTTCTGCTCTGAGTGAAGCTTTTTCAGTTTTCACTTCCATTAGCTTACTCCTGTCTTGCAGTGTCTCTTAATGGAAACATCCTGCACTACTGTTTGCAGAGTTTTAAGTGCTGGGCTGGGCTACTATTCTGCCTGTGTAATTGCCTGCTTCTAATTGTTTTCACCTGCTAGCTTCAGCAGTTACCCTGCTAGCTTCCTATTAATTCTGTTGCTTCCTTTTTCCTCTCTGTTTCCTCAGGGGGGAGCAACGTGCATACTATCTGCAACACGCTCACAGTGGCTTACACACGCACACACGTGCTTACACAGTTCAGAATCTACTTATTCGGGTTAAAACACGTGTACACCCGTGCAAACACTGTTACACATCTGCCAACAGCCTCCAACATACTCAGCCTGCCTTACACGCACGCGCACACCTGTGCAAACAGTGTTAAACATCTCCCAACACGCTCCCACATGCTCACACTGCCTTACACGCGTGCACACTGTCCTACTTGCGCTTCATGGCGCGCACACGTGCGCATGCATGGCCAGCAAGAAACTTTGGTGTAGGTAACAGTGTACACCTTCCATTTCTTGACTTTCCATGACTTATCTAGTGGCACACCTCTTTCCATGATCTGTGCCTGTCATCTGTCGTGTTACACTGGCCTCCAATGAACTGCATTTCTTTCTACCATTCCCCCCTGTGATGTCACCTATCTCCTACTCTATTCCTCCCCCTTTTGTATCTCTTACACTACTCAGACTGTGCTCATTTGGTATGTGACTGTGAGATTCAGTATCCGAACCCTCATTTACATGAGATTGCCTACTAATGCTTAGTTACCTGTCTTAGACTCAGCTTCCCCCCTTAGCAACCACTACACGGTGGCCATGTTGGTTTTGGTCTGCTGGTCCCTGCATTGGCATTCCATGTATTGCATGAAACCCACATTTGTGGGTTTATAACCTTCTTTTTTATGGTTTTATACAGCGCAGCCCGTTTGCGCGGGGCTGCTCTGGGATCGCCGAAAAAAAAATATGATTTTATCATTTTGCCATCGGGTTGTATTGCCAATGGCCACATATTTGGCCATTGGCATGCTGCCTGAGTCATATGCAACCTTTTTTTGGAGCTGACATCGCTCCGTTGTGGAATTTGCAGAAATGTACTCAGTTGTCAGCTGAGTACATTTCTGCAGCTAAAACGTCTCCTACACGGACTGGTTTCTGCTTCGTGGATCGCTAATATACCTCATTTGCATACCTTTCGGATGCAAGTGAGGTATTTAGCATGTCCACGCACAGTCCGTGTAAGAGACGTTTTAGCTGGTCTCTTACAAGGAGCTTAGGGCTGTTCCTGGATCGCGAGGCTTGCATGGAGTGTTGCACGTCTCTTACACTCCATGCAAGCCTTCGTGAATCCTGCCCAGTATGTATGTTAATTAACATAACTATTGTAAAATTTGTAAATCAATATTTTTTCTAACAATACAGTCAGGTTGTATCCAAATATTATATTCAGGGGTAGCCTTATTTGTTCATCGTAGCAATATCTATAACTTTCCTAAATGAGGGAATAATTTTATTTCCATTTTTTTGTAATAACTTTGCTAGTAATGGCTAAAAGATGAGAGAAGTGGATATTCTACAATAGGAACATTTACAAGAATTAGAGTGTGAAATAAAACTAATGTTTTAAATAAATAACATTTGTCTTTCCATAGAGTGCACAAAAGCCATTAATCTCTTTCAAAAAAGGCTGAAAGCTTTTGCAATCAAAAACCATGTGTTGCCAATCAGCTTTTGGCTTAGCATTACATCTCCAAAATCTAATGCCTTTTTTATACAAGAGTTCTATTTTATAGGAGGTAATAAAGGTTGGATTTAAAAATTTCTATGAAAATAATTTCCAATATAAAGAGAAAGTAGTTTTTTGTGATGATAATGAAATTAAATTTTCTATCAACTTCAGATAAGTTTATATGACTGATTGGTTAAGTTATCTCCATAATCATTTTAATATATACTGTTGTATCTTTAATGGGTTTATACATTTTAAATAATTATGATTTTCCTGAATCATTTTTTTAATCAAGGTTAAATAAAAAAATCAAAAAAGGGTGGGAAGTTATCCTTTATTATAATAGGCATTAATTCAATTTTATAGTTAATGCATTGTATGTTAGTTTGTATTGTCAACCAGTTGTTCATATCAATATATTTTTATATTTGATTTTCAAAGTGTATTATATAATTTTAATTATTTCAAATAAGGAATTTCATTATTCAGTTTTGATAGTTGTGGCGGGTGGTTAATTTATTTATTTACGTATTTATTTATTTACTGCTTTTGTTTACCAGGAAAGTCTGACTATACGCAGGCCCCATTTTCAGCCAAGGCTCAGGCAGTTATACAAGATTTGCATAATAAATGTGCACATATACATACATAGAATAGAAATGATATGACAGTTAATAAAAAAAAAAAAAAAAAAAAAATTTTTTGTTCTTTGTTCTTTTTATATTATCTGTTTAACTTAGTATAATTACTTATGTTTCTAATGTAACATTTTAATGCCTTTTTATGATGATACTTGTTACAACTAATGGAGCTTTTCTCCCTGGGCCTCTACTGAAAATGGACATATATCCAGCTAGACTAGCCCGGTCAACAAATGTAAAATAAAATAAAATAAATGTTCATACATAGAATAGTAGATGAACATGCATAGAATACCAATGATATCACAGTTAATGAAAACATGACAGTTAAAATAAACATACATTAAATATTAGTTAATATCAAAGTTATGAGTGTACTTATTTTCAAATGGAATCAGCTGTAAATAGATATGGAGTAGGGCAGAGTATAGTAATTATAAATACAGATAATTACAAATTATGAAGCACTGTTGAGGAGGTCTGGGTAAAAGGTAGATAGGGATAGCAGTGGAGAGGGCTAGTTGAAGAAGTAGCTATATTATGGCCAGTTACATAA
This sequence comes from Protopterus annectens, assembly GCF_019279795.1. Classification (NCBI taxonomy): domain Eukaryota; kingdom Metazoa; phylum Chordata; order Ceratodontiformes; family Protopteridae; genus Protopterus; species Protopterus annectens. The sequence continues at coordinate 1,072,248,754 of NC_056733.1, forward strand.
AAGAGTGGTGACAGTTATATAAAATGTGTGTACAATTGGTGACTTGTTGGAATTTGACTTTCAGAAAGAGTCTATTTTGGACATAGGTAACAAGGATTGGATTAGGGTTGGCTTAATTTAAATTGGACACTATTTTGTGTTTTTGTTGTGCTATTCTGGCCTGGCTAGTAGCAGCATATTAAGTATACAAAAAGTGACAGTGTGTGTGTGTGTGTGTGTGTGTGTGTGTGTGTGTGTGTGTGTGTGTGTGTGTGTGCATTCACCCATGCACACAATTACCTTAAACAAGCTTCAATTGTTCTTGTTAAAATAGTGCTGAAAGACATTCAGATGATGGAAACGTAGGCAGAATCCCGGGAAAGCAATATTTATAACTTAGCTCTACAATTGTTCAGTGTGAAATTAGGTGGGCATGTCATGTGATAGTCATAATTCATGAAAGCAGTATATATTTGCTATCCACTTAAAACTAATTGCCCCCTCAGTTAATAGCTAATCTGTCAGATACTAATTGCTGGCAGTCACTCAGTTTCTGAGACCATAAAATGAGAAACCATAGCCCCAGCATTGTAATATAAACATCAATAAATATACTGATATCTCTGTACTACCTGTTATTTTCCAGTACAGCTGCTGGTAGATGATTAGACCATAAAAGTCACATACTCTGAAATTATTTCCATTTGTCCTATAGGCTTTATGGATGATTGTGAGATTTTATATACATATGCACCTAAGAGAGTGTCCTTACATGTTAGGAAGCATGCCAATAAATAGTTATTTTAAATACTACAGTTTTACTGCTTGATTTCACATATGCTATAACAGGAGATTATTGCAGGTTGTGGCTTAAGATATCCTGTAGTCTGGATTGCAGAACACTGAGCATGTCAGATTATGTGTAAATTATAACCTGTATCTGTAGTGAGAGTAGGGAACAGGTGGAGGACACCCTGGAGAGATGGAGATATGCTCTAGAGAGAAGAGGAATGAAGGTCAGCAGGACTAAGACAGAATATATGTGTGTGAATGAGAGGGAGGATAGAGGAATGGTGAGGATGCAAGGAGTAGAGGTGGCGAAGGTGGATGAGTTTAAATACTTGGGGTCAATAGTTCAGAGTAATGGTGAGCGTGAAAGAGAGGTGAAGAAGAGAGTACAGGCAGGATGGAGTGGGTGGAGAAGAGTGTCAGGAGTGATTTGTGACAGACGAGTACCTGTAAGAGTGAAAGGGAAGGTCTACAAGAGGGTAGTGAGACCAGCTATGTTATATGGGTTGGAGACAGTGGCATTGACAAAAAGGCAGGAGTTTCAGCTGGATGTGGCAGAGTTAAAGATGTTAAGATTTGCACTGGGTATGACGAGGGTGGACATGATTAGGAATAAGTATATTTTAGGGTCAGCCCAGGTTTGGAAACAAAGCCAGAGAGGCAAGATTACATTGGCTTGGACATGTGCTGAGGAGGGATGCTGAGTATATTGGGAAAAAGATGCTAAGGATGAAACTACCAGGTAACAGGAAAACAGGAAGGCCTAAGATAAGGTTTATTGATGTGGTAAGAGAGGACATGCAGGTGGTTGGTGTGACAGGGCAAGATGCAGAGGACAGGAAGAAATGGAATCAGGTGATCCGCTGTGGTGACCCCTAATGGGAACAGCCAAAAGAAGATGATGATGTCTTTTAATCTGGACAGGTTGATTTCTACCAGAGTATATTTTTTTATTCTTAAAACATGTTCTCTCTTGTATTCTGTAGTGTTCTGTTTCGTATGTGTATATTATTCCTCATACCCTACCTTTTTCCTGTCATGGAGGAGGGAAAAGGGGAAAGAATCCAAATATAGTAGTGCAGAGGAAGAGAAGGACTACAAAAGTGAGCTATTACTAATAAGGCATAGCCAAGAAGAGAAACTAATTTTGTATTTATGAATGCAGGGCAATAAATCATATAATCTCTTTCTAAATACTGTTCCATCATAAAAAGTGAAGGGCATTTTCATAGTAATTAAAAGCCTCCAAACACCCATCTGTGAGATACAGTGCCATATACTCACTTCAATTCCATAACTTCAAGACCACTTCCCCTTGGGGTAAGGGACATTTCCCCACCATGACCTCATTTAATAAAAGGTGTTGTCAATTGTGTGTTATTACACAAATGTCCACCATGGAATAATTCCTCATAATGTTTATTATATCACTGAGTACATTTGAAAGATGGCAGTAAATCTTCCAGGGCTACTGGATTCTTGATAGGAATTGCTTTTCAGTTACCTCTAGCACTGGCAGTTAGCATAGCAGATTAAAGGTTATGAACTGTTAGCTGTATTCTGTGGTTCATGATTTGACTACCTTACTATCTGTTGCCTGTTGCATGACCTTGAGCAAGTCACTTAACCTTTGAGGCAGTCGGGGAGTTGGTCTAGGCTTCTCAATGATCTAGTGGACTACATGCCTATACATGCCTATACTTCCTATACTTATGCATCTATAACTGATTTGTATATATAGGTCCAATATTAAGCTGACATCTCCTGGTAGGCTCACTCAGCTGCTTTTCTATCTTATGAATAGCACAGGATCTCCTTGCTCACCTTTGGTTACCTGATCTCCGCAAAATTAGATTGCCTATGCTTACCTTGTTTTAGAAATGACAAATATGCAGTAGTTAGTCTAAAGTTGGGGCTGAAAGAAATGAAAAATATAAAATCTAAGGCAATTACTGAAGTAATAGCATGGAGGCCTTATCAACTGTTGCATAATTGCCATTACATTTCCCTTTTCAATGGCATGTAAGCTTGCTGTTGATCACAATTTATAGACAATGTTATCTGAAAGTGTTTCAGTGTCCTAGTACTAAGTTCAAGTTTTATTGCCTTTGATCATTTAGTGTATTGGAGTCCTGCCACATATTTTTAAAAGTTTAAATGCAAACTATTAGTATAAATGGTGGGCAAAACATTGGTTAAATGGTTAACATTGTAGCATCAAAGCAGCTGGTTATCTATTTTGGTTCTTGGCTGGAATGCCATTTCAGAAGAGTCTGCATATCCTTGCGGAGCTTTGTCAGGGAGTGGAGTTTTTTCCTGCTTTTCAGAAACAAGCCTGAATTGACTAGCCTCCTACCTGATGGCAAGTGTGCATCCCATGAGTGCATGTCCTATAATACACTGGCATATTCTCCAGAATTAATTTCTCTGCCTTCTGCTCATTGACTGCTGGGATAGGCTATGGTCCCTCTTATAACTCTAAAATGGATTAAGATAGCAATCAGCGAATAAATCTATGAGCTAATGAATTAATAGTATACATGCTTTCTTCACCGGGATTTTATTTTTGTAGATCTTTTTTTATGCATGTACAATATGAATTACAAAAGCTGAACCACAATCCTACATTAAGCAAGTCACAAAACCTTTCATTTTGTGATGCATGAATACTATTTCTGTAAATCACAATGTAGAACATAGGAACTAAATGTAAAATGACAAACACCAAGGTCTGGCACAATATTTTATTCTTAAAATAATGCCCTGTATCTTCAACTAAACCTTTCAGGTAATCAAATATATATTGACACAAAATATTCTTATAAATCTAAGAATACAATTAGCAACAATTAAGTAATCAAGTAATCAACTAATTAAGTATATCCAACTGATTTCAGCATTTAAGCAATGAGACAAAAGTGACACTTTGTAATCCAGTTTTAACATAATTACCTCCGCTTACATGCACTGCAATCTCTACTAATACTGATTTCAATAAAATTAGCATCTATAAAAGAGTATGCATTGAATATGACAGAGATATTTTTCACTTCTACCTTTAACATTGTTTCTTTTGAGTTCCACAGCCTAACCTTAAGTTTTCCTGAATATTATAAAACCTAAGAATCTAGTAAAAATAAATCAAGTACCATTCTTTTATTTATCACTCAGTCCCTGGCACAGTGCTAGAATAAATGTAAAAGGAGAAAGAGAGAGAGAAATACAGCTATAATCTTTGAAATAAAAAAAAACTTGGAAAGCCTCATATACTTAAAAGTTTAAACATTCCACAAAGTGCTTCCAAAGCACATCTGTTTTAGACTGATGGATTCAGATTCACAATAATAAGCATGTATTTGTAGCCATATAGTCGTATTAAAACAACATGGTAACTTGTTAAATTACTACTGAGTTTTCTTAAGGAAACTATTTTGCAGTATTTTATTTTACCTGAAAATATCCTTTCTCAGGCTTGAAGTCACCTTTACTGTCAGCTGCAGGTAAGATTTGTCTTAACGTTTAACTGTACTTTTAAATATTCATAATGTCATTCTGACATATTTAAAGATATGTTTTCCTATTTTTATTTGTTTACTTTTACTCATATTAGATAACAGAAGAGACAGCCGATGTGGTTCATCAATCTTGCATAGAATTTTTTTGTCAGAGAAGATACTTTTTTTGTTATCATTTTGTGTAGAAAATCCTTGTCAGAGAAGATACTTTTTTATCATTTTTCATATAGCCTAACTAACCACCTACCCTTCTCAGTGACCTAACAGCCATAATGCCCAGGTCCATTTCCTTTATTGATTAATGCAACAAAATGTGGGCGTGCATTTAAAAAGTAGACTCATAATAACATAATAAGATACCGTCCCTTTTTTGTATGCACAGCTTCAAACCATCACCCTTTAACACAGAACAGTTCCTGCCCTGCTGTCTCTTTATAATAACCAATCAGATTCCTTTAGGGCTTAACCAGCAAAATGACTTATAACTGTTAAGTTCCTTTACCTAGCAGGTGGTCAAATTAAAGTACTTCAATACGTTTCTGTGAGACAATCAATCCCTTGGTCTTCAGCTTTTGTTTAGACATGTGATTTTGAGGAATAAAACACTCTTATTGAGTTGCTAGTCCTTTTAGGGGAGAGGTCAGTAGAATCTCCATTCTCCTAAATATTTTCCAATGATCAGGGCATCACAATGGCAGTCTGCTTTGAACTGTTCTGTACATACATTCTTTTGTTTGCAGTTGCCAATAATATATAATGTCTCTTTTTAAAGAAGCAATATTTCACATATTACTGGACAGCATAAAGCTAAAATCATTTTTAAATTTGTTTACTCTTTGTTGACCAGATTTGTCCCACTATGCTAATCACCTCTTTTATAGGGGAGACCTAAGGTGGTATTTATACTACTAGGGTAAATTTGGACAGGGCTTTGCATCACTTCCTCTACTCTTTGGAGGTGCTGGATGTTGCTGGTCGGCTGCTATAGCAACATGAAAGAGGCCTAAGAGAAGCAACAGCATCATAGAGGTGGTGAGGGACACTATGGCAAGTTTGGAAGTAGAAAACAAGAACTTGGAGAAAAAGACTGTTTGATATGGAGTATCAGAATGCAAAAAGGATTCCTGAGTGGTGGATGAAAGAAATGATCAGTCTCAACAGAGAATGAAGTAAGTGAGTCCACTGAAGTCATGCAGATATTAGAACTGGTGTCAGGAGGGCTTGCAGATGATGTCCTATTGCAATAATCAAGCAGGAGGCTCCAGGTGACAGCTCTGCTGTTCCATGGGGTGAAATGGCAGATGACTTTTTTGGAAATGTCGAGGGTGGTAATGTGGAAAAAGAACTAGGTGATGTGACAGCAGGGAATGAATCAGTTAAAACATCAATGACGTAAAATTAAATAGGAAAGCAGCAATAAACAGAAGCAGTAGTTGTATGCAGTGGTGACAGCAAGGCAAAAAGAGAAGAGCAACAGCAAACTGTTACCAAAGGCATTTGTAAAAAGGAGAGAAAGCCATCTGCACGAATAAAAACAAAAATGACACTGTGATAGACAGATACTATGTATGGGACAGTTTGATATCTGTTCTGTGATTTAAAGCTCAAGAAATTTGGTTGTTTATCCCTATAGAGGCAGAATCTTTTTGTGACTTCTTTCAGCTTTTCCCAGTTAGGGGTCGCCACAGCAGATCACCTGTCCACTCGTGATTGGCAGTGGAGTTTTACGGTGTTGAGTTGACAGCCCAGCACCTGATCTTCCACAGAAGGCACATACATACATGCAGTCACACCTAGGGCCAATTTAGAGTGTCCAGTCCACCTACAGCATGTCTTTGGGATGAAACCAGAGCACCTGGATGAAACCCACACAACCACAGGGTGGACATGCAGACTCCACCCCCGCCAAGGAATGAACCAGAAAATCTCTTGCTGTGAGGTGACAACACTAACCACTGCACCACCCAGAATCTTTTTGTGACTAAACATTTGAAACTAAGGGAATGACAATGATATTCCTGTAACTGTTTAACAAAAAGGACATTTATTCATATAACAATGATTGTTTGCTTGTAGTAACTTAAACGTTAAAATAATGTTGCTCTTCAGTTTAGAACTGATGAAGCAGCAGAAGAACATGTTAAAACATGCATACAGGGTTGAGGGGAAATTGTTAGTAACACTGTGAAAGTTAGAGCTGGGAGGGTGGTGGTTAGAAGCTGTTTAGAAATGTGGAAAACACACGGTAAAACATTTGCTAAGTGTTATTTTTGTGGTTGGTCCTAGAGGGACATTCAGATATGCTGGCCAGCCTAAATCATGTTTCTTTTGTGTGAGCTTTGTTCATTTAATTAATACTTGTGGCAAGATACAAAACCTGTGATTCATTAAACCCTACATGGAGTGTAGGAATAGTGCAGGAACTGCTGCACGCAATATGTCTGCCGAACGATTCATCAAAGGTCTCCCGGGACATGCACGAGTGCTTGTACACTATTCCTGCATGGACACCACTGCCTAATGCTAATCACCTCATTTGCTGGTAAAAAAAAAACATCAAATGAGGTGATTTAGTGATTCACCAAGCAGGCAGATGTCTGTGCAGGAAGAGTGTAACCTGCAGAATTGTATTCAGTTACTAGCTGAATACAATTCTGCAAATGTGGAAACGGGAGGCATGACAGTTTCAAGGAAAGCATGTATTATACTTATTAGGAATGACAATGGCCAAATAAATGGTCATTGGCATGAAAAACTGTTTTAATTTTTTAAAATAAAACTTTTTTTTGGCTGATCTCAACCGTTTAAGCATAGGGCAGCGGCGGGCAAACGGGATCGTGCTGAAAATTAAAAAAAAGGGGGAAAACATTTATTACAGAAATCTGCATTTTGCCATTATAGTCAATGACATGCAGAATAAAAACTATACCAGGGAACAGTGGTTCCTAAGGGGAAAGGCTGAGTGGAAGTGCAGTAACTATGGAGTAAGACAGTGGGGAATGCTAATGAGGGGACTTATACTGAATCACAAATTTCTTCTGTCAGACTGCACCTAACCGTGTAGGTGCTCCAACACCACCGTGTAGATAGGAAATGAAAGGGGTTGTGTCATGCTTGCTGTAAGCATATTGAAGCTCAGTGGCCCATGTTTGCCCTTAGCTAAGCACAGTTAAGGCAGGGATGTGTGTCTGAGGCTGTAGTTTCTTATTCCATGAGATGCAGAGCATGTTCATTTCTAGGCAGGGCCAATTCTGCTTAAACCAGTCTACATTAGCTAAATGGGTGTGCATGGCTTGCACCAGGCTTAAAACAAGAAAAAAAAAACTGAAATAGAGAACTGTGTACATCTGAGCACTGGGAATGCATGGTACACATCAGGACTTAAATAGGGAGGAAATGGGAAGGGAAAACAGCAGAAGGAAGGCAATCAAGGAGAACTACCATAGCTGGCAGGTGGAATGTATCAGAATCAGCCAATTACACAGGCAGCAGCCCAGCACACTACTATAAACTATGCAAACACCTTTCAATCTACACCACTGGTGTACACATTCAGGGGAATTTTAAACTGACAAATGTAAAAAAACATTTTAGGGGCTGCTGTTGCTCTGATCTATCAGCATGTGCTAGAGACTGAAGGTGGTGAGGAGGAAAATGCTGACAACCAACTCAGACCGAGGAGGAGGAGAAGAGTGTTCAGACCCAGGGTAAACTACCAGGGGCTACATGATCTGGAGATAGTAGAGCGCTACAGGGTGGACAGCAACATACTTCAGCAACTTGTTGAGCTGTGCCGGCCTCGCCTCAGAGCTAGAATCAACAGAGGGGAACCCATCCCAGTGGATACCAAGGTATATGTAGCCTTAAGAATACTAGCTACAGGTACTTTCTAAAGACCAACTGGGGATATTCTGGAGGTCTCACAGGCATCTGCATCCAGGATACTCCACCAGTTCCAGGATACCATGCAAATTCATGCTGCTGAACACATTCACTTCTCCAGCACCCATGAGGAGATGACCAGCAATATGCGTCTCTTCCACTGTGTAGCAGACTACCCAGAGGTACTTGGTGCCATAGACTGCAAGCACATCCATATCAAAGCACCACCTGGTTAACGGGGTAGGGTCTACATAAAATCCAAGGGCTTCCCCTCCATCAACTGCCAGGTTGTGCGCGGTGCCTGGGGCATTATCATGAATGTATGTGCTGTCAGCTCTGGAAGCTGTCATGACTCCCATATCTGGCATTCATCACAGCTGTCTCCAACAGACAGGAACCAAAGTAAGACAAACTAGCGAAAAACAAAAAGACAGCTTGGAAACACCAAAACAAATTCTCTCTCAGTTTAATTCTCTTTCAGTTTAATTAAGCACTTTTTGTCTTGCACATATGGCAAGACTTCATCAGAAACTAAACAAACTTCAACACAAACAATATATACACACCCTTTTGGTCACATGACACTTCTAATTAAAATCTTGTGTCTTAAAGGCACATCCACATTATTGCTACTTAAAACATTTTATAAAAACAAATATGACTGACAATATTTTAGAACATCTCAACCCTTCCCTTCCTTCAGAATTTTTACCTGTAATGGTGATAGAAATATATATACAAACATACATATACTAACAATACTATATGTCAAATTATTGTGTTAATTCTCAAAATATAATATTACTTAGTTAACTAAGAAGTCAGAAACTTACATATCTGAGTCAAAAGAAATCAGATATCACAAATATGAACGCATTTTATAAAAATGCATACACACATTAACGTTTAAGATTTTTCAACTTCAGTATACTGTTTAAAGATATTGTCTCATTCAAACCTGGGTAAAACATTGCCCCAATGCGTATTTGCCAACTTAACTCAAGTTCATAGGTTAGGTTCATAGATTAGTACTTAATCTCTTGTGAGACTCAAATCCTGCACCTTGTGTTTGTAAGGCAAACACCTTAACCATTAGTCCACCACCCTCCCCTCAAGTAAAAAGTGTTGCTCAAGTAAAAGTGTAAGCGCCCCCCCCCCCCACTCCCGACTATCATCAACAACTGAATCAATTGCTTTGAACAAAAATGAATGTTGTGGATAGGAAATAATGTGTCTAGCCAGCGCATTTTCTCTGTTAAGGGTCTTTATTTTATATAGATGTTCGTATACTCGTTCTTTTAACATTCTATCTGTTTTACCTATGTAAAATGCTGCACAGCATTGACTCTGAGTTACATAAACCACAAACTTGGACTGACAAGTGTACTTCAATTTGATTTTAAAACTGATATTTTTAACTTCAATGTCTTGTCCTGTACTCATATATTTACAGTAGTTACACATTTCACATTTGTACATGCCACACTTCCACTGTGGGGTGTTTTTTTTATATTGTAATAATTCCTTTAAATTAGTCCCCCTCTTATAAATAATCCAGGGTTTGCTTTTGACCTTGTAAGAAAGGTGAGGATCTCTCCTAATTATTTCCCAATTTTTGTTCAAAATTGACATTATTTCCCTTGCATTACTACTATAAGGTGTTATTAAACTGAAATTCCATACTTCTTTTTGTTGTAATTCTCTGTCACTTATTGTAACACTTTGTAAACCAATGGATAAAATGGGTTTATACAACCCCTATTCTCTCTTGTATTTTACTTCTTCCAGTAGACACTCAAAAAAGTCTACTGGGTAACCTCTCCTGACAAACATTGACCTCAAATTATTACATTCATCCATGAAATCCTGGTCCAACGTGACCATACGGGCAGCTCTCACGAGTTGGCCCTTCACCACTGATTTCTTTTGGTGCCATGGATGGCAACTGCTAAAATGTAATAAAGAGTTTGAATATGCGGCCTTTCTATAAATTTTCGCTACATATGCGTTCCTTTCCATATCTTTACTAAGATCCACATCCAAGTATGAAATCCTGGTCATTTCAAATACATAAGTAAAGGAAAGGAAATCTGTAGTGTTGTTAAGATAATCTACTAGTTTGCTAGCTGCTTCCTTATTTCCTTGAAAATGATAAAAATATCGTCCAAAAACTGTGTGTAGAACTGCATGTACTGTTTCACTTCTTGTTTACCAAAGGTAAATTCTTGTTCCCATGAGGCCATTACCAAGTTGGCATAACTTACCCCAGAGGGTGACCCCATAGCTACACCGGTCTTTTGAACATATAACTTATCATTACATAAGATGAAATTATTATACAAAATTATGTCAAGCATTTCCTCTATTAAAGCCACCTCATCAGAGGCTACTGCTTTAGCTCTCAGGTAACTAATGACTCGTTCGATACCTTCCACATGGGGGATAGAAGAGTATAAATCTACCACATCCACTGTTAAAAAATTGAGGTCAGCATTGAATTCTAAATTCTTGATTTGTGACAAGAACGACCAAGAATCTTTACATATATATTTCTCTTGAGTTACATACTTCTTCAACTTTTGGTCTACCCATTTTGCCCAAGGGTAAGTTATACTTGCCCTAGCATCCACCAAACATCGCATAGGTGGATTATTCACATTTTTATGTAACTTAGGGATACCAAACAAAACAGGTTTCCTTGGGGAAGGCATAGATAAATATCTAAACAAGTCGGTAGTAATCCTGGTTTCTAACAACATTTCATATAAATGAGACTTTATTTTACTATATGCTTGATTTAACTCATTACGTGAAACCAATTGATATGTGGGACTTCGGACTATTTGATCCATTTTATTGACATCGTCCTCCACATTCATAACAACAAGCACCCCTCCCTTATCTGGGGCCATAATACGGACTGGGGCTTCTTGAATTAGTTGTAATAAATACAGTTGTTCACTAGTAACATTTACAGGTGAAACATTCTTCCTTTTATTCTGCTTATGATTGCTACCCACCCCTAAAACATTATATAAATCCAACTCACAAATGAGTTCAAAACATTGTAAAGTTGGGTGTAAAGGGGGACAAAAAGTACTTGAAGGATGTAATGCACTAGACTGAACCATAATATTGTCAACAAAAAGCATAGACAAATTGAGTTTACGCACAAATAATTTTAAATCAATTAAAGTTTTAACTAATTCTGCTTTTCTTGTGGGGACAAAAGTGTACCCCTTGGCTAATAGTTCCACCAATGGTTGATCTATAGTAACATCAGAAAAACTGTAAATTTTAAAATCTTTATCATTATTCATAAAGATGTTCCTTAGTCCAAAATCTGCAGCATTAGTTGTCGGGGAAGTTGGTGCAATAAGAGGTGGTATCATCTCCTGCGTTTCCAATTCTTCCCTTTGTAGTTGTTGTTGGAATAAGATTTCTTATTCTTTGATCTCAGATTGTATTGGTTGGCTTGATGCTGAAAATTTTGGGCATTAGCCTGATGTATTATTCACAATTGTCTGTTGGGGTAACATAGGTCCCTCACCTGATGGAAGTGCACTACTATCATTTGAGACAGATAGACCATGTGTTGATTCATTTCTGTTTAGACCATGTGTTGATTCATTTCTGTTTGTTGTATTACACAAAAATACATTCATAGCAGCATTGCTGGATTTTGCCACTTGTGAACTTGGGGGTGGGGGGTAAGCATTCCCCTCACCATACGCTTCATGATCTCTAGCTAGTTTTTTACTTTAATTTCTCTAAATTTCATCATTTGTTGGTCTATACTGTCAAAAATTATGTTGTAATCAAAAGCATATCTTAAAAAGTTTACATGACTCTTAATAGCAGCATCTAAGCTAGTAGCTTCTTGTTGTAAAAGGTTAATAGAAGTCTCATAATGTTTAATCATCAGGTTCAACAGGGAAAGTCCCTGAATGTTAAACAACTCAATAAGTTCTTTATGAAACAATGAACCTGGCTTTAACCCCGTAGGGTATTGGTGGGCACGCATGCCTTTGGGAACAATGTTTTCATTGACACATTGGTGTAAGTAAGTAACTTCTAAAGAAAGTTTTTTATATTTGAAAAGTTTTTTGTCAAGGTCTTGTAATAATGAAAATATGTTACCTGAATCCTCTGTTTCAGAAGGTGTTGATTGATTGGGTTGTGATTGAAATAAAGAAATTGGGGTTTCCAACCACTGAGCAAACATTGGCAAGTCTTTCATGGTATTAAATCCTGTAGGACTTCTCATATTAAGTCGTTTGTCAGTTATTATATTGTTAGTAAGGTTGACACTACCTGGCTGATTGTTGGAAAAAACAGGTAGAATTGTTGAACCAGATGCTGAAGTTGTTGAACCTGGAGGTTCTCTGCCATTCAACGCCCTGTCGCCACCTGGACTACTCCTCTGGTGCAATTGTTCAGCTCGTGTGACATCACTTCCAGTTGGTATCACACTTCCAGTTTGTGAATTCAGATGGGAAGGTACTGAGCTAGTATCGGGATGCCTACCACCTCCAACTACCAACGCAGAAGCAGAAGGTTGAACAATGACAGGAACAGAAGGAATGGCATCCATTCTGGTCTGTAACTGGCTCACACGTTGAGATAATTGTTCTATTAACTGTGTCAAATACCCCACTCCATCTAGTTGTGGTGGGGTCAAGTCAAGAATAGTTGGTGTTCCACAAGGACTGTCCAAAGCCATAACAAACTCCAACAGACAGGAACCAAAGTAAGACAAACTAGCGAAAAACAAAAAGACAGCTTGGAAACACCAAAACAAATTCGCTCTCAGTTTAATTCTCTTTCAGTTTAATAAAGCGCTTTTCATCTTGCACATATGGCAAGACTTCATCAGAAACTGAACAAACTTCAACACAAACAACATATACACACCCTTTTGATCACATGACACTTCTAATTAAAATCTTGTGTCTTAAAGGCACATCCACATTATTGTTGCTTAAAACATTTTATAAAAACAAATATGACTGACAATTTTTTAGAACATCTCGACCCTTCCCTTCCTTCAAAATTTTTACCTGCGATGGTAAATTTTATAGTCATATAACAAATATGACTTACAATTTTTTAGAACATCTCGACCCTTCCCTTCCTTCAAAATTTTTACCTGCGATGGTAAATTTTATAGTCATATTAGTTTTTATAAAATGTTTTAAGTAGCAATAATGTGGATGTGCCTTTAAGACACAAAATTTTAATTAGAAGTGTCATATGACCAAAAGGGTGTGTATATATTGCTTGTGTTGAAGTTTGTTCAGTTTCTGATGAAGTCTTGCCATATGTGCAAGACAAAAAGTGCTTAATTAAACTTAAAGAGAATTAAACTGAGAGATAATTTGTTTTGGTGTTTCCAAGCTGTCTTTTTGTTTTTCACTAGTTTGTCTTACTTTGGTTCCTGTCTGTTGGAGTTTGTTATGGCTTTGGACAGTCCTTGTGGGACACCAACTATTCTTGACTTGACTCCACCACAACTAGATCGAGTGGGGTATTTGACACAGTTAATAGAACAATTATCTCAACGTGTGAGCCAGTTACAGACCAGAATGGATGCCATTCCTTCTGTTCCAGCAATTGTTCAACCTTCTGCTTCTGCGTTGGTAATTGGAGGTGGTAGGCATCCCAATACTAGCTCAGTAACTTCCCATCTGAATTCACAAACCGGAAGTGTGATACCAACTGGAAGTGATGTCACACGAGCTGAACAATCGCACCAGAGGAGTAGTCCAGGTGGTGAAAGGGTGTCGAATGGCAGAGAACCTACAGGTTCAACAGCTTCAGCATCTGGTTCAACAATTCTGCCTGTTTTTTCCAACAATCAGCCAGGTAGTGTCAACCTTACTAACAATATAATAAGTGACAAACGACTTAATATGAGAAGTCCTACAGGATTTAATACCATGAAAAACTTGCCAACTTTTACTCAGTGGTTGGAAACGCCAATTTCTTTATTTCAATCGCAACCCAATCAATCAACACCTTCTGAAACAAAGGATTCAGGTAACATAGTTTCATTATTACAAGACCTTGACAAAAAACTTTTCAAATATAAAAAACTTTCTTTAGAAGTTACTTACTTACACCAATGTGTCAATGAAAACATTGTTCCCAAAGGCATGCGTGCCCACCAATACCCTACGGGGTTAAAGCCAGGTTCATTGTTTCATAAAGAACTTATTGAGTTGTTTAACATTCAGGGACTTTCCCTGTTGAACCTGATGATTAAACATTATGAGACTTCTATTAACCTTTTAGAACAAGAAGCTAATAGCTTAGATGCTGCTATTAAGGGTCATGTAAACTTTTTAAGATATGCTTTTGATTACAACAGAATTTTTGACAGTATAGACCAACAAATGATGAAATTTGGAGAAATTAAAGTAAAAAACTAGCTAGAGATCATGAAGCATATGGTGAGGGGAATGCTTACCCCCCACCCCCAAGTTCACAAGTGACAAAATCCAGCAATGCTGCTATGAATGTATTTTTGTGTAATACAACAAACAGAAATTAATCAACACATGGTCTAAACAGAAATGAATCAACACATGGTCTATCTGTCTCAAATGATAGTAGTGCACTTCCATCAGGTGAGGGACCTATGTTACCCCAACAGACAATTGTGAATAATACATCAGCTAACGCCCAAAATTTTCAGCATCAAGCCAACTAATACAATCTGAGATCAAAGAACAAGAAATCTCATTCCAACAACTACAAAGGGAAGAATTGGAAACGCAGGATATGATACCACCTCTTATTGCACCAGCTTCCCCGACAACTAATGCTGCAGATTTTGGACTAAGGAACATCTTTATGAATAATGATAAAGATTTTAAAATTTACAATTTTTCTGATGTTACTATTGATCAACCATTGGTGGAACTATTAGCCAAGGGTTACACTTTTGTCCCCACAAGAAAAGCAGACCTATTTAAAACTTTAATTGATTTAAAATTATTTGTGCGTAAACTCAATTTGTCTATGCTTTTTGTTGACAATATTATGGTTCAGTCTAGTGCATTACATCCTTCAAGTACTTTTTGTCCCCCTTTACACCCAACTTTACAATGTTTTGAACTCATTTGTGAGTTGGATTTATATAATGTTTTAGGGGTGGGTAGCAATCATAAGCAGAATAAAAGGAAGAATGTTTCACCTGTAAATGTTACTAGTGAACAACTGTATTTATTACAACTAATTCAAGAAGCTCCAGTCCGTATTATGGCCCCAGATAAAGGAGGGGGGCTTGTTGTTTTGAATGTGGAGGACTATGTCAATAAAATTGACCAAATAGTCCGAAGTCCCACATATCAGTTGGTTTCACGTAATGAGTTAAATCAAGCATACAGTAAAATAAAGTCTTATTTATATGAAATGTTAGAAAACAGGATTACTACCGACTTGTTTAGATATTTATCTATGCCTTCCCCAAGGATACCTGTTTTGTTTGGTATCCCTAAGTTACATAAAAATGTGAATAATCCACCTATGCGACCTTTGGTGGATGCTAGGGCAAGTATAACTTACCCTTGGGCAAAATGGGTAGACCAAAAGTTGAAGAAGTATGTAACTCAAGAGAAATATATATGTAAAGATTCTTGGTCGTTCTTGTCAC
Source organism: Protopterus annectens (assembly GCF_019279795.1). Taxonomy (NCBI): domain Eukaryota; kingdom Metazoa; phylum Chordata; order Ceratodontiformes; family Protopteridae; genus Protopterus; species Protopterus annectens. The sequence goes on from NC_056733.1 coordinate 1,072,264,576, forward strand.
AAATCAAGAATTTAGAATTCAATGCCGACCTCACTTTTTTAACAGTGGATGTGGTAGATTTATACTCTTCTATCCCCCATGTGGAAGGTATCGAAAGAGTCAGTAGTTACCTGAGAGCTAAAGCAGTAGCCTCTGATGAGGTGGCTTTAATAGAGGAAATGCTTGACATATTTTATATAATAATTTCATCTTATGTAATGATAAGTTATATGTTCAAAAGTCCGGCTTAGCTATGGGGTCACCCTGTTGGGCAAGTTATGCCAACTTGATAATGGCCTCATGGGAACAAGAATTTATCTTTGGTAAACAAGAAGTGAAACAGTACATCCAGTTCTACACACGGTTTTTGGATGATATTTTTATCATTTTTGAAGGAAATAAGGAAGCAGCTAGTAAACTAGTAGATTATCTTAACAACACTACAGATTTTCTTTCCTTTACTTATGTATTTGAAATGACCAGGATTTCATACTTGGATGTGGATCTTAGTAAATATATGGAAAGGAACGCATATGTAGGGAAAATTTATAGAAAGGCCACATATTCAAACTCTTTATTACATTTTAGCAGTTGCCATCCATGGCACCAAAAGAAATCAATGGTGAAGGGCCAACTCATGAGAGCTACCCGTATGGTCAAGTTGGACCAGGATTTCATGGATGAATGTAAGAATTTGAGGTCAATGTTTGTCAGGAGAGGTTACCCAGTAGACTTTTTTGAGTGTCTACTGGAAGAAGTAAAATACAAGAGAGAACAGGGGCTGTATAAACCCATTTTATCCATTGGTTTACAAAGTGTTACAATAAGTGACAGAGAATTACAACAAAAAGAAGTATGGAATTTAAGTTTAATAACACCTTATAGTAGTAATGCAAAGGAAATAATGTAAATTTTGAACAAAAATTGGGAAATAATTAGGAGAGATCCTTACCTTTCTTACAAGGTCAAAAGCAAACCCTGGATTATTTATAAGAGGGGGACTAATTTAAAGGAATTATTACAACATAAAAAAAACACCCCACAGTGGAAGTGTGGCATGTACAAATGCAAAATGTGTAACTACTGTAAATATATGAGTACAGGACAAGACATTGAAGTTAAAAATATCAGTTTTAAAATCAAATTGAAGTACACTTGTCAGTCCAAGTTTGTGGTTTATGTAGCTCAGTGTCAATGCTGTGCAGCGTTTTACATAGGTAAAATGGACAGAAGGTTAAAAGAACGAGTATACGAACATCTATATAAAATAAAGACCCTTAACAGAGAAAATGCACTGGCTAGACACATTATTTCCTATCCACAACATTAATTTTTGTTCAAAGCAATTGATTCAGTTGTTGATGATAGCCGGGGGGGCCCGCTTACACTTTTACTTGAGCAACTCGAGTTAAGTTGGCAAATACGCACTGGGGCAATGTTTTACCCGGGTTTGAATGAGACAATCTTTAATCAGTATACTGAAGTTGAAAAATCTTAAACGTTAATGTGTGTATGCATTTTTATAAAATGTGTTCATATTTGTGATATCTGACTACTTTTGACTCGGATATTTAAGTTTCTGACTTCTTAGTTAACTAAGTAATATTATATTTTGAGAGTTAACACAATAATTTGACATATAGTATTGTTAGTATATATATATATATATGTTTGTATATATATTTCTATTACCATCACAGGTAAAAATTCTGAAGTAAGGGAAGGGTCGAGATGTTCTAAAAAATTGTCAGTCATATTTGTTTTTATAAAATGTTTTAAATAGCAATAATGTGGATGTGCCTTTAAGACACAAGATTTTAATTAGAAGTGTCATGTGACCAAAAGGGTGTGTATATATTGTTTGTGTTGAAGTTTGTTCAGTTTCTGATGAAGTCTTGCCATATGTGCAAGACGAAAAGCGCTTAATTAAACTGAAAGAGAATTAAACTGAGAGCGAATTTGTTTTGGTGTTTCCAAGCTGTCTTTTTGTTTTTCGCTAATTCATCACAGCTGTACCAGGTGTTTGCCAGTGGGGGCATCCCATATGGCCAGCTGGTGGGGGATGTTGGCTACACACTGGAGCCGTGGCTGATGACACCAATCAGAAATGCACACTCACCCACACAAGGACTCCATAAAGAGGCACACGCACAAACCAGGATCACTATAGAGCATGTGTATGGGATGCTCAAGTCACGGTTCTACTGCCTTGACATATCCGGTGGAGCCTTGCAGTACTATCCAGCCACATGTGCACACATGTTCATAGTATGTGCCATGCTACACAGTATGATCCTGCAGAAACAGCTGCAGCACGAACAAAATGGGGAAGGGACACATAGCCCCCCACCATTGCCAAGGCCTCCACAGGCACAGAGTGACTCAGAGGAGGAACATCCTGAGCCTGCCCTGCATGCAGATGGAGGCATGCCCAGTATGCCCTGCCCTTCGCAAAGAGGCAATGGATAGCACATACACTGACACTGTAGGGCCCCAGGGACTGATCTTTCTCTCTCTGTCTGACTCGCACACACAGTAAAATGGATGCCAAACCTCACACCACCTATACCAGACCATGTATAGGCAGTGTATTGTGTACATCCAACATAGTCAGCTCTCAAGCAGCACCCTCACAACAGCTGCAGGCAGAAGGTAAGCCAGTCTCTGTAACAAAATAAACTAATGGAGTAGAATTTTCTGATAGCCTATCTATGGTATTGATCAAGCATGTAAGAGAATGAGGTAGCTAATTGGAGTAGCAGCAGACAACTGACAGCTCTTTTGGACAGCAGGATGTGTATCCTCAGTACTGCCCTACCCACACCATGCAGTACCACCCTAGTCAACAAATACCACTGCAGTATATGTGGTGAGCCAAATAACTGGTGGGATCATAGGTCACTTGCACGGATGTCAAAGTGGGGGTCCCATACCCACTACCAACCCAATACAGCAGATCAGCTGTAGACAACCATACAGAAATGCCTGGCAAAGGCCTCCACATCCATGAAATCCCTGCCCACAGACTTTTACACAGTGATATCACAGCAGGTCTGGCATTGGCAGTATGGCTTTGAAAGGTAAGAAGTCTGCAACTACAAATGTCTATGCCAGAACAATCTGACCTGTGGTTGATACTGTTATGCCTGTAGTCTGGAAGACAGAGCGCACCATTATGCTACATAGGACCAAAATGTTAAGCAAATATCAGCACACTCTTGGCAGATATGTATCATGGACAGTCATGCTACCCCCCCCCCATAGTCCCATAGAAATGCAGTAACATGTTCCTAGACTTAAGCAGCATCCAGCTGTCACCCAGAGGGATGGCACAATAGTAACAGAAAGCAACTGTCAATAACATACACAGTCAACTTACTGGTGCCATCCCAGGGGTGTCTCCTGCCAGCAGCCTGGGAACATATGATCATCAGAATGCACTGCCCTGCTACAGATGGCCTGCATCTGTCACACCTGGCCTACTGGCCTCTGGCAAATGCCTATGCCTCACCCACAGTGCCCTTTAGGGAGTGTCATGGGGTCCATAACACCAACATAACACAGTACACAAAATGCAAAGAAAGACCATTCTGACAACTGCTAGGAGCAAACCTGCCAGCCTCAGGGAGCCAGAAATCGGGACAAAGCCTTGAATAATAGGGTGATGAAGGTCCAAAGAGAAGGACACCTGTGAAATACTGCTCTAATAATGTTATAAAGTTGATGGAATTAATTGTAGTAGCATAGGATGTCTGATGGGTACGAAGTCTGAAACTGCAATGTCAACTGTCAGTAATATCTGACTTCAACCCTGAGTGACTTGCAAAACACTTTTGCTGGAAAACCACACTTGTTTGGTTAACCAACAAGATATATGAGTCATGAATGTGGACATTCTGTGATACTCTGTACAGTCGACAGGCAGGGCTAGTAGTTTAAACATGGGAATGCACTCACTGCAAGCAGGCCTAACCCTGGAAGATGGTGACATGTCTACACCCACAGAACCCTGGGCCACAGCCGTGGGGAGTAACACACCCCTCCCTGATCACTCATCTTATGCAACATCCTGACCCCATGTCACCATCCAAGCAAAATGAGGTGGGCCATACATATATGTGTGACAAACACACACCTCCAAGCTGGTCAAACAGTCTGACATACACAAGACCCTTCAAGTGCAGTCAACCATAGAGGAAAGCCCAATGCAAAGTACTGGTAGCTATAGGCAAACATATCTGCCCAGGACACACACACCCACATATGCTATCCCCTACAAATATATCTGGAGGCTGCCTGTCACCCTGATCCTCTCTGACTTATATTACCCAACTGTGGACTGGAAATCAGACCAGACCAGAACATAAATGCACAGAGACATCACCCAGGTGCTGGACCATTTCCACAGCACCAGCAGTCAATTGCTTGTAGGTACACCCCTCAACAGGCTGGATTGTGCAAGAATGCATAGCATTTGGCCCATAAACCTTGTGTGTGCATCATCCATCCTGTATTCCTCTGGGAAATCACTGTCATGATCTGAGGAGGTATGTCACGAGGTACTGAAACAATACATGACAGTGTCAAATGGCATATATGATAGATGTCTGCTAAAACAAGCCCTGTAACCCTAGCAACCCATACATTACTTAGAGAAATTGTCACAATCATTGTATGGCCCATTGTCCCCACATTTTGATAGGCTATCTCCAGATATCCTTCACCAACAGGTTGAGAGCTATGGCTGTAGCCCAAAACAACAGGAACTCAATGCTTTGCAAGTATGGTGTGCTCGGCCTAACCAATGACAATCCAAACACCAATGGCCAGCAATCGCAATACCAAAACACTGAAATCTGAAGTGAACAATTACATTTTATTCTGTATTCATGTTCAAAATTTTTATTCTGTATTCATGTTCAAACTGGTTTCGGCTACCCAGCCTTCATCAGTGAATAAAGTGTTTTGCTATTGTGATTGCTGGCTGTAGCCCAAAACAAACAGGACTGGAGTACAACAATCCCTGGAATGGAGTCCCATGTACTATAGAAGGACATACTAGGCATGTTCATACACTTAGAGAAATGTCAGTAGGATCTAGGAATGAACAGGCCTTCCCCACCAAGGGCACTTCCTATTGCCCGACCTTAGCAGTCCTGAAGATGTCTGTCACCTTAGAAATCACTTTTGTTAGGTTAGGCCCCATAAGTTCTGTGGCCCGTGTGATAACTACATAGCACTGTAGTACAAAGAACTAGTTAAGTATGAGTTCTAATCCCAGTCCTGGGAAATGTAAGTGTGTGTGTTCACAACTAAAAGTTTCTGGGTCCATTCCACCCCTGTACGCTTCCCCTTTCCCTACATTAGCAGTCCTGCAGCTATCAGTCACCTTAGAGGTGTCTTCCATGAGGCCTCAACCTCATAAGCTCTGTGGTGCATGCAGTAACTGCATAACACAATAGTACAAATAACTAGTTAGGTAGGAGTTCTGATCTCAGTCCTGGCAAATGTTGACATGTGTGAGTGTGAGACAGTTGTGTGTGCAAGACTGAGGGAGTTATGTGTTTGAAACAGTTTTATGCCATTCCCACCCACAACACTTCACAGTGCCCCATCTTATTAGTCCAGATGATGTCAGTCCCTTATTAGCAACCTTGGCCAGGTGTCAGCCCTGTCAGCTCAGTAGTACATGTGATAAATATTTAACACTATAGTACAAATGACTAGTTTGGCAGGGTTCTACTATTTTATCCGGCAAATGTGTGTGTGGGTATTTATGTTTGTAAACAGAAGGATTTTGATACGTTTCCCACCCACTGCCCTACTTTATCAGTCCTGCTGATGTCATTCCCCATATCAGCACCTTTGGCCAGCTCTCACCCTAGTAAGCTCTGTAGTGCATGCAGTAACTGTATAACACTATGGTACAAATCACTAGTTAGGTAGGGGTTCTACTCTCACATCTGGCAAGTGTGTCTGTTTGTAAGACAAAGTGTTTTGATAAGTTTAACACCCACTGCACTACTTTATCAATCCTGCTGATGTCATTCCCTTTATAGGTTCACAAGTGTGTAGTAGGTAATAGCCCAGGAGCCTTAACAAGCCCAGCACATAGAAGGGCCCTGCCACTGTGCCGCCAAGTATAGCCACTTCAATGATCCTTGGGTTGAACTGTCTATTACCCATCCACTCATCAAGATTTCTCTGGAACAGGGTCAGCTAGGTGCTCTGCATGACATGTATGGCAAGTGTATTCCAGGGCATGTGCAGTCTCTTGGTGAGGGACCTGTCCCACCAGCATGTTGTGGTGATTGTGGTACTGAGGTAGAGGGCTCTAAAGTGTGTGGTGCGGATGGATTTATATGTATCATGTCTAAACCAGCTGGTTCAGACATGGCTTTGTAAGTCAAGCACAGATAGCTGCTAATTAGGTGATATGACACAGAAAATAGCTTTAGTCTTCTGAGTCTGTGTAGGATGTGTGTTTAATGCCTGGGAACCCCTTTGTGAGGTGCTTCTGTGGCTTCTCCAGCTGTAGCAGGTGTCTAGTGAGGTACATGGCAAATGGGCCATAATACTTGGGGAGTGGTCTAATGAGGGAATAGTAGACTGAGATCATTACCTCTGTCTTCATGGATGCAAACCCTTGGTAATGCAATGTGCCATATAGAAGGACTTTGACCATAGTGGCAATGTGGTACTTGAAGGAGAAGTTGCTGTCAGCCTGTGTCCCCAGATACCTTATAATGCCTATAGTCTTCATTGTCTCCCATTGATGTGGAACTTACTGGGAACTCAGTGTTTTACCAAAGGAGATGATGATGCATTTTGTGGTGTTAAGCTTTTGGCCATGGTTTCCACACCACTCATTGGTCTCAGTGAGGCCTTTCTGTAGGATATCTGCATCACTTGTGGAGTTCATGATAGCTCCCAGCTTGCAGTCCTCTGTGAAGTTGGTCAGCCAGAGTTCCTCTGTGTTGGGCTGGACTCCTGAGAAGTAGATGCCGGACAGGACACTATCCAGTACTGATCTCTGTGGGACTCCACTTGTGACTGCTTGCCAGTCTGACTTAGAGTTTGCAACTGTCACACTGTGTGTTCTGTGAACCAGTTTGCAAACCACCCACTGATATAGGAGTTTATGCCTAGTTTGTTAGGTTTATCAATAATCCCTGACTGAGGAATGGTATCAGAAGTCTTGGCCAGATTGAGGTAGGATGTACACAGTGCCTTACTGTCATACACAGCCTTGGTGACTCACTGAAAGACGTCAACCAGGTTGAGCAGGCATGATCTGCCATTCATAAACCCAAACTGTGTGGGGTCCAGAGTTAAGAGATCACCCATATCCTGGTCAATCAGGTCCCTAATGATGCGCCCATACCCGTACATAGTAGACTTGTCAGGCTAAGGGCCCAATAATCCCCAGGGTCTGTAGATGCTACTCCTTTATGGAGAGGGATGACTGTAGCAGTGCTCCATTTTGCAAGGACAAAGACTGAGATGAGGCTGTGACTGACCAGAGCACACTTATGTGGTGCCAAGTCTCTTTGTATATCATGTAGAACACAGCCACAGATATGCTGGGGTACCATGGAAGCTGTATCCTTGCCTGTGGACAATGCAGGTCTAACCTGGCCTGCAGTAATGCTGGGTGCCTGGCATTCATCTGCCATTGTGATTGTCCCCTTGGGGGGAGAGAGGGGTAAAGCTGGCAATGAATGCGGTGGCAGGACTGTGGCCAATATCTGTTGTCTCAGGATAGGAATTAGCATTGTGCAGTAACTCACAGCACTTGTTGTTATTGCTGTGGAGGTTGTTTATATAACTATCAAAGGCTTTTGTCATTTCCATCAGTGTCTGATGCAATTCTGCCTTTATAGCTGTCTGTAGGCGATTCCATGAGGGATCCCAAGTTGTGTTTGAGGCTAATAAGGGGGTTCACCAGTCTTGGGACACCACCTTTTTCTGCAACAGTGTCCTCCTTCTGTTGTACACTTTAGTAATGGCAGGGGACCATCACATTGGCTTCCAGTGTTTGAATGACAGCGTCTGTGTTCTGTTGGCTATGGCTAGTACCATGCATCCATGTACATGTTTGTGCAGTGCATATGTGCATGATGCTACAGTCATGCAGCTATTTCCCATTGGCATGGGTGCAGTGAAGTCATCCACCCCTGTTTTTATGACTGCAATGTCAGCAATGGAGAGGTTTTGCAAGGTGGTTACCTTTGTGGGGGGTGCGGGCGAGATGTTGAGCTCCTTGTTGATTGCATCATGTTTGGATCTGACCAGGTAGGGATTGACAACTGTGGTCGAACAACAGTCCCATATGTAGTAATCAACACAGGTCAAGGTTGTTGGATCCTCTACTGGGGGTCACTATGAGCCAGTCCAGGGCATTGGAACTGATGAATTCCATGAAGTGTTGGGCCAGTGTACTGGTGCTTGACTACTTTCCCCAGGTGATAGAGGGGTAGTTGAAGTCTCCTACTATGTCCGTGTTGGGTTGGACCTTCATAGATGCCAGGGTGTTGAGGAATGTGCATTGACAATCTAGGGACATAGCTGGGACCAATAGTAGGCTATGCTGTGGATTGCACTATTCCCCAAAGTCAGTTTTACTGGAAGTACCTCTGATGCATTATGCTGGGATACTAGTCTGGAGGTGTGCATATCCATTATGAATATGGAGACACCACCTGTGGTGGAGCGGTCCATGTTTTGGCACTGACAGCTGTAGAATGTGTCATAGCCTGTTAGTGCAGGGCTGCTGTCTGCTGCTGTGAACCACCTCTCTGTTACAGCTTAAATGTCAATGTCCTCCACTCTGAGGAGTGCTTTGAGTGATGGCATCTTGACAGTTAGATCTCTACTGTTGAGCAACATGACCCTCAGGTTGCATACATGGCTAGCTGTTATGGTGGTAATTTGATTCAGAACACTGCCTAATAAGGCACTATAGGGGTGACAAGACACTTACCCTGTACCTGGAAACCCAGGGATGACAGATTTAGGACATCTCTGGCATGGCATTGAGGTCTGTCAATCATGTTATCCTAAGCAGAGAGATACTGGATCCCTTGAGCATGACACACAACATGTAAGCCAATGTTGCATTCAATTATGTGTTGATAGTACTGCAGCATCATTCTGGGTGATGGCAGTATACTGCTCAGGGCTACTGTCACACCTGCCTGGGCCACATAATCTGAGTGTTCAACCATGTCTCTTGTCATGTAGCCCAGGGAGGTGTGTCTCAGGCCATTCAGACCCACATGGATGATGACAGGGTGATACTTGTAGTTGTTGTGGAGAGGCCTGACTGGATGTGTCATGTGTTGGATGCTGGCACGTGATAGACAGTTGGCTGTTAACTCCTCCATAAGCAACATAGTGAATGGGATATCTGTGTGCCACAGTACTGAGTCACCCATGATCACTGTATTGTGCAAGGTGGTCAACCTTAGGAGCTTAGGTTGAGGGGCACACTGTGTAGGTGACATATGTGTTCTTTGGCATGTGCTATGTCATGGTGTCTGAGTGGGTGTCTGTCTTGCTAGTCTGTTCTGTTTGTGTCAATGTCCATTAAATGCCTCTGTGAAGCTGGGCTGTCATAGTGGGTGTTGTGGTAATTTATGTGGTCCACATGGTGTGGTGCAGGTGTTGATCTTATCCTCTTGACCAGCTAGTCCAGTCTTTGCTGGACAGTGCATATTTCCACATTTGGTGATATAGGGGTAACTCTCAATAGTCTCAGTGTTTGGAGTTTAGAGGAGAGGGTGATCTGTGTACATGAGGCAGTTGCAACAGGTTAATGGGTGAAAGTTCAGAAAACTGCACTTCAATCATGCCAGGAGGGGTGGTCATAAGTAGTAAGTTGTTGCTGTGTCTTCCGGCTTTTTCCGGTTAGGGGTCGCCACAGCAGAACTCCAGTCCGCTAATGATTGGCAATAGATTTTTATATGCCGAGTTGCCAGCTCTGACGCACAACCTTCAATGAAGGTACGCCCATTCACGCATGTCTCCACACAGAAGACGCTTTAGCTGAGAATCGAACAGGACAACATCTTATTGTGAGACGACAACACTACCGCTGCACCACCACCGCTGTTGGTCATAAGTAGTAAGTACTGGGGCTAATTCCATGATGAACGAGTATTGCTGATGGCTTCTAGGTGTGATACACTTATTGATACAATAACCTGTTGAAGTGTAAAGCTACAATGCTATTTGAAGTGCAAGACAGAAAGAACTAGGAAGATGTATGGGAGAAACTAAAGGCATACTTCCTGTCAACTGAATACTTTACCTCAGCTGTGCAGTTATCAGCACCTTTGGCCAGTTCTAAGTCCAGTAAGCTCTGTAGCATGTGCAGTAACTGTGTAACACTATAGTATAAATAACTGGATAGGCAGGGGTTCTAATCCCAATACTGACAAGTCTGTGTGTATGTGTGTGTTTGGGAAGGAATGATGTACTGTGTGGATTATACCATTTTGAGTTGTGTACCACCCTTTACACTTCCCCTCACTCCAATTTAGTAGTTCTGTTGATGTCATTCACCTTAGGAGTACCTTTGGATGAGATAAAATTGTGTCAGCTCTGTGGCGCATCTGATAACTGCATAACACTATAGTAGATATAAATAGGTAGGTAGGAGTTCTAATTTCAATACTCGTGTGTGTATATTATATATTGTGTGGCTGGTACCATTTTGATGTGTGTACCATACATGGCAGGTGACCACCTCCTGATGACATTACTTTATATAGTATTGTAATGGCATCTGCCTCACATGCAGCATGTGAAACCATTGTGCAGGCCATAACAGTACAGATGTGTCTGGAACATCCAGATGTTTGGAACCTATTAGTGGTCTTTCTGCTTTAATAATGCTCATGTATGTGATATAGTTGCCAAATAGGCCACAGTGAGTGTGCTGACACATATGGCAGCATCAGGTTTCATACCTGACTGAAACAGCATACTGACACAATATCTGCTATACTCACACTTGTCCAGGCTTGTAGGTGCAATAAATGAGTCCAGATGTTTGGTTTTACAAGTGAATTGTTCATGTCATGGTTCACATTAAAGGTTGGGAAAGGTGTGGACTGACATAGTGTGGTCTCAATCAGTAAATATCAGAAACAAATGGCATCTTAGCTGGTGTGTGTATACATTTTATATCCACTGTATAGCAGTAATGTTTCACACATGTCCCAACCTAAGTCAGTTTGTCCAACACATTTTGCTGGTGTCTGTCCAGACATCTTGCACTGACAGGTTGTGAAGTATGCTACAGGAATGTTACATTCTCTTCAGATAGACCCCTGTGATGACCACTGTGATACAGTACAATTAACCCCACCACAAGTGAACATGTGCAGAAAGCAATATGGCTATTAGTCATAGTTGTGTGCATGGCAACTTGCATGCCCTCCACATGCCTGGGATATTGCCAAAGCAAAACTGAACAATTCCATACTCACCAGCTTCAGGCTGCTGTCCCATATGCAGACCAGAGTGACCTATGTAGTTGTGGGAGAGAGGTATTTTCAGCAAACTCACATGTACCTCTGGTAAAGAATGGCTGCAGCATGTCTGCACATTTACAGTCTAATACCCAATACTACACAATTTGCTGTCCTTCACCATAGATTTGCACTTCTGTGCATTAGAATTCCCCATTCACAATTGCAATCTGACCTGGCACATGCATGTAGATACTGTACAGATACAAGTATGTCTCATAGAGTAGTCTACTTATCCCCACTGTGTGTATATATATATATATATATATATATATATATATATATATATATGTGTGTGTGTGTGTGTATGTGTGTGTGTGTGTGTGTGTGTGTGTGTGTATATATATATATATATATATATATATATATATATATATATATATATATATATATATATATATATATATATATATATATATATATATACATATATATATATATATATATATATATATATATATATATATATATATATACATACATATATATATATATATATATATATATATATATATATATACCCACATATATATATATATATATATATATATATATATATATATATATACACACACACATACACACACACACACATCCATATATATATATATATATATGGATCTAGGATTATTGAATGAAAGTTCAATAGTCCGAATCCACAGTCACTTAACGCACTTTAACAAAAGCACTTTCACCGAAAAAGCGCTTTCATTGATGTGTGTTATAAAAGAAATACATTACATTTACGTGCCCCCCACACCCCCCACTTTAATATTGTCACTCCGTGATCGCACTACAGTGGGAAAAAGGGAATTTTCCCTTATCGCCACTGAAGTGCAAACTCCGCAACAGGCATACTTACCCAAAAGTGCTTCTTCTGTGAAAAGCACTTTCGCGAAAGTATGCCTGGCCAAATGTGTTTCGATGATGTTGCCATTCAGGGATCCGTACGGATCCCATATATATATATATATATATATATATATATATATATATATATATATATATATACACACACACACACACACACACACACACACACACACACACACACGTCAGTATTTCTTGGTAATATATCTATATATTGCTATACATATATATGTATCTCCACACATATCTATCTCTCTATATATGTAAATAATTTTTTTCATGTATATATTTGTAGATAACAATCATTCTTCATTGCACAGTGTGTCTTTCCTATTGTAAACTGACTGCTGTCATGTAGTAATGGCATACATTTCAGTTTCAGACTTCTATCCTTCAGGACATTCATCCTAATGCATAACATGTTTGCTGTCCACTTTCTGTCTGTCCTCTGTGCAGATCTGCATATGTCGGGTATTGCTAAGGCCATACAACTAAGTAGGTGCCCACATAGATTTGTGCTGTGGGCCTGGACACTGCAGCTAGCGCCAACAAATGGGACGTCCTTCATGTGGGCCTTGGCCCTTTTCCTTGCTTGTGTGAAGGACATTACAGAGGCATTGGGCTACAGATTCACAGACAGTAGATGAAAATAATTCACAGGGCAGGACTTTTGGAGGCAGCACAACAACATGGGGGACATATCTCCAGAATTGTGAACAGATTCAATGTCATCATCAGTGCTGTTATACATATGGTGGGTTGGTAGATTGACAGGATTTGTGTGGACATGCATTTAGTGAGTGACTTCATGTCTGACAGTGATATGTCTCTGACATATCTCTCCGCTGGCATGCGATCCACAGACTGGCCACATGTTTGCCTGTTAGATTTTGTCTTTCTGCAGACAGTTGTTGTCCTTGGAAAATCAGTCAGGGACTCTGGGGAATGCAGTCAGTAAATACTAATATCCATTGGAATTACTGACTTCATATTCCTCATAAAGGATATGTTACAACAAACCCAGTAACATCAGCAACTGTCTAAATTTCTGATAGTAATCTGTCCAGTCTATGCCTGTGCTTGTGCCTCTGTCCCCAAATGATGTCAGGCTTTGTCCAGATGTCATGCACTATTAGGCTCAGATGTATTCAGTATCATTATGTCTTGCCTTCATTCTTCCTACCATCCCAGTGAAGTAGTAGACCCACAGACATGTTACAGGGAAGAGGCCATAGATATAAATCCTGAGCCTCTACATCCTGAGCTGAACTGTACATTTGAGAGGTCTGTGTATGTCTGGCCATTGTTGACAGACTGTCAGGATTGTGTACACATGTCTTGTGTACATGTTATTTGGGCTGTGTATGTTGGGGAGTTGATGTAAGTGTTATGGCTCCTTTTTTATCTGACTGTGCATGCTGCTCCAGTATCTGCTGGTCTATTGGCTGTATGCCTTTGTAGGGGCAGACTGTGACATGTCCTGTACCATGGTCAGATTCAGACTACACTGAGAATTGGGCCATTATATGTAGGGGTAGTGTGTGACTGGAAAACTATAATGTATTTCTTCACACAGTCCGCATACTCTACTGTTCACCTGACCTACCAGTATGTGACTGTGACTGTGGTGGAATTGGTTGTGGGAATGCACTTTCACACTGGTGTCTGATTTTTGGTGCTGTAATATCCCTGTAGTGCTTGACATCCCAAAGGGGGATAACAACACATTCTTTGACATTGAGCTTAAGGGCATGGCTCTGACACCAGTCATTGGTCTCAGTGAGGCCTTTCTGTAGGATGTCAACATCATTTGAGTAGTTAGTAGGTCCCAACTTGCAATTGTCTGCAAACATTGTCAGCCAGAGTCCCTTCATGTTGACATGGAGTTCAGAGAAGTTGATACCAAACAGGAGAGGACCCAGGAACAAACCCTGTGGAACTCCACTCATGACTGGTTGACAGTCTGACTTGGGGTCAGCTACTTTCACACTGTGGGTTCTATCTGTGAGACAGCTTGCAACCCACCTACTGTTATAAAGGTCGATGCGTAGCTTAGTGAGTTTATCCATGATTCCTGAGTGGGGAATGCTATCAAAGGGCTTGGCCAGATTATGGTAGGCTGTATGAACCACCTTGCCTTTATCCACAGCTCTGGTGACTGACTCAAAGAAGTTAACCAGGTTGATTGAACAGGCATGATCGACCCTTCACAAAAGCACACTGTATGGGATCCTGAGTCTATAGATTCCCATGTCCCTGTTTCTTAGGTCCATGACAATGTGTTCCATAGCTTTGCATGACAGCCTTGTCAGGCTAATGGGGTTATACTTCCCAGGGACTGCAGCCACTCCTCCTTACTGGAGAGGGATAACTGTAGCAGTGCACCACTCAGTAGGGGCAAAGCCTGAGGTGAGGCTGTGATTGGACAGGGCACACTGGTGAGGTGCCAGTTCACTCTGTAGTTCATGCAGAAGACAGCCAAGGATATTGCCTGGTCCAATAGAAGCTGTATTCTTGGCCTTGGACAGTGGTGTTTTAACCCAAGCAGCAGTACCTCTGGGTGCCTGGCAGTGTACTGGTATTGTGATTGGTACTTTGGGGGTGGGGAGAGGGGTGAAGTTGCTACGGAATCTGTGTGCCAGTATATTGGCAATATCTGTTGGCTCAGTATAGGAGGTCTCATTGTGCAGTAGCTCAGAGCACATGTTGCTATTGCCATGAAAATTCTTTACATAACTATAGGAGGACTTGTGGTTGTCTTTACTGTGTGCTGGAATTCTGTTTTCACAGCTAGCTTTAGAGTATTTGATGAGGAATCTCATCTTTCTGTTGAGGCTAATAAGGGTTTTTTTTCCAGTCTTGGGAATTCACCTTATTCCATATCAGTTTCTTCCTTCTGTTGTAGAGTTTCTTTGGGCAGGGGACCACAAGATTGGCTTCCTTTTTCTGGAGGGGAGTGTCTTGTTTCTATTGGGTATGGCACAATCTATGCATTTGCGTATGTGTTCATACTGAACTGATGTGTGATTCGGAGGCCATGCAACTAGTCTCCATTTACATGGCTGCTGTGAAGTTAGCCACCTCTGTTTTTTGGAGGACAAAGTTAGCTTTGGAAAGGTTTTTTCATGGTGGTTACCTTTGCAGGGGGGGTGTGAGGAATGTGGATTCCTAAGGTGATGACATTGTGGTCAGATCTAACCATGGCTGAGTTGACTATTGGTGTAGAGCAACAGTCGCCCATAATAGTACTGACTAGGTCAAATATATTGCTACCTGCAGTGGGTGTAGAAATGACCTAGTCCAGGCCATTGGAATGAATGCATTCCAGGAAACATTAGGCAAGTGCATTGATACATTAGTAGCTTTCACAGTTAATGGAGGGGTAGTTGAGGTAAACCAGTATGAGAGTGCTATGTTGGACAGTATTATTCTCCAGGGTGCTTAGGAATGTGGGGTTTCACTGTTGGGACAGGGTTGGGCACCTATAGCAGGCTACGACTTGAATTGCTATCTTACCATATGTTAGCTACACCTGCAATATCTGTGATGCATTCTGCTGGGCTACCAGTCTGGACATGTGCACATCCTTTGTGAATAAGGAGGGCTTTGAATGAGTGCCTTTTGAGATTTAGACTTCTAGTGTTGAACAGCATGACTCTCATATTGCATTTGTTTATAGCAGTTATATATGTAGGAATATATATATATATATATATATATATATATATATATATATATATATATATATATAAATATATGTGTGTGTGTGTGTGTGTGTGTGTATGTATATATGTATATATTTTACATGTATATCTCTATAGATATATTTTGTATTTAGATTTGTCCACATATATGCATCACCATACATAAACGCATGCATATATAGAAAACCTGATTGATTTTACAGAATCTTTTCCCTGCTGTTGAATGACTCTACTGACTGATATGTTTGGAAAAGCATCAGCATTTTGTAAAGCTCACATGGTGTGGTGGTACATTGCTCTGACTAAGGTGCACAGGGCCCTGGATTCAATCCTTGGCAGGACTGATAATTTTGTTGCAAGGCAGAACAGTTGCTGCTGGAAACAGAAGGATAAGGTCAATATTTGAAAGAGGACCCTATTTTGGGCCCACTGACCCCCATATTGACATCCTTTGGACACATTTGTTACAGTAAGAGGTTTGGTGTATGGATCTGATATACAACTCCAATACATATATATGTAAACATATATATATATATATATATATATATATATATATATATTTATATATGTATATATATTTTTATGTACATATATATATATATATATATATATATATATATATATATATATATATATATATATATATATATATATATATATATATATATATATATATATATATATATATATATATATATATATATATATATAGATATATATATATATATATAGATATATATATTGATTCACGTTTCTATCTATACATATTTCTAAGTGTATAGGTTCATAGGTTCATAGGTATGTACTAGGCTACTGACCCAAGGGCCTATATACGCCTAGCCAAAACAGTACCCTGGCTTTCGCCACCCAAGAAAATTATTTTCCTGTGCCTCTGTCAAGCAGAGCCACAGAGTTGATCCGCAGGGTGAATTTCCTCTTTCCCATCCAATCAAGATTTTTCTTGAAGAGTGCTAATGAGGAGCTTTGTTTGATGTAGATATGTAGTGGTTTCCAGAGTATGGGAAGTCTCTGGGACAGGAATCTATCTCTCCAGCATGTTCTGTTTATTGTGGTGACAAGGTTTAGGTCCCTAGAGCGTGTAGCTCAGAGGGATTGGGATTTCTTTAAGTGGAGCATGTCCAGCAGCTCTGGGTTAGACATAGGTTTATATGTTAGGAAGAGATCGCCTCTGTGTAGGCGATATGCGACTGAGTAAAGCTGGAGTTTTTTGAGACGGTCTGCTTAGGGCATCTATCTGATGCCGGTAATCCTCTTTGTGAGGTATTTCTGTGGCCATTCCAGTTGTTGTAGCTGTCTTGTGAGGTACATACCAAAAGGGGCGTTGCACTCTATAATGGGTCTAATGAGTGACGAGTAGAGGGGAACAAGGACCTCTATTTTCCTGGAGGAAAAACCTTTTGTGATGAGGTGTGCCATGTAAAAAGATTTCCTGACTACTGTGGTGATGTGATTCTCAAAGGAGAGACTACTGTGCATCTGTGCCCCAAGGTCTCTTATTACACTTTCGGTGTTAAGTAGACTACCGCCTATGTGGTAGCTCATGGGTACAGAGATTTTACCAAAGGGAATGGCAATGCACTTTTTGGCATTGAGCTTGAGGCCATGGCTTTGACACCAAGCATCTGTCTCAGTGAGGCCCTTTTGTAGGATCTCCACATCGTTAGGAGTTTTGATTATGGCTCCTAGTTTGCAGTCATCTGTGAACTTCATTAGCCAAAGACCTTTTGTGTTAGCCTGTACTTCAGAAAAGTAGATACCAAACAGGAAAGGACCCAGGACTGAACAGTGGTACTCTACTTGTCACTGGTCTCAAGTCGGATTTGGAGTCTGATACTGTCACAGTGTGGGTTCTGTCAGTGAGCCAGTTGGCAACCCATCTTCTAACATAGGGATTTATACCTAGTTTAGTGAGTTTATATCTAATTACAGAGTAAGGGATGGTGTCAAAAGCCTTGGCCTTATCTATATAGGTTGTGTGAATCACATTACCCTCGCCTATGGCTTTGGTGACTGCTTCAAAGAAGTCTATCAGGTTTAGGAGACATGATCTGCCTTTTACAAACCCGAGCTGCATGGTGTCTGGAATTTGTAGATTACCACTGTCTTTGTTTATAAATTCCATGATGATACGTTTCATGGTCTTGCAGACCAGGCTCATTAGGCTAATGTTGTAGTAGTTCCTGGGGTCCATGGTGGCTCCCTCTTTGTGGAGTGGGATAACCATCACTGTGTGCCATTCAGTGGGCACAAAGCCTGAGGTGAGGCTATGATTGAACATGGTACTTAGGTGGGGTGCCAGTTCATTCTGTAGTTTGGTTAGAACGCAGCCTGGGATGTTGTCAGGTCCCATGGATGTTGTGTTCTTGGCTTTGGAGACTGTGTTTTTTACCTGTGCAGCATGATTACAGAAAATTTGCATTCTTTCAGTATAGAGATAGGCCCTTCAGGGGGTGAGAAGTTAGCACTGAACCTATCTGCCAGGATGTTGGCAATATCAGTTGGTTCTGTGTATTTAGTGCCATTGTGCTGTAACTCAGAGTAGATCTGAGTGTTGCCATTGAGATTCTTAACATAGCTATAGAATGCTTTGTGGATGTCTTTAGAATCAGTGGCAATTTTGTTTTCGTAACTAGCTTTAGAGGATTTTATGAAGCATCTCAGCTTCTTACTGAGTTCCTCCAATCATGGGATTTTACTCTTTTTTGCAACAGTTTGTTTCTTCTGTTGTAGAGTTTGTTTATGGCAGGGGACCACCAGATTGGCTTCCTTTTTTTGGAGGATAGCATCTTGGTTCTGTTAGGGATAGCACGATCCATGCACTCGTGTAAGTGCTTATAAAGGGCATTTGTGTAGGATTCAGCAGTCGTACCTCTATTGTCCATCCGCATGGGTGTTGTGAAGTTTTCCACTTCTGTCTTAAGAAGCGTGAAGTTGGCTTTGGAGAAATTTTTTACGGTGGTTTCCGTAATGGGGTGGGGGCGGGATGTGGATTTCTAGGGAGATTAGCTTGTGGTCAGATCTGACCAACGAGGAATTGACCTCTGGTGTGGAACACTGGTCACCCATGTTGATAATGACCAGATCTAGGACATTGCTCCCCCTGGTGGGGGTGTGGATAAGTTGATCCAAGGCATTGGAATTTATGAATTCCAGAAAACATGGAGCAAAAGAGTTGGTACATGCATATATTTTATATGCATAGTTCTACATATATTATGTATTTGTTTGTCCATATGTATATGCATCTCCATACACATATACATTTGTATATATATATATATATACAAAACTTGACTAATTCTACAGGATTTTTTCCCTACTATTGCATGACTCTACGGAATGATATGTTTGAAATAACATCACACATTTCTACAGCTGAGATGGCTTATTGGTAGATTGCTGTGGCTATGTTGTACAGGGTTTGGGTTCAAGACTTGCAAGGGCTGGTTATTTTGTTGCTGGACAGAACAAGGGCTGTTGGATACAGAGTAATGCACTCTTAAGCAGTTGTAAACAGGTTTGCACAGATTTGCATGGCAGTAAGTAATACTAACTTATGATTAACTATGTTTACACACAGTTAGCACTAAAATTGCTTAATTTGAGTTAGCTTCACTTAGCACCATGCAAACATGCTTACTACTGCTTACACCTGCTTGCCACCATGCTAATTTCTTTAAAAAAAAAGAAAAAAGGGTGATAGGAAAGTGGTGAAAAAGTGGGCATGAAGAGAGAAAAACAGTATGAAAGATAGCTAGGGATGTGTAGGATGGGTGTAGGGAAGGGCCATAGCTGTCCATTTCTTCTACAGCAACAGCTGTGCATATATACAGAATTTGGAGGTAAATCTGGACCCTCAAACCCCTGAGAGAGGGGTGAGGACAACAGTAATGTGTTGTGAAGCCAATTAGACCAGATTACATGTGTCCAGTGTGAAAAATGGACAACTATGTATGGGGTGACTTTTTTGTGGGAACAGATTACCCTTTTTTTTAAGGTGAGAATGGGATGTTGGGGAAGGATAATAGGTATATTTGTGGAGGTAGGTTGGGTAGGTAAACAGGCAAGACAGACAAGACAGCAGATAGGGGAGGTATATGACATATTTGGGGGATAAACACCTTGGACGGGGAGGGGTGGTTGGTAATCAGACGCTCACCAGCCCCCAAATGGATACAGTGGGACTGAGGTCCCCACCCATGGGCAGTCACCATTGCACCCTCACGGCCCCCAAAGGTGGCTGTGCTGGGGACTGAGCAGGAGGGGCAGTCTGACCCTCTAGAAGCATCACGTGGCCCTCACGCCGGCATAGCAGATCTCCAAATTCCCTGTGGAGCTTCCTATGCATCAGACCCTGGAACTGGCTACTGGTGACAGTATCCTGTCTGCACCCTTGCCCAGGGGAGGGATGAGCCCCATCCCCTGAGGCGGTTCCACCTGAAGATGGTGCAGGACCAGTAGACGAGGAGGTTCTGGGGTGGGTCTCAGATGTGCTGGGGCCTGGTGCCACAGTCAGATGAGGCGAGAGAGGTGGATCCGCTGGGATTGGCCTTCAAAGACATGCTATGGTGTTGCAGTTGTAGAACATATGTTGGTTAGTCATGCAAAACACATTCTAGGATTAGTTATACAGCATGCATGAGTATTCCCATTAACCCAAAATAACAGATTTGGAACAGTTGCATAGCAAACAGAACACAGGCATATATGGAACCACAGTGGGCATTATAATGCCATGCAAGTTACATTGATAGCAACAGGCCATCAATGATAGTATTTGAACAGGGAATATTGATAGAAAAACATTTCAAGATTTGTAGAACAATAGGACACGTCCCAACAATAGGTTTGGTGAAAAGCATACCCATTGATTTATGTGTTTATATTAATGATGCAGATAAGTTTGTGGGGGGGAGAGAGATGTCAATTAACAACTGTATATGCTTGAAGTGCTCACAACTTTAATGATCATTGCTCTAATCATTACTCTACATGTATTACCTCGCTTTACATCGACCTATGGCCTTTGGTTGGGTAGTGGCATGTTTGCACACAGTGTATGATTACAGGCTTCTAACAACTGATTTATACCTTTCCTACCTGGCAAACCTGTGGAAGAAATATCTGTTAACACTACCTGACTGTTTCTACACATATGACTGCACATATATAACCTTGACTATGTGAATAAGTGTGTGTGTTTGTGCTTGTGTCATTCTCCACCTTGATTTCTATCAGTCACCCTGGGTGTTGGCTGCTGTGACCACTAGCTGTGACAGTGTGACCCTTGAGGGACATTTCTTGGAAGGTTATAGTTGGTGTATATACTTCTCTTGCTGTCATTTGCAGCCTTGGAGTTGGGCAGTGGGTGTTGTACACAGTGTATAATCACAGGTTTCTTACAGCTCATTAATGTCCCAACGGTGTGCCCAAAAGGGCATACCTTCTCCAACACCAGCCATCGTGCTTGGAGTGATCAACTACAACTGATTATGGCTGTATTCTTACCTGTGTGGTTTAAGTAGGGCTGGATTCCCACCCTTTGCTATGATTGGTCTAATTTGAATATGTTGAGCTGAGCTAAGCGACAGGCAAACCCACTTAGCTGAGATAAGCATTGCTTACAGAGATAGATACTAAGCACTGTTTACCAGTATGCAAATCCACTTAGCTATGCTAATTATTGCTCAACATACATATTTGAGCAATGCTTACTCTGGCTAAGCATAGCTGGGCAGAATTTAGCACTGCCCAGCTTTCATTTTATGGACTATCAGGATTGTGGGGTTTATTCCTTCTTAATGACACATCTGTACCACACTAACAACTCACATTTGGACCTGCTACACTACTCTGGTTAACAAATATATATTATTACTATGTATTTCTAGGTACATATACTTTTGGTGCTGTTTTCACAAATAAAAATGTATGGCTAGAATTGGGGCTTGAACCGTGAACCACTACGCTATTTCACTTAGAATATTTTGGTTGTCTAGTTCTATTTAGCTCATTCAAATGTTTAAGCTATGCTATGCATAGCTGCGCGATGTGCACACCAGTGCAGCTTTGCTTAAACTTTATTTCAGATGAAAATAAAAATAAAAAGTGTAAAATTACTTTTAGTAACTTAGAAAGCTACCAGGTTAATTCCTTTTGTGTTAGGGGACATTTTTCGAGGGATATTACTTATGCATCTCTGATGTATGTCACTATTTTGTGACTTCACTTGCCTGACGGGAGCAGATTTTATGAGAGAACGGCCACAAATGTATGGGACAACATTGGACATTCTGCGAACGTCACACCAGTTGTGAGCTACATTGTTGGGGGCTGTATTTGTCTTGTTTTCCTCCTAACAGTGTTTGCTTGCTTTGCAATTGCTGTATGGCAATTCTACAATGCAGAGGGTGTGTGTACTCTGCGAGCATTGCTCGGACATGCCCCCTGCACTCGTTCTTGTTTCGTGGCCATCTAGTGTAGACAGAAGTGCACCCTCATGAATATGCAGGGCGTGCTGCTGTCCTAGACTACCATGTAATGCTCCATGCAAGAATAACTCTATTCTTGCATGGAACATGATGAATCCCGGGGATTGTAAACAATGAGGAAAGAAAGGACCTACAGCAAGATGGTGTGTATCTGAATGCAGGTTGTGTAAGAAAAGACATTTTTGAATTTACTGCAAAGGGCAAACAGAAAATAATAAAAAAGAAGGGGGAGGGAAGAAAAAGTACACAAGGGAGGGTATCATAAGGCCGAGGGAGAGAGTGAAGTAGGTGAAGAAGAATCTGTAGAAGAAGAAAAATATGGATGGGAAAAGGAGAACATGCACATGCAGGAACACAGATCAGAATAAAGAACTAACACTAACAATTTTTTGAACTTCCAGGGGAAAAATCAAACTCTCTGGCTGAAAGATTCTTTGAAAATAAGAGGAAAGAGAACAAAAATAAGAAAATGAAAATTTACAAATATTTAACCCTTAAACTTAAAAAGAAGGAAATGCAACAACTTTATAGAACCTTCAGTAAATGTGAATAGCATTATTAACACTGTAAGAATGAAAAGGATACTGGAATTGTGTGCTAAATGTGATGTGGGTGTGATTATGTTAGAGAATATAAGATTTCTGACAAGTGAAGAAATATTGCAAACAGAAAAGTTATGGGGTGGAAATATGATATGGACGTTAGGATGTGAAAGTAGTTCTACAGTGGCTGTGTTGTGTTAAAAAAAAACAAGAAAAATACTAGAAGTAACACTGGTAATGATGGAAAGATTAACTGTTCTGGAAGTGAAGTGGAGAGAACATGTTTATAGAATTATATCACTGTATGCATATATAACTAGCAAGGAAAGAATTCTGTTTCATCAAATGTTAGACTATGTGGTGATTAATATGATGGGCTGGAATCACGAAGGCTTGCACTGAGTGCAAGAGTAGTGTAAGACGGCAGACAGGCAATATGTCCGCCAAGCGATTCAGCAATAACCAGCAGGGGCGTGCATGAGAGCTTCTAAAGCTACTCTTGCACGGACAGTGTTATGGTATGCAAATTACCTCATTTGCTGCTGAAAGCTATGCAAATGAGGTAAATTTGCGATCCTGGAAACACTAACCTGTCCGTGTAAGAGAAGTGTTATCTGCAGAAATGTACTCCAGTGGTAGCGGAGTACAGTTCTGCAAATACCTAAACGGAGCTATGACAGCTCCAAATAAATGGTGCATCTAGTTGAGGAAGCATGCCAATGGCCAAATATAAGGCCAATGGCATTTGCAAATGTTGTAAATCCTTAAAATCCCATTTCTTTCACTGATCATCGATGTTTAAGCATAGCGCAGCGGCACACAAACATGCTGCGCTTTAAATAAAATTAAAAAAAGTGAAAAATAGCCACAAATGTGCATTTTCACTAAATTCTTTGTTCTGCCATGCAGGTGAATGGCAGGCTGAAAACAACATGGCCACTGAGTAGTGGTTGCTAAGGGGGGAAGCTCAGTGTGAGAGATGTAACCAAGCATTAGTAGGCAACCCTATGCAAATGAGGATAAGGATAGTGAATCCCAATTTTCCCCGGCATGTGAGCCATGTCCCTAGAGTGTAAGTGTAGGAGTAGGGTAGTAGTAGAGTAGAAGATAGGTGACATAATGAGGAGGTATGTCTGAAAGACTGTAAGGTGATTGGAGCACAGTGGCTTGTGTTTCTCCTGAGTTGCTCAGGATTGCAAGAGGCGTGTATACAATGGTACTAGCTGAAAACAAGAAAGCAAAGGTGCACGCCGTGGATATATTTGAAATTTCTTGCAAACAGGCACACCGCGTGTGTGCACGTGTGCACAGGTGTGCGCGCGTGTGCGCTTGTTTGCACGCCGCTGCCCCTTGTGGAAACAGAAAAAGAAAAAGGAAGGAAAAGAAGTAGTAGGAAGTTAACCAAAGAGAACTAGCAGAGCTGCCAGGTGAAATATATCAGAATCAGCCAATTACACAGGCAGTAGACTAGTCCAGTCCAACCCAGCACTTTAAACTCTGCAAACAGCAGTCTACCCTGTTTTTTCACAAGAACTCTGCAACACTGCAGTATACAAAGAGTGAAAACTTAAAAAGCTTAAGTATGACAAAATGTTAAGGGCTGCTATTGCTATCATAAATGAACATGTGCAAGGTGCTGAGGGTGGTGATGTTGTGAATGCTGCTGAGCAACCCACAGTGAAGAGACGGAGAGGAGTGTACAGACCCAGGGTAACCTTCCAGGGGCTACATAAGCTGGAGATAGTGGAGCGCTATAGAGTGGACAGAGACCTCCTGCAGCAAATTGTTGAGCTGTGCTGGCCACGCCTCACACACAGAACCAACAGAGGGGAACCCATCCCAGTGGATACCAAGGTATGTGTTGGCCTACGAATACTAGCTACAGGTACCTTCCAGAGACCAACTGGTGATATGATGGGGGTTTCTCAGGCATCAGCATCCAGGGTACTGCACCAGTTCCTGGATGCCATGTCAGCACATGTTGGTGAGCATGTATATTTCCCCAATTCCAGTGAGGCATTGGCCAGCAATATGTGTCTTTTCCACCAAATAGCAGAATACCCTGAGGTGGTGGGTGCAATAGACTGCATGCACATACACATCAAAGCACCACCCAGTGAGCGGGGTAGTGTCTACATCAACTGCAAGGGCTTCCCCTCCATCAACTGCCAGGTTGTGTGCGATGCCCAGGGCATAATAATGAATGTGTGTGCTGGCTGCCCTGGAAGCTATCACAATTCCCACATCTGGCATCTGACGCAGCTGTATCAGAGATTTTCCAATGGGGACATCCCTGACGGTCACCTAGTGGGAGATGCTGGATACGCACTGGAGCCGTGGCTGATGACACCCATCAGAAATGCACACACACCCGAACAAGAACTCCATAATGAGATACACGCACAAACAAGAAACATTATTGAGCATGTGTTTGGGATGCTCAAGTCATGGTTCCAGTGCTTGGACACATCTGGTGGAGCCTTGCAGTACTCACCAACTACATGTACCCAAATTGTCATGGTATGTGCCATGCTACACAATATGATCCTGTGAAAACAGCTGTAGCAAGAACAGCATGGGGCAGGGCCAAACAGCTCCCCACCATTGCCAAGACCTGTACAGGCACAGCGTGACTTGGAGGAGGAACAGCCTGAGCCTGCCCCAGTAGGCAGAATGAGGCATGCCCAGTATGCCCTGGCCTTGGCAAAGAGGCAACGCATAGCACATACACTGACTCAGTAGGAACCTTGGAAATGACACCTCTCTCTGACTCACACATACAATAAAAGAGATGCCTAACTTGACACTACCTGTTTTCAAACATGTATAGGGAGTGTACTATGTGCATCCGACATAGGCAGCCCTGCAGCACCACCTGATGCATGATTGCCCTATTTTAAACAATATAAAGTAGTGCTAAGCACATTTTACCACTATTTAGCATATTTAAGCACAATTGCGTGGAGCTGCGCACCACACTATCTAGCGCAACGTTGGGCAACGTTGGACAACATTGGGCAATGTTGGGCAATGTTGGGAAAGTCAGGCAAAGTCGAGCAAAGCCGGGTAAACATGCTCACACCTGCTTTACTGTTCCTCAACCAGTCAGGTCTGCCCAGCAGGAAATAAAAAGCAGTGACAAGGCTCAAACTCAGGATATTGTGCACTATAGTCACAGTACTGAACCACTAAGCCATGACAGCATTTCACTGGCACAGAAACAGCAGGGCAATTGTAGACTAACGCAAACACAAACAAATGCTGTATCATGCCCTCTGAACTTCCCCCCAGGCCTATGCAGACAGATAACAGCAGGCCAGGCAGTGTGATGTGGGTTGGGTAGGCTATGAAGTCACAAACTAATATACGTGAAATGGGATGCTAAGTTCTGTAGTACAGTAGTATCCCTCAAGCCAGTACAATAGGCAACAGCACAAACTGAAATGGAGTACCTGACATAGCAGTGCAGGCCTAGCAAATGTGTATAAGTGTCAGGTGAACCCCTCATCTTATGTACACCCACAGTAACAATCAGGTGTGCCCCCTGGGTAGAAATGTACAAATAATAGCTGTTCCCCCTGTATGTAGAAATGTTGATAAGTCTATGCAAAGTGACTCATGGAAGCCCTGCAGGCACAGCATGCTTCCTGTCAATGTACAACACAAAGGTGAGCACTGAAGTACAAACCAACTTGATTTTTCACACACATAGAGTATATATGTCCGTACTGGGCATGCTCACACACTTAGGCCATGTCTGAGTACAGCAGTGGGCCACACATATCTGGCAGTTGCAGTTCTTACCCCAGAAACTTGTCACTATTCACCAATCCTGCCTTGTGCACACAGTTATATGAAAACAGACCCATATAATATATTGGACTCCTGTCATAATCAAACTATGTACTACAAGTACTTAAGTTGTTCAAAGAAAGTGGAAATTCAAAGATCAATAAATCTCCGATCAGTATCATCAATAAACAATGAGCCCTCCTAACATTATCCAATCCATGTTCTGGCAAAAATATTGTCAAAGATTCCATAGAGAACCATGGAGCTTTCTTTCGCTATGTCATATATATCAATGTAAACACATATATGTTCTGAGTCAGTGCAAACTGTAAATGAATACATGTACATGACTGACACTGCCAACATCTTGTCAGACAGGTTCATTCATACATATTTACCCCTGTCTCACTGACAAAAGGGACCATTATCATACCTGTAGATTGTGAAAACCCAGAAATCACATATACAATGGTTAAACAGCACTTTCCAAACCTAAAAACATGGCGTCCATGGGATGACATGGTTTCCCTAGCTGTGTTATATGTGAACTCCAAAACAAACAGACCCTGCACCTGAACAGTCTGTTGAGACTCACCCTCTGTATAGGATATGAAACTGTTGAATGCATTACAGCAACATTTGGCACACTCCACAAGTGTTGTTGCACAACAGACCATAGGAACTATTGTCTTATAAGCCTATTAAGCCTGATCTGCAAGGCCATGGAGTCCATCATGATGGAACTCATAAACAGAGCTATTGTGATCCTACAAACACCCAACCCTACCAATTTTGGTTTGGTCACGTGCAGATAATGGTTCCCAAACCTGCTAGACTGTTTTCAAGGCAGTCACCCAGGACACACATCAATGAAATGAGCTACACACGTCCCACATAGACCTTGAAAAGCCCTTTTCCAACATCCCAGACACATGCATGTCGTATCCATAAAATCAACAACCTGCGCATAAAAATGTATGTCATCTGATGGATTGCCAACTGGGGCACAGAGAGATCCCACAATGTAACAATTGTGGTCTCCTGTTCAAGCTGGTAACAACTACTGTCCCCCATGGCTCAGTCCCAGGACCCCTCCTGTCTGGTGTATACTTTTCAGAAATACAGTCAAACACATGAGGGCTATGTTTAGCAAAGTTTGTGGATGACTGCAAAAAAGTTGTCATAATAAATCTTTGGGACAACAGAGACATCCTTAAAAAGGGTCTCAGTCAGACATATGCGGTGTAAAATTCATGGCCTCGAGCTACAGTCATACAATTACCACATAGGTGCCAACACCCTAAATATGTAGGTGATAACTGGGTGCCATAATCAACTTGCCGACTGATACAAGCATCCTCCAAAAGGGTCTCACAGAGACAGATAACTGGTGCCAGAGCCATGGCCTAAAGCTAAATGCCAAAAAGTGCATTGTCATCCCCTTTGGGAAAAACAAAGTGCCCACAAATTACCACATAGGTGGTAATCCATTAAGTACGGAAGAAGTAGGGGACCCAAGTAGATAGCAATCTCTCCTTTGACAATCATGTTGCCAAAGTGGTTAGAAAGACCTTCTATATAGCCCACCTTATCACGAAAGGGTTCACATCTAGATCAAGAGAGGTCATTGTGCCCCTCTACTAATCACTCATCAGGCCCATACTTGAATACAATGCCCCATTTGGGATGTACTTTACCCGACACCTGCGTCAACTGGAAAGACCCCAAAAGTACCTCACCAAGAGGATCAAGGGACTCAAACAGATGCCCTACGCAGTTAGGCTAAAAAACTCCAGCTCTACTCAGTTGCTTACCGCCTACTCAGAGGCGATCTGTGCCTGACGTATAAAGCCATGTCCAAACCAGAATTAATGGACATTCTCCAGCTCAGGAAATCCAAATCCCTTAGAGCCACATGCTCCAGGGACTTAATCCTCAGCACAGAAATGAATAGGACATGCTGGAGGGACAGATTCATATCCCAGAGGCTCCCCTCACTCTGGAACAAAATCCCAATCCATGTTAGGCAGAGCCCCTCAATGATCCTCTTCAAGAGAAATCTTGATGAGTGGATGGGAGATCGTAGGTTTACCACTGGGATCTCTTCTGTGTCCCTACTAGACTGATGCACAGTAAACTAAACTTAAAAGGGCTATCTTCTGTGACCTACTATACAAAGGCACAGTCAACTAATCTAAAAGGGTGGCGAAAGCCAACCACACTCTGGCTAGGCTTATAAATGCCCTAGGGCAGATAGCCTAGTATCAACCTATGAACCTATAATAAGGGATCTAAGGACACATGTGGATAGTCAACTCCATTTCCAGAAACATATTCACAAAGTGGTTAGAAAATCATGCTATGTGTTCCCACAAACTGCCAAAGTCTTTGCATGTAGGTCAAAGGAGGTTCCCTCTACTCATCAGTCATCAGACCCATCAGAGAGTACCACAACACACTTGCGATGAATCTGAATATGCACCCTCAGCAGCTGGAAAGACCACTGAAGTAACTCAACAACAGGATTACTGGCCTCAAACAGTTGCCCCATGCAACAAGCCTGAATTTAACTCAATCTGTTTAGGCTAATAAGGGTTTTTTTTCCAGTCTTGGGAATTTACCTTATTCCATATCAGTTTCTTCCTTCTGTTGTAGAGTTTCTTTGGGCACGGGACCACAAGATTGGCTTCCTTTTTCTGGAGGGGAGTGTCTTGTTTCTATTGGGTATGGCACAATCTATGCATTTGCGTATGTGTTCATACTGAACTGATGTGTGATTCGGAAGCCATGCAACTAGTCTCCATTTACATGGCTGCCGTGAAGTTAGCCACCTCTGTTTTTTGGAGGACAAAGTTAGCTTTGGAAAGGTTCTTTTTCATGGTGGTTACCTTTGCAGGGGGGGGGTGTGAGGAATGTGGATTCCTAAGGTGATGACATTGTGGTCAGATCTAACCATGGCTGAGTTGACTATTGGTGTAGAGCAACAGTCGCCCATAATAGTACTGACTAGGTCAAATATATTGCTACCTGCAGTGGGTGTAGAAATGACCTAGTCCAGGCCATCGGAATGAATGCATTCCAGGAAACATTAGGCAAGTGCATTGATACATTAGTAGCTTTCACAGTTAATGGAGGGGTAGTTGAGGTAAACCAGTATGAGAGTGTTATGTTGGACAGTATTATTCTCCAGGGTGCTTAGGAATGTGGGGTTTCACTGTTGGGACAGGGTTGGGCACCTATAGCAGGCTATGCCTTGAATTGCTGTCTTACCATATGTTAGCTACACCTGCAATATCTGTGATGCATTCTGCTGGGCTACCAGTCTGGACATGTGCACATCCTTTGTGAATAAGGAGTGCTTTGAATGAGTGCCTTTTGAGATTTAGACTTCTAGTGTTGAACAGCATGACTCTCATATTGCATTTGTTTATAGCAGTTATATATGTAGGAATATATATATATATATATATATACATATATATATATATATAAATATGTGTGTGTGTGTGTGTGTGTGTGTGTATGTATATATGTATATATTTTACATGTATATCTCTATAGATATATTTTGTATTTAGATTTGTCCACATATATGCATCACCATACATAAACGCATGCATATATAGAAAACCTGATTGATTTTACAGAATCTTTTCCCTGCTGTTGAATGACTCTACTGACTGATACGTTTGGAAAAGCATCAGCATTTTGTAAAGCTCACATGGTGTGGTGGTACATTGCTCTGACTAAGGTGCACAGGGCCCTGGATTCAATCCTTGGCAGGACTGATAATTTTGTTGCAAGGCAGAACAGTTGCTGCTGGAAACAGAAGGATAAGGTCAATATTTGAAAGAGGACCCTATTTTGGGCCCACTGACCCCCATATTGACATCCTTTGGACACATTTGTTACAGTAAGAGGTTTGGTGTATGGATCTGATATACAACTCCAATACATATATATGTAAACATATATATATATATATATATATATATATATATATATATATATTTATATATGTATATATATTTTTATGTACACATATATATATATATATATATATATATATAAATTATATATATATATATATATATATATAAAATATATATATATATATATATATATATATATATATATATATATATATATAGATATATATATTGATTCATGTTTCTATCTATACATATTTCTAAGTGTATAGGTTCATAAGTTCATAGGTATGTACTAGGCTACTGACCCAAGGGCCTATATACGCCTAGCCAAAACAGTACCCTGGCTTTCGCCACCCAAGAAAATTATTTTCCTGTGCCTCTGTCAAGCAGAGCCACAGAGTTGATCCGCAGGGTGAATTTCCTCTTTCCCATCCAATCAAGATTTTTCTTGAAGAGTGCTAATGAGGAGCTTTGTTTGATGTAGATATGTAGTTTGTTCCAGAGTATGGGAAGTCTCTGGGACAGGAATCTATCTCTCCAGCATGTTCTGTTTTTTGTGGTGACAAGGTTTAGGTCCCTAGAGCGTGTAGCTCAGAGGGATTGGGATTTCTTTAAGTGGAGCATGTCCAGCAGCTCTGGGTTAGACATAGGTTTATATGTTAGGAAGACATCGCCTCTCTGTAGGCGATATGCGATTGAGTAAGCTGGAGTTTTTTGAGATGGTCTGCTTAGGGCATCTATCTGATGCCGGTAATCCTCTTTGTGAGGTATTTCTGTGGCCATTCCAGTTGTTGTAGCTGTCTTGTGATGTACATACCAAAAGGGGCGTTGCACTCTATAATGGGTCTAATGAGTGATGAGTAGAGGGGAACAAGGACCTCTATTTTCCTGGATGAAAAACCTTTTGTGATGAGGTGTGCCATGTAAAAAGATTTCCTGACTACTGTGGTGATGTGATTCTCAAAGGAGAGACTACTGTGCATCTGTGCCCCAAGGTCTCTTATTACACTTTCGGTGTTAAGTAGACTACCGCCTATGTGGTAGCTCATGGGTACAGAAATTTTACCAAAGGGAATGGCAATGCACTTTTTGGCATTGAACTTGAGGCCATGGCTTTGACACCAAGCATCTGTCTCAGTGAGGCCCTTTTGTAGGATCTCCACATCGTTAGGAGTTTTGATTATGGCTCCTAGTTTGCAGTCATCTGTGAACTTCATTAGCCAAAGACCTTTTGTGTTAGCCTGTACTTCAGAAAAGTAGATACCAAACAGGAAAGGACCCAGGACTGAACGGTGGTACTCTACTTGTCACTGGTCTCAAGTCGGATTTGGAGTCTGATACTGTCACAGTGTAGGTTCTGTCAGTGAGCCAGTTGGCAACCCATCTTCTAACATAGGGATTTATACCTAGTTTCGTGAGTTTATCTCTAATTACAGAGTAAGGGATGGTGTCAAAAGCCTTGGCCTGATCTAGATAGGTTGTGTGAATCACATTACCCTCGCCTATGGCTTTGGTGACTGCTTCAAAGAAGTCTATCAGGTTTAGGAGACATGATCTGCCTTTTACAAACCCGAGCTGCATGGTGTCTGGAATTTGTAGATTACCACTGTCTTTGTTTATAAATTCCATGATGATACGTTTCATGGCCTTGCAGACCAGGCTCATTAGGCTAATGTTGTAGTAGTTCCTGGGGTCCATGGTGGCTCCCTCTTTGTGGAGTGGGATAACCGTCACAGTGTGCCATTCAGTGGGCACAAAGCCTGAGGTGAGGCTATGATTGAACATGGTACTTAGGTGGGGTGCCAGTTCATTCTGTAGTTTGGTTAGAACACAGCCTGGGATGTTGTCAGGTCCCATGGATGTTGTGTTCTTGGCTTTGGAGACTGTGTTTTTTACCTGTGCAGCATGATTACAGGAAATTTGCATTCTTTCAGTATAGAGATAGGCCCTTCAGGGGGTGAGAAGTTAGCACTGAACCTATCTGCCAGGATGTTGGCAATATCAGTTGGTTCTGTGTATTTAGTGCCATTGTGCTGTAACTCAGAGTATATCTGAGTGTTGCCATTGAGATTCTTAACATAGCTATAGAATGCTTTGTGGATGTCTTTAGAATCAGTGGCAATTTTGTTTTCGTAACTAGCTTTAGAGGATTTTATGAAGGATCTCAGCTTCTTACTGAGTTCCTCCAATCATGGGATTTTACTCTTTTTTGCAACAGTTTGTTTCTTCTGTTGTAGAATTTGTTTATGGCAGAGGACCACCAGATTGGCTTCCTTTTTTTGGAGGATAGCATCTTGGTTCTGTTAGGGATAGCACGATCCATGCACTCGTGTAAGTGCTTATAAAGGGCATTTGTGTAGGATTCAGCAGTCGTACCTCTATTGTCCATCCGCATGGGTGTTGTGAAGTTTTCCACTTCTGTCTTAAGAAGTGTGAAGTTGGCTTTGGAGAATTTTTTTACGGTGGTTTCCGTAATGGGGTGGGGGCGGGATGTGGATTTCTAGGGAGATTAGCTTGTGGTCAGATCTGACCAACGAGGAATTGACCTCTGGTGTGGAACACTGGTCACCCATGTTGATAATGACCAGATCTAGGACATTGCTCCCCCTGGTGGGGATGTGGATAAGTTGATCCAAGGCATTGGAATTTATGAATTCCAGAAAACATGGAGCAAAAGAGTTGGTACATGTATATATTTTATATGCATAGTTCTACATATATTATGTATTTGTTTGTCCATATGTATATGCATCTCCATACACATATACATTTGTATATATATATATACAAAACTTGACTAATTCTACAGGATTTTTTCCTTACTATTGCATGACTCTACGGAATGATATGTTTGAAATAACATCACACATTTCTACAGCTGAGATGGCTTATTGGTAGATTGCTGTGGCTATGGTGTACAGGGTTTGGGTTCAAGACTTGCAAGGGCTGGTTATTTTGTTGCTGGACAGAACAAGGGCTGTTGGATACAGAGTGATGCACTCTTAAGCAGTTGTAAGCAGGTTTGCACAGATTTGCATGGCAGTAAGTAATACTAACTTATGATTAACTATGTTTACACACAGTTAGCACTAAAATTGCTTAATTTGAGTTAACTTCACTTAGCACCATGCAAACATGCTTACTACTGCTTACACCCGCTTGCCCCCATGCTAATTTCTTTAAAAAAAAAGAAAAAAGGGTGATAGGAAAGTGGTGAAAAAGTGGGCATGAAGAGAGAAAAACAGTATGAAAGATAGCTAGGGATGTGTAGGATGGGTGTAGGGAAGGGCCATAGCTGTCCATTTCTTCTACAGCAACAGCTGTGCATATATACAGAATTTGGAGTAAAATCTAGTCCCTCAAACCCCTGAGAGAGGGGTGAGGACAACAGTAATGTGTTGTGAAGCCAATTAGACCAGATTACATGTGTCCAGTGTGAAAAATGGACAACTATGTATGGGGTGACTTTTTTGTGGGAACAGATTACCCTTTTTTTTAAGGTGAGAATGGGATGTTGGGGAAGGATAATAGGTATATTTGTGGAGGTAGGTTGGGTAGGTAAACAGGCAAGACAGACAAG
This sequence comes from Protopterus annectens, assembly GCF_019279795.1. Taxonomy (NCBI): domain Eukaryota; kingdom Metazoa; phylum Chordata; order Ceratodontiformes; family Protopteridae; genus Protopterus; species Protopterus annectens. The sequence continues at coordinate 1,072,299,027 of NC_056733.1, forward strand.
ACAGCAGATAAGGGAGGTATATGACATATTTGGGGGATAAACACCTTGGACGGGGAGGGGTGGTTGGTAATCAGACGCTCACCAGCCCCCAAATGGATACAGTGGGACTGAGGTCCCCACCCATGGGCAGTCACCATTGCACCCTCACGGCCCCCAAAGGTGGCTGTGCTGGGGACTGAGCTGGAGGGGCAGTCTGACCCTCTAGAAGCATCACGTGGCCCTCACGCCGGCATAGCAGATCTCCAAATTCCCTGTGGAGCTTCCTATGCATCAGACCCTGGAACTGGCTACTGGTGACAGTATCCTGTCTGCACCCTTGCCCAGGGGAGGGATGAGCCCCATCCCCTGAGGCGGTTCCACCTGAAGATGGTGTAGGACCAGTAGACGAGGAGGTTCTGGGGTGGGTCTCAGATGTGCTGGGGCCTGGTGCCACAGTCAGATGAGGCGAGAGGTGGATCCGCTGGGATTGGCCTTCAAAGACATGCTATGGTGTTGCAGTTGTAGAACATATGTTGGTTAGTCATGCAAAACACATTCTAGGATTAGTTATACAGCATGCATGAGTATTCCCATTAACCCAAAATAACAGATTTGGAACAGTTGCATAGCAAACAGAACACAGGCATATATGGAACCACAGTGGGCATTATAATGCCATGCAAGTTACATTGATAGCAACAGGCCATCAATGATAGTATTTGAACAGGGAATATTGATAGAAAAACATTTCAAGATTTGTAGAACAATAGGACACGTCCCAACAATAGGTTTGGTGAAAAGCATACCCATTGATTTATGTGTTTATATTAATGATGCAGATAAGTTTGGGGGGGGGAGAGAGATGTCAATTAACAACTGTATATGCTTGAAGCGCTCACAACTTTAATGATCATTGCTCTAATCATTACTCTACAGGTATTACCTCGCTTTACATCGACCTATGGCCTTTGGTTGGGTAGTGGCATGTTTGCACACAGTGTATGATTACAGGCTTCTAACAACTGATTTATACCTTTCCTACCTGGCAAACCTGTGGAGGAAATATCTGTTAACACTACCTGACTGTTTCTACACATATGACTGCACATATATAACCTTGACTATGTGAATAAGTGTGTGTGTTTGTGTTTGTGTCATTCTCCACCTTGATTTCTATCAGTCACCCTGGGTGTTGGCTGCTGTGACCACTAGCTGTGACAGTGTGACCCTTGAGGGACATTTCTTGGAAGGTTATAGTTGGTGTATATACTTCTCTTGCTGTCAATTGCAGCCTTGGAGTTGGACAGTGGGTGTTGCACACAGTGTATAATCGCAGGTTTCTTACAGCTCATTAATGTCCCAACGGTGTGCCCAAAAGGGCATACCTTCTCCAACACCAGCCATCGTGCTTGGAGTGATCAACTACAACTGATTATGGCTGTATTCTTACCTGTGTGGTTTAAGTAGGGCTGGATTCCCACCCTTTGCTATGATTGGTCTAATTTGAATATGTTGAGCTGAGCTAAGCGACAGGCAAACCCACTTAGCTGAGATAAGCATTGCTTACAGAGATAGATACTAAGCACTGTTTACCAGTATGCAAATCCACTTAGCTATGCTAATTATTGCTCAACATACATATTTGAGCAATGCTTACTCTGTTAGCATAGCTGGGCAGAATTTAGCACTGCCCAGCTTTCATTTTATGGACTATCAGGATTGTGGGGTTTATTCCTTCTTAATGACACATCTGTACCACACTAACAACTCACATTTGGACCTGCTACACTACTCTGGTTAACAAATATATATTATTACTATGTATTTCTAGGTACATATACTTTTGGTGCTGTTTTCACAAATAAAAATGTATGGCTAGAATTGGGGCTTGAACCGTGAACCACTACGCTATTTCACTTAGAATATTTTGGTTGTCTAGTTCTATTTAGCTCATTCAAATGTTTAAGCTATGCTATGCATAGCTGCGCGATGTGCACACCAGTGCAGCTTTGCTTAAACTTTATTTCAGATGAAAATAAAAATAAAAAGTGTAAAAGTACTTTTAGTAACTTAGAAAGCTACCAGGTTAATTCCTTTTGTGTTAGGGGACATTTTTCGAGGGATATTACTTATGCATCTCTGATGTATGTCACTATTTTGTGACTTCACTTGCCTGACGGGAGCAGATTTTATGAGAGAACGGCCACAAATGTATGGGACAACATTGGACATTCTGCGAACGTCACACCAGTTGTGAGCTACATTGTTGGGGGCTGTATTTGTCTTGTTTTCCTCCTAACAGTGTTTGCTTGCTTTGCAATTGCTGTATGGCAATTCTACAATGCAGAGGGTGTGTGTACTCTGCGAGCATTGCTCGGACATGCCCCCTGCACTCGTTCTTGTTTCGTGGCCATCTAGTGTAGACAGAAGTGCACCCTCATGAATATGCAGGGTGTGCTGCTGTCCTAGACTACCATGTAATGCTCCGTGCAAGAATAGCTCTATTCTTGCATGGAACATGATGAATCCCGGGGATTGTAAACAATGAGGAAAGAAAGGACCTACAGCAAGATGGTGTGTATCTGAATGCAGGTTGTGTAAGAAAAGACATTTTTGAATTTACTGCAAAGGGCAAACAGAAAATAATAAAAAAGAAGGGGGAAGGAAGAAAAAGTACACAAGGGAGGGTATCATAAGGCCGAGGGAGAGAGTGAAGTAGGTGAAGAAGAATCTGTAGAAGAAGAAAAATATGGATGGGAAAAGGAGGAGAACATGCACATGCAGGAACACAGATCAGAATAAAGAACTAACACTAACAATTTTTTGAACTTCCAGGGGGGGAAATCAAACTCTCTGGCTGAAAGATTCTTTGAAAATAAGAGGAAAGAGAACAAAAATAACAAAATGAAAATTTACAAATATTTAACCCTTAAACTTAAAAAGAAGGAAATGCAACAACTTTATAGAACCTTCAGTAAATGTGAATAGCATTATTAACACTGTAAGAATGAAAAGGATACTGGAATTGTGTGCTAAATGTGATGTGGGTGTGATTATGTTAGAGAATATAAGATTTCTGACAAGTGAAGAAATATTGCAAACAGAAAAGTTATGGGGTGGAAATATGATATGGACGTTAGGATGTGAAAGTAGTTCTACAGTGGCTGTGTTGTGTAAAAAAAACAAGAAAAATACTAGAAGTAACACTGGTAATGATGGAAAGATTAACTGTTCTGGAAGTGAAGTGGAGAGAACATGTTTATAGAATTATATCACTGTATGCATATATAACTAGCAAGGAAAGAATTCTGTTTCATTAAATATTAGACTATGTGGTGATTAATATGATGGGCTGGATTCATGAAGGCTTGCACTGAGTGCAAGAGTAGTGTAAGACGGCAGACAGGCAATATGTCTGCCGAGCGATTCAGCAATAACCAGCAGGGGCGTGCATGAGAGCTTCTAAAGCTACTCTTGCATGGACAGTGTTATGGTATGCAAATTACCTCATTTGCTGCTGAAAGCTATGCAAATGAGGTAAATTTGCGATCCTGGAAACACTAACCTGTCCGTGTAAGAGTAGTGTTATCTGCAGAAATGTACTCCAGTGGTAGCGGAGTACAGTTCTGCAAATACCTAAACGGAGCTATGACAGCTCCAAATAAATGATGCATCTAGTTGAGGAAGCATGCCAATGGCCAAATATAAGGCCAATGGCATTTGCAAATGTTGTAAATCCTTAAAATCCCATTTTTTTCACTGATCATCGATGTTTAAGCATAGCGCAGCGGCACGCAAACATGCTGTGCATTAAATAAAATTAAAAAAAGTGAAAAATAGCCACAAATGTGCATTTTCACTAAATACTTTGTTCTGCCATGCAGGTGAATGGCAGGCTGAAAACAACATGGCCACTGAGTAGTGGTTGCTAAGGGGGGAAGATCAGTGTGAGAGATGTAACCAAGCATTACTAGGCAACCCTATGCAAATGAGCATAAGGATAGTGAATCCCAATTTTCCCCGGCATGTGAGCCATGTCCCTAGAGTGTAAGTGTAGGAGTAGGGTAGCAGTAGAGTAGAAGATAGGTGACATCATGAGGGGGTATGTCTGATAGACTGTATGGTGATTGGAGCACAGTGGCTTGTGTTTCTCCTGAGTTGCTCAGGATTGCAAGAGGCGTGTATACAATGGTACTAGCTGAAAACAAGAAACCAAAGGTGCACGCTGTGGATATATTTGAAATTTCTTGCAAACAGGCACACCGCGTGTGCGCACGTGTGCACAGGTGTGCGCGCATGTGCGCTTGTTTGCACGCCGCTGCCCCTTGTGGAAACAGAAAGGGAAAAAGGAAGGAAAAGAAGTAGTTGGAAGTTAACCAAGGAGAACTAGCAGAGCTGCCAGGTGAAATATATCAGAATCAGCCAATTACACAGGCAGTAGACTAGTCCAGTCCAACCCAGCACTTTAAACTCTGCAAACAGCAGTCTACCCTGTTTTTTCACAAGAACTCTGCAACACTGCAGTATACAAAGAGTGAAAACTTAAAAAGCTTAAGTATGACAAAAAGTTAAGGGCTGCTATTGCTATCATAAACGAACATGTGCAAGGTGCTGAGGGTGGTGATGTTGTGAATGCTGCTGAGCAACCCACAGTGAAGAGACGGAGAGGAGTGTACAGACCCAGGGTAACCTTCCAGGGGCTACATAAGCTGGAGATAGTGGAGCGCTATAGAGTGGACAGAGACCTCCTGCAGCAAATTGTTGAGCTGTGCTGGCCACGCCTCACACACAGAACCAACAGAGGGGAACCCATCCCAGTGGATACCAAGGTATGTGTTGGCCTACGAATACTAGCTACAGGTACCTTCCAGAGACCAACTGGTGATATGATGGGGGTTTCTCAGGCATCAGCATCCAGGGTACTGCACCAGTTCCTGGATGCCATGTCAGCACATGTTGGTGAGCATGTATATTTCCCCAATTCCAGTGAGGCATTGGCCAGCAATATGTGTCTTTTCCACCAAATAGCAGAATACCCTGAGGTGGTGGGTGCAATAGACTGCATGCACATACACATCAAAGCACCACCCGGTGAGTGGGGTAGTGTCTACATCAACCGCAAGGGCTTCCCCTCCATCAACTGCCAGGTTGTGTGCGATGCCCAGGGCATAATAATGAATGTGTGTGCTGGCTGCCCTGGAAGCTATCACAATTCCCACATCTGGCATCTGACGCAGCTGTATCAGAGATTTTCCAATGGGGACATCCCTGACGGTCACCTAGTGGGAGATGCTGGATACGCACTGGAGCCGTGGCTGATGACACCCATCAGAAATGCACACACACCCGAACAAGAACTCCATAATGAGATACACGCACAAACAAGAAACATTATTGAGCATGTGTTTGGGATGCTCAAGTCACGGTTCCAGTGCCTGGACACATCTGGTGGAGCCTTGCAGTACTCACCAACTACATGTACCCAAATTGTCATGGTATGTGCCATGCTACACAATATGATCCTGTGAAAACAGCTGTAGCAAGAACAGCATGGGGCAGGGCCAAACAGCTCCCCACCATTGCCAAGACCTGTACAGGCACAGCGTGACTTGGAGGAGGAACAACCTGAGCCTGCCCCAGTAGGCAGAATGAGGCATGCCCAGTATGCCCTGGCCTTGGCAAAGAGGCAACGCATAGCACATACACTGACTCAGTAGGAACCTTGGAAATGACACCTCTCTCTGACTCACACATACAATAAAAGAGATGCCTAACTTGACACTACCTGTTTTCAAACATGTATAGGGAGTGTACTATGTGCATCCGACATAGGCAGCCCTGCAGCACCACCTGACGCATGATTGCCCTATTTTAAACAATATAAAGCAGTGCTAAGCACATTTTACCACTATTTAGCATATTTAAGCACAATTGCGTGGAGCTGCGCACCACACTATCTAGCGCAACGTTGGGCAACGTTGGACAACATTGGGCAATGTTGGGCAATGTTGGGAAAGTCAGGCAAAGTCGAGCAAAGCCGGGTAAACATGCTCACACCTGCTTTACTGTTCCTCAACCAGTCAGGTCTGCCCAGCAGGAAATAAAAAGCAGTGACAAGGCTCGAACTCAGGATATTGTGCACTATAGTCACAGTACTGAACCACTAAGCCATGACAGCATTTCACTGGCACAGACACAGCAGGGCAATTGTAGACTAACGCAAACACAAACAAATGCTGTATCATGCCCTCTGAACTTCCCCCCAGGCCTATGCAGACAGATAACAGCAGGCCAGGCAGTGTGATGTGGGTTGGGTAGGCTATGAAGTCACAAACTAATATACGTGAAATGGGATGCTAAGTTCTGTAGTACAGTAGTATCCCTCAAGCCAGTACAATAGGCAACAGCACAAACTGAAATGGAGTACCTGACATAGCAGTGCAGGCCTAGCAAATGTGTATAAGTGTCAGGTGAACCCCTCATCCTATATACACCCACAATAACAATCAGGTGTGCCCCCTGGGTAGAAATGTACAAATAATAGCTGTTCCCCCTGTATGTAGAAATGTTGATAAGTCTATGCAAAGTGACTCATGGAAGCCCTGCAGGCACAGCGTGCTTCCTGTCAATGTACAACACAAAGGTGAGCACTGAAGTACAAACCAACTTGATTTTTCACACACATATAGTATATATGTCCGTACTGGGCATGCTCACACACTTAGGCCATGTCTGAGTACAGCAGTGGGCCACACATATCTGGCAGTTGCAGTTCTTACCCTAGAAACTTGTCACTATTCACCAATCCTGCCTTGCGCACACAGTTATATGAAAACAGACCCATATAATATATTGGACTCCTGTCATAATCAAACTATGTACTACAAGTACTTAAGTTGTTCAAAGAAAGTGGAAATTCAAAGATCAATAAATCTCTGATCAGTATCATCAATAAACAATGAGCCCTCTTAACATTATCCAATCCATGTTCTGGCAAAAATATTGTCAAAGATTCCATAGAGAACCATGGAGCTTTCTTTCGCTATGTCATATATATCAATGTAAACACATATATGTTCTGAGTCAGTGCAAACTGTAAATGAATACATGTACATGACTGACACTGCCAACATCTTGTCAGACAGGTTCATTCATACATATTTACCCCTGTCTCACTGACAAAAGGGACCATTATCATACCTGTAGATTGTGAAAACCCAGAAATCACATATACAATGGTTAAACAGCACTTTCCAAACCTAAAAACACGGCATCCATGGGATGACATGGTTTCCCTAGCTGTGTTATATGTGAACTCCAAAACAAACAGACCCTGCACCTGAACAGTCTGTTGAGACTCACCCTCTGTACAGGATATGAAACTGTTGAATGCATTACAGCAACATTTGGCACACTCCACAAGTGTTGTTGCACAACAGACCATAGGAACTATTGTCTTATAAGCCTATTAAGCCTGATCTGCAAGGCCATGGAGTCCATCATGATGGAACTCATAAACAGAGCTATTGTGATCCTACAAACACCCAACCCTACCAATTTTGGTTTGGTCAGGTGCAGATAATGGTTCCCAAACCTGCTAGACTGTTTTCAAGGCAGTCACCCAGGACACACATCAATGAAATGAGCTACACACGTCCCACATAGACCTTGAAAAGCCCTTTTCCAACATCCCAGACACATGCATGTCGTATCCATAAAATCAACAACCTGCGCATAAAAATGTATGTCATCTGATGGATTGCCAACTGGGGCACAGAGAGATCCCACAATGTAACAATTGTGGTCTCCTGTTCAAGCTGGTAACAACTACTGTCCCCCATGGCTCAGTCCCAGGACCCCTCCTGTCTGGTGTATACTTTTCAGAAATACAGTCAAACACATGAGGGCTATGTTTAGCAAAGTTTGTGGATGACTGCAAAAAAGTTGTCATAATAAATCTTTGGGACAACAGAGACATCCTTAAAAAGGGTCTCAGTCAGACATATGCGGTGTAAAATTCATGGCCTCGAGCTACAGTCATACAATTACCACATAGGTGCCAACACCCTAAATATGTAGGTGATAACTGGGTGCCATAATCAACTTGCCGACTGATACAAGCATCCTCCAAAAGGGTCTCACAGAGACGGATAACTGGTGCCAGAGCCATGGCCTAAAGCTAAATGCCAAAAAGTGCATTGTCATCCCCTTTGGGAAAAACAAAGTGCCCACAAATTACCACATAGGTGGTAATCCATTAAGTACGGAAGAAGTAGGGGACCCAAGTAGATAGCAATCTCTCCTTTGAAAATCATGTTGCCAAAGTGGTTAGAAAAACCTTTTATATAGCCCACCTTATCACGAAAGGGTTCACATCTAGATCAAGAGAGGTCATTGTGCCCCTCTACTAATCACTCATCAGGCCCATACTTGAATACAATGCCCCATTTGGGATGTACTTTACCCGACACCTGCGTCAACTGGAAAGACCCCAAAAGTACCTCACCAAGAGGATCAAGGGACTCAAACAGATGCCCTACGCAGTTAGGCTAAAAACTCCAGCTCTACTCAGTTGCTTACCTACTCAGAGGCGATCTGTGCCTGACGTATAAAGCCATGTCCAAACCAGAATTAATGGACATTCTCCAGCTCAGGAAATCCAAATCCCTTAGAGCCACATGCTCCAGGGACTTAATCCTCAGCACAGAAATGAATAGGACATGCTGGAGGGACAGATTCATATCCCAGAGGCTCCCCTCACTCTGGAACAAAATCCCAATCCATGTTAGGCAGAGCACCTCAATGATCCTCTTCAAGAGAAATCTTGATGAGTGGATGGGAGATCATAGGTTTACCACTGGGATCTCTTCTGTGTCCCTACTAGACTGATGCACAGTAAACTAAACTTAAAAGGGCTATCTTCTGTGACCTACTATACAAAGGCACAGTCAACTAATCTAAAAGGGTGGCGAAAGCCAACCACACTCTGGCTAGGCTTATAAATGCCCTAGGGCAGATAGCCTAGTATCAACCTATGAACCTATAATAAGGGATCTAAGGACACATGTAGATAGTCAACTCCATTTCTAGAAACATATTCACAAAGTGGTTAGAAAATCATGCTATGTGTTCCCACAAACTGCCAAAATCTTTGCATGTAGGTCAAAGGAGGTTCCCTCTACTCATCAGTCATCAGACCCATCAGAGAGTACCACAACACACTTGCGATGAATCTGAATATGCATCCTCAGCAGCTGGAAAGACCACTGAAGTAACTCAACAACAGGATTACTGGCCTCATACAGTTGCCCCATGCAACAAGCCTGAATTTAACTCAATCTGTACTCTGTTGCATACTGTCTACTCAGGAGATCTCTGCCCAACAGACAGGTCCATGTCCAATGCAGAACTGATGTACATGCACTATCTGAAGTAAACCAAAGCTCACTGTACCACATGATCTAGGGATATCATCATCACAACATTAAATAGAACATGTTGGAGGGATACATTACTAACTCACAGACTTCCCTTGCTTTGGAACAGGCTCCCAACCGACATTAAGCTGAGACCCTCACTGACACACTTCCGGAGCCTTGATGAGTGTATGTGAAACTGAACTGTCACACCATGGATCACTTCATCAGCTCTACTACACAGAGGCCTAGGGAACTAACTCCATGGGTGGTGATAGCTGCACACTCTGGCCATACTAATATATACCTTCAGGCAGATAGCCTTTTACCTACCTATGTACCTCTATATATATGTAGGGGGAACACAGTATAATAAGCCAAAGATGGATGGGCAGAGATGTGTGTAAGAGGGTGACCATGACAGGGAGCCATCCAGGAATGTCCCACCCAGCACACATTACAATGGCACGAAAGACATGAGGTGCACATCTCTCCCACTGTACATAACAGCCACCAGTATCTGCAATCATTACAGTGTATGTGGTCCATGTGCCTGCTGTACAACATGACTGTACAATGAAGTACACATCTACTATCTGTAGACATGTACCTGTCACATAGGTTCATAGGTATGTAGTAGACTATCTCCACGAAGGCATATATCAGCCTACGCAAGTTGTGCAGCTTTCACCACACCATTGGGTAGTCTCCCATGGCCTAGTTCTAATACTTAGTACCCTAAGCCCCTTTCTAGTGGGGCTGCTGACGTGATGCTTGGCATGAATTGCCTGTTTCCCATCCACTCATCAAGGTTCCAATTGAAGAGTGTCAGCGAGGGGTTCTGTCTGATGTACATTGGGACTCTTTTCCACAGTAAGGCAAGTGTCTGGGATGGTACTCTATCCCACCAGCATGTTGTATTCATCGTTCTGATGAGGTTCATATCCCTGGAATGTGTAGGGTGACTCAATTTTGTTATGTGTAGATGGAGTATGTTCAACAGTTATGTGTTGGACATGGCTCTGCATGTTAGGCAGAGTGTGCCTCTGAGTAGGCGGTACGCAACGGAGAACAGATTTAGGTTTACCAGTTGTGTTGCATAACACAACTGTTCGAGGCCAGTAATCCCCTTGGTGAGGTACCTATGTGGTCTCTACAGCTGCTGGATATGCTAAGTCGAGTACATCAAAAATGGTGCACTGTACTCAATGATGGGTCTGATGATGTAAGAGTAGAGTGCCAACACTACCTCCTTGGATCCTGATGCAAATCCTTTGTTAATTAGGTGGGCCATATAGGATCTCACAATCACTTTGGCAACATGGTTGTCAAAGGAAAGATGACTATGTACATGTGTCCCCAGATCCCTTATCACCTTGTCATTTTTAAGGGGGTAACACCCATGTGGTAGTTTGTGTGTATTTTGTTTTCAACAAAGAGGATCACTATGCATTCCTCCACAGTGAGCTTGAGGCCATGATTCTGACACCACATATCTGTCTCATAGAGTCCCTTCTGGAGAATGTCTGTCTTCCGGGGAATCTATTATGGAAAACACTTTACAGTTCCCAGCAAACTTAGTCAACCACAACTCTCCTGTGTTGGCATGTACATTTGAGAAGTCTATACCAAACAGGAGGGACCCCAGGACTGAACCCTGGGGGACACCAGTCGTTACCGGTGTAGAGTCTGACATGTAGCCAGCAACTCGTAATGTGTGGGATCTATCTGTGAGCCAGTTTGCAATCCATCTTTGATGTATGGATTCATGGCCAGGTTGGTGAGGTCATCTATGATACCTGACTGGGGAATGGTGTCAAAGGCCTTAGTGAGGTATGGGTAGGCTGAGTGGAGCTCATTTCAATCTCTGTAGCCTGGGTAACTGTCAAACAAATCCTCCCAGTTCAGGAGGTGTGGTCTGCATTTGACGAAGCCAAACTGGGTGTGCTCAACTGTGTGAAGGTTCCCAATCTCTGTATTGTTGACTTACATTATGATTGGCTCCATTGCCTTGCAGAACACACTCGTCAGGCTCATAGAGCATGAATGCCAAGGGGTTTTTGTGGCCCCACACCTGTGGAGTGTGAAGAACGTTGCTGTGCAACATTCTATGGGCACATATCCTGTTGAGAGCATGTAGAGAGAGGTGTAGGTATCCTTGATGAATATGGATACATCCTCACCTTATGTGCTATGATTCAGGTTCTGATGCTGGAAGGTGTTGAATGAGTAGTATCCTGGTAGTGCTGGTATGCTGTCTGGAGCCTTGAACTAGGCTACTGATACTGCACAGATATCAATAGTCTCCATAATTAGAAGTGCCTCGAGTGTGTGCATCTTGAGGCTGAGACTTCTGGCAATGAGTAGCATTTAGCTCACTTTGTGGTTATTTGTGTTGGTTACGGGGTTTGGTTTGTCCTGTGTGAATGGTGTTCCACACCTGACGTCAGCACCTCATTGGTCCCATCTGACCATAAGCTAATTACCCTACATATCCACATCCTGGACCCATACCTCCATTAAGGAAATCATGTTAAAAATGTCTCCAAAGCCAACTTCATGCTTCTTAAGACAGAAGTGCTGAACTGCAGGACACCCATGCAGATAGACAATACAGCTACAACTACTGAATCCTTCACAATTGCACTTTATAAGCACTTACATGACTGCATGCATCGTGCTATCCCAAACAGAACCGGGACGCTATCATCCAAGAAAAGAAAGCCAATCTGGTGTTCCCCTGCCATAAACAAACTGTACAACAGAAGGAAAATACCATTGCAAAAGAGGGTAAAATCCCATGAGGGATGGTCAACATCAGTAAGAAGCTGTGATCCATGATAAAATCCTCCAAATGTAGTTCTGAAAACAAATTTGACACTGATTCTAAAGACAACCACAAAGCATTATATAGCTATGTCAAGAATCTCAATGGCAACACTCAGATCTGCTCTGAGTTGCAGCACAATGGCACTGAATATACAGACCCAAATGATATTGCCAACATCCTGGCAGACAGGATCAGTGCTAACTTTACCCCCCCTCTCACCCATGAAAGAGCACATCTCTATAATGGAAGACTGCAAAGTTGCTGTCATCATGGCTGCACAGGTAAAAAAACACTCTCCAAAGCCAAGAACACAGCATCCATGGGACCAGATAACATTCCAGGCTGTGTTCTACAGAAACTACAGAATGAACAGGCACCACACCTACGTACCATGTTAAGTCATAGCCTCACCTCAGGCTTTGTGCCTGCTGAATGGTGCACAGTGACAGTTATCCCACTACACAAGGGGGTAGCCATCATGGACCCCAGGAACTAGCGCCTCATTAGCCTGATGAGCCTGCTCTGCAAGGCCATGGAATGTATCATCATATAAATTATAAAAAAAGACATTGGTAATCTCCAAACTCTGGACCACAACCATGTTCGGCTTGTAAAAGGCAGATCATGTCTCCTAAACCTGATAGACATCATTGAAGCAGTCACCAGAACCGTAGACAAGGGTAAGGTGGTTCACACAGCCTATGTAGATCTTTCCACGGCTTTCAACACCATCCCCCACTCTGGAATTATAGATAAACCCACTAAACTAGGTATAAATTGCTATGTCACAAGATGGATTGTCAACTGGCTAACTGACAGAACACACACTGCGAAAGTAGAAGACACCAAGTACGACTTTGGACCAGAGACAAGTGCAGTACCACAGGGTTCAGTCCTGGGTCCTGTCCTGTCTGGTATTTACTTCCCTGAAATAAACTTTAACATGGAAGGTCTGTGGCTAATGAAGTTTCCAGATGACTGCAAACTAGGAGCCATAATCGAAACTACTGAAGATGTGGACATCCTACAAAAGGGCCTCACTGAGACAGATGCCTGGTGTCAAAGCCATGGCCTCAAGCTCAATGCCAAAAAGTGCACTATTATCCCCTTTGGTAAAAACTCTGTAGCCATGAATTATGACATAGGCAGTGGTATACTTAACACTGAAAGTGTAATAAGAGACCTTGGGTCACAGGTGGACAGTGGACACACCTGTGATAATCACATCCCCGCAGTAGTCAGGAAATCCTTCTACGTGGCACACCTCATCACAAAAGGTGTCTCAAGCAGAATAGAAGAGGATATTGTTCCCATCTACTCATCACTCACTAGATCCATAATAGAGTACAACGCCCCTTTTGCTATGTACCTCACAAGACATCTACAACAACTGGAAAGCCTGCAGAAATACCTCACAAATAGCATTAGTGGCCTGAAATACATGCCATACACAGACCGTCTCAAAATGCTCCAGCTGTACTCTCTTGCATATCGCCTACTCAGAGGTGATCTCTGCCTAACATACAAAGCTATGTCAAACACAGAGCTGTTGGACATGCTCCACGTAAAACACTCACAATCCCTCTGATCTTCGGCCCCAAAACCCAGAATGAAATACAAAAGGAAGTGGTGCATCCATCTACCTTATGGATACCCACACCTTCAGGTTAGTGGCAGAGGCCTTGGAGACCATGCAAGTGCAACTAACATTGGGCAAAGCTGCTTATCAGATTGTAGCCTGCTACAGATCACCTACCTTGTCTCAGGAACCTCACTCAGTATTCCTGAGAACAGTGGAAAATATAAAGGTCCTACCAAACACCATTATATGAGGAGATTACAACTACCAAAACACTGACTGGGAGAATTACTTGTGTACAACGTCCTTTGACCAATGCTTCCTAGAGTTTAAAAACTCAAACGCTCTGGAACAGCTGGTCACCACACCCACTAGAGGTGACAACATACTGGACCTGATAATCACCAACATGGGGTACCAGTGTTCCACAACAAAGATAACCCCCTCACTGGTAATATCAAATCATAAAGTAATCATACTGGACAACCACATCACATCCCCCCCCCCACAGTCAAGGAAACCACTGTGAAGAAAGTTTCTAAAGCAAACAGCACACTTCTCAAGACCAAAGTGGAAAGTTCCAAAGCACCCTTGCTATAGGATAATGCTATACAATCTGCAGAATCATTTACAAGTGCATTCTATGAGCATCTACAGGGATGCATGGATTGAGACATGCCAAATAAAACCAAGATGCACTCCTCCAAAAATAGGAAACCAATCTGGTGGTCGTCGCACATAAATAAGCTATACAACAGAAGGAGGGAATGAACACATGATAGAGCAAACTTCACAAAAGGAAAGGCATCACTGATCATTATTAGGAAGAAACAATGATCGCTCATAAAATAATACAAGGCCAGTTTCTAAAGACAAATTGTTAAGGAATGTATAATAACAACCTCAAAGCCTTCATTAGCTATACCAAACATTTAGGTGTCAACTCTCAAATATGCTGTCAGCTACTGCAAAATGGAAAAAAGATACACTGAACCAACTTACATTGCCCACATCCTGGGGGACAAGTTCAGTGCACACTCCCCCCCATCACCCCCAAAAGGGCCTATGTCCATCCCAGAAGAACGCAGAGCACCAGACTTCATGGACATGCAGGTAAAAACAGCCCTCTAAAAAGCTAAGAACACAGCATCAATGGGACTGGATGGTGTCCCAGGCTGCAACTTACAGCAGCCCCAAAAGGAACTACACCCTCACCTACATTCACTTTCCAGACTCAACCTTATCACAGGCTATGTACCCAAAGAATGGCATACAGCATCAGTCATCCAGCTCCACAAAGAGGGTGCCACAACAGAACCAGGAAACCATTGCCCTATAGGCCTACTCAGCCTGGTCTGCAAAGCTATGGAGCAAATTATCATGGAACCCATAAACAGAGACATTGGAGACCTCCAGACACTGGACTCTACCCAACTTGGCATTGTTAAAGGTAGATCCTGGCTCCTAAACCTAGTTGACTTATTTGAAACAGTTACTAAGGACATAGATGGAGGTAAAAGTAGTCCACACAGACCACCTAGACCTCACTAAGGCCTTTCAACACTATTCCCCACTCTGGCATCATGGATAAGCTTATCAGCTTGAACATTAACAGCTATGTCACAGGATGGGTGGCCAACTGGCTCACTGATCAAACACACATGTTCAGAGTTGCAGGTGCCATGTCCGACTCTAAACCAGTCACAAATGGCATCCCACAGGTATTGGTCCTGGGACCCCACCTATTCAGTAGATACTGCTCAGAGGTACAGGCAAGCACGGGAGGAGTATGGCTGAACAAGTTTGCAGATGACTGCTAACTGTGGTCCATAATCGACTCCACAGCTGACACAGACATCATACAGAAGGGTCTTACAGAGACAGATACCTGGTGTCAAAACAATGCCCTCAAGCAGAATGCCAAAGAATGCATAGTCATCCCCTTTGGATAAAACAAAGTGCACACAAATTACCAGATAGGTGGTAATCCAGTATGTACAGAGAATATAATTATGGCCCTGGGGACCCAGATAGATAGTAAACTCTCCTTTGATGATCACATTGCCACAGTGTTTACAAATTCCTTTTATATAGCCCACCTAATCTCAGCTAATGTAACCCACTTTGTCTAGTCTGATGATGTCACCATCCTACAAATATACCTGTAGAAAAGAGAGCTCCCAGTAATGTGTATAGCGTGTTGTGTAAATGTGTACTTCTCTAGTATCGTTAGGTAGGGGTTTGAATCTTGCACTTGACAACTGTATGAGAGGGTGTGTGTATTTCCTTGTAGAGGCGCAGCCTTTTTGGAGACAACTACAACACCTTAAAAGTGGTATACTTATCATTGTCAAGTCTGATGATGTCACCATCCTACAAATATACCTGTGGAAAGAAAAACTGCCAGTAATGTGTATAGTGCATCGTGTAGATGCGTACTGCTTTAGTATCATTAAGTAGTTTGGTAGGGGTTTGAATTCTGCACTTGGTAACTGTATAAGAGTGTGTGTGTGTATCTCCTTGTAGAGGAGCAACCTTTTTGGACAACTACAACACCTTAAAAGTGGTATACTCATCTTTGTCAAGTCTGATGATGTCACCATCCTACAAATATACCTGTGGAAAGGAGAACTCCCAGTAATGTGTATAGCGTGTCGTGTAAATGCATGTGGCTATAGTATCATAAAGTAGTTAAGTAGGGGTTTGAATCCTGCATTTGACAACTGTTTGACTGTGTGTGTGTATCTCTTTGTAGAGAAGCAACCTTTTTGGAGACAACTACAACACCTTAAAAGTGGTATACTTATCTTTGTCAAGTCTGATGATGTCACCATCCTACAAATATACCTGTGGAAAATATAGCTCCTAGTAATGTGTGTAGAGTGTGGTGTAAATGCATACTGCTCTAGTATCATAAAGTAGTTAGGTAGGTCTTTGAATTCTGCACTTGGTGAGTTTGTATGTGTTCTCTATGTTTTGCTTTTACTACTGTATGACATATCACAATGACAACAGTATGTGCATTGCATGTCAGGTAGCTGTGTGGCAAATACATATACGTACATGTGACCTCAATTATTTCATAGGTGGGAACCCTGCTTTCTCCATGAACACATCTGTTATCATTGCCAGAGTGTGCTGCCGCTTTCCAGACCTTATGTCACATCTGTATGCTTGTGACAAGCCCAGCCACTGCAGTGATCCCTGGCCTAGGTCATCTGTGTCACGCACACTCATTACAGTTTCTATTGAATAGTGTGAGTGAGGGTTTATGCCTGAGGTATATTTCAGACTAGTTCAAATGCAGCAAAGACTGTCAATGATGGCTCTTCATTATAGGTGTACAACAACCTTTGTGGATATACAAGCAGACCCTTTATTGCTTATGTGATTCACCGGAGGATTTCAAAATACCTTTGGAAATGTGATTACCAAAGGAGAGATGATGTAGCACTTGGCTGTATGTACAGATCGGTACCTGTCAACATGTTGGGGGCTACTACCTATGTGATACTGTGGGGATACTATGTTTTGTAATGGTGGATGACTATGCTTTAGTTGGCTTATAGCTTTACATCATGGGTTTGACAACAGGTATCTGTCTGTATGATACCCTTGTGGAGGATGTGTGTGTCATCTGGAGAATGCATTATAGGCCACAGTATGCATTTCCAGATGTGGACGGACGTATCCCTACTGTGTTTGCTTGTACCTAAGTGAGCTATATGCCAATCAGGAGTGGACCCAGGAATGGGTGCAGGTGAACACCACTGGTTACTGGCATAGTATAGTTCCTGAAGGATACAAATGTTACTGTGTGTCCTACATCTGTGTGTCAGTTGTCAAGACATCATCTAACAATTGTTTATGGTCAGGCTGTTGAGGTTATGTATACTACAAGAATGCAAACCAATGACAGATAGTAACAGTATCACCCACAGCACAGTGTCAAACCATGTCATACACACATGTGTACCCAAGTTCCAAAATGTGTGTAGTACAATGCATACTGACCACCAATAGAAACTATGGAGTGTTAACACTGTGTAATACAGGGCATGTCACCCTGCCCATGTGTCCACTATGCACGTACATGCAGACAGTGCACCTCCACCATGTTCACAAATGTACACCTGCAAACCTGTGCTGCACACATTCCACATACTGTCCACTCTCTAACACATGCGGCCAATACTACACACATCAGCCAAGTGGCACATGGGTGGACAATACACTATTGGGAATAACACTGGTGTAAACAATACTACATTGACAATCATAGCTTTAATGCATCATGCCTGCTCATCTACACCTTCAAGGATATCATTACACTTTACTGCTGACAACATGCTAACATTGCTATACTGCTATAAAGTCACCCTGTGCATCAGCACCATGTTAGCCTGTTCCTGCATCAATGTTAGAGATGACAGGAGGTGGCACAGGTTTCATCATATGCACAGGGTGTGTTGTTGGTTTTCCAGAGGCCTACATTGAGCCATACAATCAACATGTATGTGTGTGTGTGTGTGTGTGTGTGTGTGTGTGTGTGTGTGTGTGTGTGTGTGTGTGTGTGTGAGGGCCAAGAGTACTGGTATGGGCCAATGTTGATATAATGTGTGTGGGTATGTGTTAGCCCTAGGTGTCTGGTTTATGTGTGTGTGTGTGTGTGTGTGTGTCTGCATGCACACAGTTCCACCATGTGGCTGCCATATATGGGGATTTGTGGGACAGCCACAGAATGTACCTGCCAGGCTTTACAGATCACCATCTCTGGCCACGGATATGGTACCTGTGCCTGGCAGGGGTGCTACTGACAGTATCAGGTACTAAGCCAGACTGGGTACTATCCTCATAGGTAGACAGATGTACACTGGACCCAGGTCCCTGCTGGGACTGGCCAGAGCCACGTGCACATGGTCTTCTAGGACGGTCTATGGGCAGCCCACCCCCAACATTGCTGGGGCTGGTACTGGCACTACGGACATGGCTGTGACTTGAGGGACATCTGCGGTGACTGGCAGCTGCTGATGTTGCTGGCATATGTCCACATCGACGTCTCAACCATCCCGCACTGTCCTGACACATGGACATGACATTGCGGAGGACATCTAATGTCTCACCCCAACATCTGTCAGTGACCTCAGTGTAATGATGCTAGGTCACGGATACTGTCATTTAAAGCGGTGTTATGTGCCCTCTGTGCCCTTAGTCCCTGTCTGGTGTATTGTTCCATATGTGCCTCCATGACAGCCTGGAACATGCGTGAGGTTGTAAGACCTGTGGCACGTCTGCCAGGGGCATGATGACCAGCAGTGCTCCGATGAAAACCCCTGGACATCTGCCTATGTGGTACCGTTCCAGACCTCTGGGTATGGCTGCTGTGTCCGGATGCATGTGCCATAGATACCACACTGTCCTGGCCATTGCCGACTGTACACTGTCCCTCAGCTAAGGGCATTGGTGATGATGAATGTATTGGCAGTATGACTGTGTGCATGGATGGGGTGGACACCTGTGTACTGTCGATTGGTGGCCCAACGACAGATCCTGGCAAACATGCCTGTGCCTCAACACACCTATCCTCATTATCACTATTTGTGTCAGTGACATCAGGTTCCCTGCTGCAGTGAACCAGCCCAACCTCAGCACCTGTGAGAGTAAGAAAGGAAACACACTTTATGACCTGTACATGATGTCAGAACACATGCACACATGAACAAATGCACACATGCACACATGCACACATGCACACATGAACACTTGAGCACATGCACACATGCACACATGAACACATGCACACATGCACACATGCACACATGCACACATGTACACAAATACACTCCTCACTACAGAAGAGACACACACACCACCAGCAATCCAGAACATACTCAATAGCAGTTGATGGTGGGGTACAGTATCACAAGACAAACAGTCATATCACACGTGTCAGCATGCAGGACGTGTGTTGCTCAACAGCATGCAGTGCGAGTGTAGACAGTCCTTGCTAATAACAGTATACATGGCTTTGATGCATGTGTGTTGTTGTTCAGTGATTGGCCTCACCCTGGAACGCAATGTATACATGGACACAACATTGCTGTGCAAGTATTACAAGCTCTTCAATGTGCTGTGCACCATCACTCACAGGTATACATACCATGGCTGGATGTTTATCTGTGTGTCACATAGATATCCATTACTGATTAGAGTACCTGTGTCTTTAGCAGATAATTGTGGTCACAGGTTTAGCTCATACATGCTATGTATACACACAGGATGAGTGGTGCGTGTATACCTGATGGAATACCATTGCTCAACATAGCCATTATACAGTAGTTATGGTGAGTGTAGAACATATTGTGGGCATGCCAGTGCCAGCCATGACATGACATGCTACAACACAACTGCAACATTAAACATCACACATACCCAATGTGTGTCATGTGACCTATACACTCAATAGCATTACAAGACATATATGTGTCACTTTGTGCAAATGGTGATTGCTATGCATATTGTGTATAGGTGCATATGTTTGCACACACATGACATTGAGGTGTATAGCAATGAATGCTATGTGTAGTACAGTGGTTACTGTAACTGGATGGGGTGTAGTACCATGAGCCATCATCATGCAGCATCATGTGGTCACTCAAGGCTACTAATGTGTGCTAGACCGGCACCTATCATGCTGTACCTGAACCACAGTACCATGGCTACATTCACCATTTCACAGCCAGTTGTTACATGGGTTTGTAAGGTGCCCAATAGGGAGCATTGCCTAACATGAATGTGTTGTGTGTTGAAGAGTGTCGCACTGCCCCATGATAGGCCTCTACCCCTCAGGTATATTATGTGTGCTGTGTGGATGACATTTGGGATACTGGAGTGTGACCTTACAGAGTGTGTCTGAATACACCATGTGTAGCATATTAACATGTACTGTGTATGGCGAAGTTGTGTATGTTGTGTGCATGTGTATCAACTGCCTATCCAATGTCCACTACAGTGTAGCCGCAATTGTTTGGGATGCTCTGTGTATTGCATGTGCTTGAGGCAGCTACTCATGTTACTGAGATGTGCATAGTCTCACAGCAAACATGCAAAGCATGCATTATGCGTAGGTGTGTTACATGTGTACATGGCCTACACCTCACCTATGACATGCACATTTTATTTGCAATATTAAATGTAGAACACACTCACCAGCATGGGTCTGCTGCCTTGCTGTCACACCAGAGGGACCTACAAGGATATGAGACAGTTTGTCAGTGGCAACAACTGTGGCATTGCTACTGTGGGTTTGCAATCTTACAGTAGTACAATGGTTGACAGTCACAGGCCTACACATCATGTTCCAAATTATCAGTATTGCACAACACCAGACTCCACATCTTCTGACTACACAGTACACATCTCACATATGCATGAACTAACAATAGAGGTAACAGTAGTCTACAGATATGCCATGTTACCTGCATGCTCCATGTGAACTTGCTGGGGGGCTCTGGCCTCCATGATGATACATGTGTGTTGTTGTTGTTGTTGGCCGGGAGCCACCAGGCTCAGGAGCAGCTCCTCCACTCTGGTGAAGGGTGGATGGGTGGTAACCCCACCACCTGTGGCAAGCTGTTGCCTACGGACATCAGATGCATGCTGCCGGACATGTCTAAGTAAATCACTGCAGTGATGGTGTACCTGCTCATATGTCCGGTCATGCATGCCTATGTCATTTATCCTATGGACAACATCTTGCCACAGTGCAGTCCGCTCATGCTGGTCCTGGCTGGATCTTGAGAATAGCAGGGTGTAGTTTTGGGTTAGACTGGTGGTTAGGATTTCATCCTCTGCTCGACTATAGGTAGGGTTGTGATGGTGGGCCATGACCCTGGAAGACAATGAAACAATATGTGTCAGTAAGTCATGTGGCACACTTAACATTCTACAGTACAGATATCACTGAACTGTCATAAATAGCAAACTATTGTCTGTCAGAGGATACACACTTTCAATACCACATATCAGTGCTCAACCCACAACCGCCTGACAGTGTCTGGCACACTCTATATATTAAACCATTTTCTGCACAGCAACAAAGAGAAACCACTATGTAAGACTATGCAACAGTACATGGCACACTATGCAACACAATGCACCACCTAGCCACAGGAGGTATATATCAAGCTAATGCATAAAGAAATATGTCATCCATTGCAATGATTGTAATGTCCAGTTACAGTATTACCAGTATACCACACTAGTTGTTGATGGAAAACCCCTGCCTAAAATATGTGCACATTCATGAATATAGATGGCATACTGCTGTACTAGAATAAACATGTTGCTAGATACCCACTTATATCCTGTAACACACATATGACCAAGGGCATGTTACAGGCATATCCACACACACATCAGACATACATACAAGACACAGAGGTATGGCAACCCAGATGAGCTTTACGTGTGTTCCATATAGTACTGTGTGCCAGTACTTACAAACCCTTATGCCTGAAGTATGTAATCTGTGAGGACTACAGGGAACACACAGAACAGTGTTTCCAAGCAATATGGACATACACCATACTGTGCTGTTTAGGCCTACAGCTTCAGGTAGTACTACAGCACATACAGGATTTTGATTCACCAGCAGTACCAATCAATGAGTATACATGTACTGCTTTAGCCTCCAATGTCACACCCCAGTTAACACCAAGGGACTACGTCAGACTGTATGCTATACTGCCTTTTCTGGTTAGCAATAGTATACACATCGTTTGCTGAGATCAGAGCTACGACACATAATACCATGACAGAAACAGTTTCCCACTAAGCTATCCCACATATACACAACTGTGACACATTCACCAACACATTCACCATCACACTCAGTCAACCTCACATAGCAATTATTGCAACAAGTACATGTGGGTGTATATTGGTTCATAGGTAGGTAATAGCCTATTGGCCCTAGGGCCTATAGAAGCCTAGCCAGACAGTACCCTGGCCTTTGACACCCAAGTAATTTAATTTCATGTGCCCCTGTCAAGCAGAGCCACAGAGGTGATTCCTGGGGTGTATTTCCTATCTCCCATCCAGTCATCAAGACTATTCATAACGAGTGCTACTGAGACTCTTTGTTTGCTATTGATAGGTAGTTTGTTCCAGAGTATGGGATGTCTCTGAGATAGGAATCTATCATTCCAGCATGTTCTGTTTATTGAGGTAACAAGGTGTAGGTTCCTAGAGTGTGTAGCTTGTAGGGATTGTGATCTGTTTATGTGGCGCATGTCCAACAGCTCTGGGTTTGACATAGCTTTGTATGTTAGGCAGAGGTCACCTCTGGGTTGGCGGTATGTGACACAGTCTAGCTGTCGTTTTGTGAGACGGTCTGCATAGGGCATCTGTTTGAGGACAGTAATACTCTTTGTGAGGTATGCCTGTGGCCTTTCCAGTTGCTGTAGATGTCATGTGAGGTACATACCAGAAGGGGCATTGTACTCTATAATGGGTTTTGTGAGTGATGAGTAGAGGGGAACACTGACCTCTTTTTCCCTGGATGACACAGCTTTTGTGATGAGATGTGCCATGTAGACAGATTACATGACTAGTGTGGCACTGTGATTATCAAAGGGGAGACTACTGCCCACCTGTGTCCCATGGTCTCTTATCACACTTTTGGTGTGAAGTCGACTACCACCTATGTGGTAGTTCATGGGTACAGAGTTTTTAGCAAAAGGGATGCCAATGCATTTTTGATATTCAGCTTGTGGCCATGGCATTGTCACCAGGCATCTGTCGCAGTAAATATTACTCTCTCTCTCTCTCTCTATATATATATATATATATATATATATATATATATATATACATACATATAAACATCCATTGGTGTACATATAGATATACATATAGGCACATATACAGTCCACCTTTCATGGTGGGAATATCAATTATGCGAAGTATGTGAGGTAGACAGTTATGTAATGATATTGCACAGTCTTGTGCGAAATGCATTGAAGGTGTTCTCAGCCCATGTGGCTTTAGCAGGCCTCACTGTCTGCAACACTGCAAACCTAACAAATCACACCCACAGCGTTTAACCACCACGTCATATACCAGCACTGTATGCTGTCTTGTTTGCCACACAATACTACCTACATACAAATATGCACATAACAACCTTCACCAACATATATATGACCTCCCTTCACAAACAGTTGCAGTATGTCCCTTGCTCTATGCACATGTACAGATGCTAATATATCTGACACAGATATATCTCTCCGTATGTGTGTGCCATACACACACAAGATCCACACTGTTGGGAGTCCCTGACCTCACGGCTGACCTGTTGGGCCTTGCTGCAACATGAACAGGTGTCACGTATGAGCACACAGTAATATTAGAGGGTGTATACATAACTGCAAATGCTAGATTAGCATACTAGCCTGGTACAGCAGTTGCCAATGCTAAGCTACACGTTGATATGACTATCATGCATGTGTTACTCTGTCACATCCATGTTTATATAGCTGTATGCGCTACTCCCCCAAACAGCCATTGTCCACACTACTGTACAGAACACAGATAACATGGATCAGATGTTTGACATTTAATGCTGCGCTACATATATCACAGTTATGTCCCACTGCACACATCTACACACTGATTTGTCCATGGCAGTAGTTATGCAGGGCATCTGTGCATAGATACATACTGCTGTCACATATTGATGTTTCAAAGTATGTAGAGTAGTCTTCAAATACATCTACTACATGCCAGTAAATACATATCTGTTACATACCTTTCCTTTGTATGTGCTGGTAGTATTCAGTTCCGTGTCTTTGCCTTTTTTTTTTCCGGCTGGTGTGGGTGGGTGGGTGGATGTGTGTGTGTCTCTCTCTCTCTGTCTCTGTCTTTGTCACTGTCTCTCTCTCTCTCTCTCTCTCTCAGTATCTGCAATGGAATGATTGCATGCGTGGCCAGCATGTACAGCCTGCTTTTATAGGTATCTGCACATGTGCATGTGATGGCCTCTGCACCAATTGGTGGCCAGCATTTGGTAATTGCATGCAGCCTGCTGTGTGGTAATTGCAGTACTCACTGTCATAGCAACCCAATGCTATAAATTGCTATGTCAGGTAGGCGTAGCCCTTTCAGCTTTCCAAAGTGGGGCCCATGCTTGTTTGCTGTGGACACCGTTGTGTAAGTCAGAAGGTTGGTATAGTTCTTATATCTGAAGCTAGGCATGTAGCCAGTGATTTAAATGTTGTACTCAGACCTGAATGTTGCCACTTCCAATACACAGTTGTCAGTGTAGAATTGTACTCACCCCTACAAATGCTAGCACAAGATACATGGGAGTATGTAGTTTCTTTTCTACTTATACAATTGACTGCCATACAAAAGTAGTTATTGAGATGTATTAATTTGGCACATGAACTGTTTGTGAACTGCTATACTGTGAATATTAATGTACTCACTTCTGCACAGTTTATGCTTTTTTATTGTTGACATTAGCACAGGATGCTCAAGAAAACTGGACAATTCCAGTACTGAGTATGCCTGCCTACAACCTTGGTAGACCCTGAACACACAGGTATATTGTACATTTGGGTGGGGATGCAGACATATAGAGAGCATTATGTCATGAATGTTATCTAGCTGGAGTTTAATGGTTGCTGTGTACCTGTTAGTTTAGCAAGGCAAGTAGTCTGTCTACATAGCTCCCAACTATGGACCTATCCAGATGGTAGCCAGACATTAGGCTGTTATTCTCTGTCTGTGCAATGCACAGGTCTTTCCAGCACTGGTACAATGGCATTGTTACAGTCGTTTGCTACCAGTACATGGCTACATCCTTTGGTATTTCAGTGTTGTACTCCAAGCTTAGGGTATGCTTGTGGAACTCCTTCCAAAGCTATTTTTACAGTGTGCAACAGCAGAAAAGCTGATATGCCTGTGTGTCTGTGCCTCTGCCAGGCCTCTCAAACACTCAGGTACATATTTGAACAGACTCAGGGAAAAGTAGGTAAAAGTGAGGTACACCTTTAAAATATTAGAGACATTAAGTTGAGACTTTGAGAGAACCAGAGCATATGGATTAATACACCTTTTCTGAAGTACAAGCAGGTCTAACTCTTACTTATTGTCATTATTTATTAAGTGTAATTCCTCACCTTTCTGCCTAACGTCAGTACATTTCAGAGGGATTCAGAGGGACACAGCTAAAACTTGTCTCAAAATCAGGGACATGCCTGAAAATTAGTCACAGTTGGGAAGTATGGCCTCTGCCCTAATCAGATATGCTAGTGTGTGTCCTGCTGTGATACTGTGTGGGGGTTGTAAAGTACTGCTGTAACATTATTTCCTGCTAGAATGGCTGTTTCTCTTTTCGCAGTCATGTAATGCAATTCCACAAGAACTGCTGGTAAAGATCCACAGAACAAGATTTGTGTTATGGCATTCCTATTTTTCCTTTACATTCACTCATTCTGATGCATGATATATTTATTTCAGTACCAATTTGTTGTATGTCTACCATCATACCTCTCAACCTGGAAACATCAGAAATCTGGACAAGGCCCATGAAAAATAGGTACAAATCTGTACGCTGATTAACATAAAATTTGCATACATAATTATGTAGCACCGCCTACTCCAATGGAATTGTGGGATACCAACTTTCAAATGCAAACTAAAGAACAGACAACCAAAATATAGCACCAGAGTCCCTCTGCAGCCATTCCATTGCCCTATTATCTGGCTATTTCACCCCATTTACCATAAACACTAATGTGCATACTGCTTTACTTCTACAATGATTATTTAGATCTTATTTTTACATTTTATAGCAGTGTACTACCCAAGCAGAGAAATCAGGTTCAAAAGCAAGGATAAATTGATCCTGAAGTGAAGGACAAACCAGAAGCCTTATTTTTGAAGCCAGATGAAGAATCAACTCCTACTCAAGGGCTACAAAATACCTACAACACAGATTTTGATAACACACGTCAAAGTCTTCAGAAATATTTTGTCATGAAACAATACAAAACTACTATAAATATTCATCGTTAATGTAGCAGCAATTGTCAGTTTGGGCACAGGAATAATTTGGCAATGAAAAAGCCATAGGATGGAATAGTCCACTCACTGATTCTAATGTCTTCACTGTTAATCTAAAGAAAGTGTCTGACTCATCCCCATTTCAAGTGCCAAACCACCAGCAATGTGCTACAAAGAAATGTGAACTATTCAAGTTCCAGGACACTAATGTGAAAGATTATTTACCCACCCACTGCACTGCTTCCCTATCAATGTGAAGATGACTCTCTGCTCAATACAGACTCCTGTACCAATGCAGATTTTCATGTTGAAAGACCCTTGAAAAATCAAGACTAAATAACCAATATTCAGCAATCCAATAAAATACAACTTTCAACCCTTGGGGGATTCTGAAGTTTACTAACAACGATTTCAGACCCTTACACACACACCACTTGTTAACTTGAATAAAATCTTGCATGAGGCATCTCAGGACTGCAGCATCCCCCCCTTTAAAAGTACAACACAGTACCAAAAATCCATGTAAATACTGTGGGGGTAGAACCCATAGACTTCTGCATCAAAAGCAAGTATACTATCTGTTGTGTTACCAACAATGCAGACTTGATACAAGCAGCACTAAACTTCTCTTCCCCTGAAGAACTTTGCAGCACAAGAAATCTGGAAGAAGCCAAAATTTATTGGGGGGGGGGCAAAGGCCAAAAACTAGAGTGTGGGACACATTTTAAACACTGCTTTTATAATATTAGAAAATTGCCAGAATAAAAAGCTTTGTTGTTAACATGCGTTTCCTGAACAATAGGAAATCTGAAACTTAAACAGCTATAATTAATTATTTAGTGAATTCAGTTCTCACTGATTTGCCAGACAACCACAAATTTTAAGAAAAACACAGACCAAAAGTATGAGCCAAACATTCTAGATACTCACTGAAACTTATGGACTTGACTCCTTGGCATTTTATACACACACAAACCAGCAGCATGACCATCCTTCCACACACACAAACCAGCAGCATGACCATCTTTCCACACACACAAACCAGCAGCATGACCATCTTTCTACACACACAAACCAGCAGCATGACCATCTTTCCAGCTAAATAAATTCAGTTGAATGGTGAATACACTTATTAATTTCTGTTCTTGAATCAGTAGTGAATACACACATTTCTGTTCAACTTTCCTTTCATGACCCTTCATTCCAGCTCAATTAATGCAGTTGAACGGTAAATACACTTACTAATTTCCGTTCTTAATCAAAGCAGAATCACTCCATTCTTAGAGCAGCATGACCATTTTTCCAGATAAATAAATGCAGTTGAATGGTGAAACTAATTTCCATTCTTAAATCAAAGCAGAATCAACAGTGAATACACACACATTTCTGTTCAACTTTCCTTTCCAGCAGAACACACAGCTGCATGACTGCGGATGACTGAACAAAAATTAACAGTTTAATTTTATGATAGGTCACACAAAAACAAAGGCATGTGCGAGCACACACATGCAGATACCTCTACACTGCAGTGTGTTCTCTTCAATTCACGTACATTACAGCACAGTGTTCTGTTGAATAGAGACACACACACTAAGAAAAAGAAATTTAGTACCTCTCAGCAATCCACAGAATTGCAATGGAATCCTAATCACTTTGTTAAACGGCATATCACTAACAGTCCCCAAGCAGCTAAATGGCAGCATGGCAGAAGCAGATATAGTATTCACCCACGCAGTAGATGTAGATAACTCCAATCCAAGTATGAACGGATTTAAATCTGCCCCAGATGAACCGAATATTCAAAGAGGGCAACATGCACGGCATTAAAATAAAAGCAGCTCGGATGAACTGAGTATTCAAACATACAGCCACGCGCGAATATTCAAACAGGCAACATGTGCGGCTGAGCTTAATTCCGACAGGCTGATGGAGCGGACATCATCGCGCACGTGATGACGTCAGCTCCAAAATTGCAGAATAAATAAAATAGTTTAAAAAATCGGAATGAAGGAGTGCCACTCGGGAATCGTGGCACCCCTTCATTGGGACCCCAAAACTCGGTAAAAACCAAGTAATTAGGGATGGTTGGGAGGTCTGTCTACCATGACTTAGTGGTACTTCATGCAGTCTAGTGTGTACAAGGTCCGCGGTTCGAGACTGACAGAGGTGTTTTATTTTGCTGCTGAGCAGAACAGGGGCCCTGACATACAGAGTGACTAAGGCACTTTTAAGCAGTTGTAAGTGGGTTTGCGCGGGCTTGCGCGATGCTTAGCTAAGCTTAGCTAAGCGCACGCAAGCACACAGGCGCACACTCGCGCAAACCCGCTAACTACTGCTTAAAAGTGCTTACTCCCGCTAACCCCCGCGCTCATTTCTTTGAAAGAAAAGAAAATGGGGAGATAGGAAAGTGGTGAAAAAGGGGCACAAAGAGGGAAAGACAGTAGGGAAAACAGCTCGGGATGTGCAGGACGGGTGTAGGGAAGGCCCATAACTGCCCATTTCTTTGACAGCAGCAGCTGTGCATATGCAATCAATTTGGAGGGGAATTTGAAACCTTCAACCCCTGTGAGAGGGGTGAGGACAACAAAGTATGTTGTACTGCAAATTAAATATCAGTTTATGTGTCCAGCGGACATGTGTGCAAAATGGGCAGCTATGTATGGGGCGTATTTTTTTTTTTTAAGCAGATTGCCCTTTTTTTCTTTTTTTTTAGGTGAGAGTGGAATGCGGGGTAGGGGAAGTAGGTATATTTGGGGAGGTAGGTTGGGGAGGTAAACAGACAAGACAAACAAGATGCATACAGGGGCGGAATATGACATATGTGGTGGGTAAACACCATTGACGGGGAAGGATGTTTGGAAATCGCAAGCCCATGAGCCCACAGATGGCAACAGTGGAACTGAGATCTCCACCCATAGGCAGTCACCACTGCACCTTCACAGCCCAGAGGGTGGCTGTGCTGGGGTCTGTGTAGGAGGGGCAGGCTCACCCGTGAGTCGCGCCACTTGTGCCTCAAGCTGGTGTAGAGGATCAGCGATAGAACGCTCGATCTCCCTATGCACCACAGCCCGGACCGTTCGGAGGGTGATAGGTGGCCATCCTCCACCCACGCTTGCACAGGGGGATGAGCCCCATCCCCTGCAGCGCTTCCACCCAAAGGTGGCACAGGGCCAATGGAGGAGGAGGTCCCAGGCTGGGCACCAGACCTGCTGGTGCCAAGTGCCATCGCCAGCTGAGGTGGCACAGGTGGGTCCGCTGGGACCGGCCTTCCCATACATTCTATGTTTAGGAGGATTTAATGAAAATATGGGTTAGTAACAGTCAACAGCATTCCCAATTAGTTATAACAGCATGCAGAACTATTCCCATTAACCCAACACACCAGAGTTCCAACAGTTGAACAGCAAGCATGACACATGCATATATGGAACAACAGTGGACATTACAACAGCATGCAGGTTTAATTGATGGCAACAGGCCACCAATATTGTGGTATTTGAACAGGGCACATGCATCAAAATAAATGCAGATATTTATAAACCAATAGGACATATGTCCCAACAAATGTTTTGAGATTAGACATACCCATTGAGGTGTGGAATTGCATTTTTTGCACATATAGTAGGGTGGAAAATGATAGCTCCATTAACAACTTATATATCCTTCTAGTTTACACTACATTCCTATTAACTGCAGTTATATGTCCCCTACATGTATTATTACACTACCCAATTGTCCTTAAATCGTGAAACGTGTTTTGCTAGATCTTTATATACATGGGCTGTATCTGACATACAAACCGTCCGGGATGCAGATGTTACTGCTACATATTTTGTGAGTTGCTCAAACAAACTACTGCTGAGATGGTACACTGACAGCTCTACTTTCCTATACTTATCTAGATATGTTTAGGTGGAATTATCAGTTATATGTTAACAGCTCCCTACATTTCTGGCAGCACAATGACATTTCTGGGGAACACAATACCTAGCTACTCATGTGCCAGATTAACCTGTACATGCTGGGCATGAACCAACAATTGAGGACTGTGAATATGCTTAAAAGCTACTGGCACTCCCTTCATCCACTTTATATGGGCCTACCCAACTGTGTGTTAACAGCACTTAATACAACAGTACTATTTCTACAATGCAAGAGTACAACAACATATCAAAGAAACTTACACAGACACACTCCAGGAATTATACCTTTATTAAAGACTTAAAACACTTTTCTAGAGGCTCTCTCATTTATTTTATATAACAGTACATGCAGAATAAT
Source organism: Protopterus annectens (assembly GCF_019279795.1). NCBI lineage: Eukaryota > Metazoa > Chordata > Ceratodontiformes > Protopteridae > Protopterus > Protopterus annectens. Next base: position 1,072,330,183 of record NC_056733.1, read on the forward strand.
TATTAGAGAATTATTATACTTTTATTTATTGTGTTCAAACACTTTTTTCAGGCTCTCTCATTTATTTTACATAACAGTACAAGCAGGATAATTACTAACCTGCCTGGTGGTGCAGCCTTAGCAGCCTATCTACATAGGCTTGCTGTTTCACAGCACGGACACCTGCAGCTGTGAAGTAAAGGAAGTGATATTGAGACATACCTATCCATATTATACACTAGAATAGCAATTCGTACATACTTAATTCCATGGCTACTTACTCAGTAGTCAGGCATTTGTCATCTCACAGGCCTCCTGGATCCACTGGTCCAGTTGATCCGCCTTGCGTCTCTTCAGGTCTGCGTGGTGGTGTCTGACCTGCTCACCAGTCCAAGGGACACCTGTGGCACTGGTGAGTTCATGAGCTAGACAGTCCCAGGCTTCCGCTTTGTATTGGGTGCCCTGGTACTGGCCCCGCAGGAGTCTATCCTCATGATTATGGACAAGGAGCCAAACCATTACTTTTGACTCCTCGATGCCCCAACGTTGCACTCAAAAATGAGAGCCCTCTCCAGCACCAGCCATTGCTGCCTGCAGATGGGAGCTACAACCAGTTATGGCAAGTATTCCCGCCTATGGAGCTTAAATATGCATCATTTCCCTCACTTATTTGTGATTGGCCAGTTCTGAAAAAAACCCAGCTGAGGGTACACCTGCTTAGCAATGGGTAAACTTCCATTGATATGTATGTGTGTGTTGAAAGTGCATACTTATGAAAAGCTGTCATGGCTTAGTGGTTCAGTACTGTGATTATGGTACACAGTATCCTGGGTTTGAGGCCTGTCATTGCTTTTTATTTCACTACTGGCCAGACCGGCAAGGAGGTGTGGCTATGTTTTACCGACTTTGCTCAACTTTGCCCGACTTTGCTCGATGTTGCTCTACGTTGCTCTATGTTGCCCGACATTGCTCTATGTTGCCCGATGTTGCTCTACATTGCTCTACGTTGCGCTGGTTAGCTCGGTGCCAGCTACGCGCAAACATGTTCTGTTTGCGCTAGTTGGCACGATGCGCAGTTTCGCGCAAAGCTATTGCGCTAGTTAAAGTTGTACTAAGCTATGAGCAATTATACTGAAATGTGCTTAATACTGGTAAACTTTGCTTAGCAGTGCTTCACATTGCTTAAGATACATTACTTATGCATTCATCAGTATGCAGAACCATTTCACTTTCTTATATATATATATAACATTTGTTCACTACTACATAGGCCATTTCAATGCTTTTTACTATAATTTCAATGATAAATCTCAGGAATTCTTTTCATATACAGATTTCCCAACAGAAAATAAAAAAGGGAGTGGTGGGACTCGAAGCGGGAATGCCTCCTCTTTGTGCAAAGGTTCTACAACTACGCTATTCCTGTTTTGCTTAATTTGCATATAGGTTTCTTATTATCCTCTTCGATGTCTTGACTGCTAACTGTAGCTAAGCAATGGGCAAACCCGCGCAAACACGCGCAAATACAGGCAGCTATATCGGGAATAATAAAAAAAAAAGAAAAGTTTTACATTTTATAATTGTACTGGGGTTTAGAATGTGGCGGAGTGTAGTGTTAGGTATGTACACATTTGAGCGGACTCGCTCATGTCAGTTAATCTTTCCCAATTGAGAGACTTGGAGGGGCATGGACTTTTGGACTGCTCGGCAGTCCGACAAGCCCCCTGCACTCGTGCATGCTCCGTGTTAGCCTTTGAGTTGAGGCAGCGCACCCTCATTAATATGCATGGTGCGCTGCCGTTTACTCTTACACTGGCATTTCCATGTAAGACTGCTCTTGTCTTACACGGAGGATTCATGAATCCTGGGGGATAATTATAATTCTAGGGGACTTTGTGATTTAAGGCAAAAAAGTGCAAATAGAGGAAGTGATAAACTATTATATACAATATATATATATATATATATATATATATATATATATATATATGCATTATAAATTATATAAATAAACTATTTTATATAAATAAAGTTTCACTGGTGGTGGTGGCTCCAGTGGGTTTTCATTTTATCCTGTATGGTATATTTTATCACTGTGGACTTTTACTTCTTCCTTGGGTGTTTTGGATTTTTATTGCTATTATATGAATTAGCTGTGCAGAACAAAAGTCAATTAACTTGCAGAAGGGGAACACTTGGATCTGAAATTGGTTGTTTTGTTTTATTGGAAGGCTTGCATGTAGCAGGTGATTATACAGTTCTAACAGGTTTTTCAGATCATTTGGCAATATGGATGGAGATGATGGAAGAAAGGTAACATATTAAAATAGGAAAGGGAATAAAAGGAATAAATAATAAATTATGGGGTAAAACTGAATACTGGCAAGTACTGCAGTTATGGTAGGCTCATATTTATAAATATGGTCTTAATGGTGGATTGAATTTAAAAAAGAAGTACAAAACCTGTTATTTTTTCAGTTTTAGTATAATGCAAGAAAGGAAGAAAAAGTGAAGTATATAAAAATGTATAGAAATCTATTAGAAAATGTAACAAATAATACAAGGAAGTATTAAGATATAGAAAATATATATACAAGAAACTGAGAAAAAAAGATATTTCTGTTTATTTACAAGGGAGAGAAGGGATGCGGTATCTGCATATTTGAGTTAAATAGTAAGGAGGATAGTAGTATAATTACAAAAATGAAAATTGGAAAAGGAGAGATAAAAAGAACACAGTAGCAAATTATGAGTACTGTGGTATGGCATATGGAAAATGTATATAAGGGTATAAGGATGGTAAATAAGAGAGATTGGAAAGTAAAGAAATTTCTAGAAAGAATTAAGGAAAAATTTGAAAAAAAAAATACTATTAGTGAATAGGATGAAATACTTAAGAAGGCAAATCTTGATTGAGTATCATGCCCAGATGGTTTAGAGCATGATATGTACAAAAACGTGATGGACTGGCAACGAGACTATTTCATAAATGTACTGAATGAATGGTTGAAGGAAAGTTTAGTTTATGAAGTTATGTAGTGGGATTTTAAAATTTATATGAAAAAGAGATGAGAAGAATGAAATAAAAGAATGTAGATCCATCACAATAAATAATGAATATTATAAGTTTTTATGTGAATAATACAGAGAAGAATGGAGGAAAGGAAGAGTGATATTACAGAAGAACGCATATATATATATATATATATATATATATATATATATATATCTATATATACAGTATAAAAGGCAAGGATGTCAAGAATTGTTACTGATTGTCAGAAGAAGTTGGATGATGATGTTATTAGTAAAACTTATGGTAGGTGATATTAACAAGACATTTGATACAACAGGACATAAGGCATAGTGGGATATTATGGAGAAGTATGGAATATGTAATAGAATTAGGAAAGTGTGCATGTCACCATATAAAAACAATATAATGAGAGTGTCAGTGACTACATGGCTGAGTAAAGAAATATGCACGAATTGTGGTATAAGACAAGGATGTCCCATGAGTGGAATATTGCTTACATTGGTGATGAATGAGATAGTGAGAGAAGTAACATATAAAATCAAAGGGAGATGATGCAAAAGGAGGTGGTGATACAGATAGTGTTGTAATATGTAGATACTATAGTTGCAGTTATTAAGAGCAAAATAGGGATGAGGGAAGTGTTGGTTTCTCTGAATAGATGTTTAAAGGAAATGGAAATAACCTTGACTAAAGACAAAAGTAAGGGTTTCGGTGATGTGGTAAAAAAAATGTCTGTTTGTGTGTGTGTACTTTTTAATGAATGAAGTTTCTTCGCTAGGAATAAAATTTGGGAGAAAGGATATCACTAATTAAGGGAAAGGGCTGATAATGAAAGAAGTATGTCGTCAGTGGAGGATGTATATATTAGTGTTCATGATAAAGGTTTAGCTGGTGTATTTGGTATTAATGGAGAAAAACATATATGACATGATATGATCCCAGTAATATATGGAAAGGAAATTGTGCAATTGGTGTTTTCATTTACATTTGATTCATGATTAAACCCAGCAATAAGAAGTGTGTTGTGTATGTCCAAGGATGAAGGGGAATTGGGTTTACTATATCTAGTTGTTTATTCTGTTTCTTTAAACTTCTAAAGAGTGTTAATGTAGATAAAGGAAGAAAATGAGACTTTGATAGTGTGAATATTTAAATATAAGTATGAAACATTCTCGGAGGTGATGAAAATAAGAGGAAAGGAAAAAGAATATGTAAATGCAGAACTGAAATATCAAGAAAAATGCAAACATGGAAAATAAAAATTGATTATGTAGAGAAAGACAAAAGACTGTTGCATAATACTGTGATGAAACAGTATTATTTTGTAATTAAATGGGAAACTTTACCAGAACAAGTGATTAAAGTCATTAAAATAAGGACAAAGTGATATAGACAGTAGATTGTAAAGATTTCATTTGCAGACTTGTAGTAAATAAGTTACCAGTAAAGAAGGACTAGGCCATATAAAAAGAAAGTTGAAAGATTAGGTTTATTTTCTAAGGAGCAAGAGACACCAGAACATGATTTTTTTAACGTTAAGAGTGGTGAAACTGGAAAACATTGCATAAAGAAATTTATTTGAGAATATTAATGAAAAGAATAGCAATATGGATACGGTTGTGTATGAATAGTATAAGAATAAGAAGAAAGAATGTGAATGATGAAGAAGAAGAGGGAGAGAAGAATGTGTATGAATTTACTTTATGAAATATGGGTTATTTGGAATGAATGACTGAATGAAATTATATTTAATGGAAAAATGGATTTTAGCAGATTTATTGCAAAAAATCAGATTATGGTTGTAGAAGGAGTGGGGGTCAATTGTGGAAGAAAATCAATGTGGATGTTATAAGAAAAATGACACATAGTACAAAATATAAATTCCTGCATATGCCTGTAAATATGTAAATAATGTTTCTATTTGTGTTTGGGATTAAAGAAACAATTACACCCACATTGTGCAATATTTTAATACATTTTTGCTTAACCCATATGTTCCAAATTCTTGGAAACTTTCCTATATAACTCCTATTTACAGAAAGGATAGGACGGATATCATAGAAAACCATAGGCTAATCAGTTTAGTATCTTTTGTTGGCAGGTGTTCTGAAAGGTGTTTGATTGCCCTTCTAAATTACACAAGTAACAGTTTAGCAATAATAGACACAGATCAACATGTTTTTTTTTTAAGGTAGATCAAATCTTAATAACTTAATAAGTTTTTAGGAACAGATTACCTTGGCATTTGATATGGGAGAACTGCCTGGTGCAATCTTCTTGTATCTTGCTAAAGCCTTTGACTGTCTTCTTACAATGTTATCTGTAATTGCTTAGGGAAAACTAATACAAACAGTTATATTATTAGATGAATTATGAACTGATTGTTAGAAAGCAATGTATTAAGATTTAAAGTACCCATTCAGACTATTTACTTATTGGTTCTGGATTATCTCAGGAAATAGGATTATATCTGTGGTTCTTTAATATAATATTTTCCACTATGCCTAGGATGTGTCAGTGGCTGCAAAATTGTATTTATAATACAAAATTAAACTGATGGTGATAACCTTATTACTTTATTTACAGTCATTAGACAATTAGGAAATAGATACAGGCTTAAGATTCAGGTTTGGTAAGTGCAATATTATGCACTTTCAAATAAAATACAAAGGTATCCTATATATTTATCCACCAATCAACTTCTGGAGGCTAAGGAATACAAAGACCTGGGTATTACGACATCTTCTAATCTATCCTTTAATACATGTCAGTGCTACTTATACAAAAGCTATAAGACATGGACATGTGAGTTTTTTGCTACGAAACGTTATACAACAGATGAACACTGTCTAACCCTGATGTTTAAAACTTACATATAAGCAGTTATTGAATACAACAACACATTTTGTGCATACACCCATGGTCAACAAAAAACCCTTGAAAGGGTTCAAAAATTTACTAAAAATTGTGTCTTTAAGTAATCTAGATTATTAAACAAGATGTAAACCTTTACATTTATTTTCTTTTTGTTATATGCATATTTTGGGGAAACTGATTTTGGCTTATAAAATATTTCATGATTCTGTTTTACTAACCACATTTAATATCAAAGTTTATAGAAACACAAAAAGTTATAGACACAATAATATGAAATTCTTGATAAAAACTCAGAAATTCCAAGGCACAACATTTATACATTAATGTCAAAATCACACAGCTTTGGAATAATATACTTTTATTTGTCTGGCAGTCTGAAAGTCTGGAGTGTTTCATATAGAATTTGGAATTTTGGTCTGGGAACAAGGTTTATATACTATTTCTCAGGGAATCAGTGCTCCTAGATGGCCATAAAGCCTGAGCATTGCATAAGAACATATGAATTTATGAAACTATAAAGAAATATGCCACAGGATCTTTTTCATTCACTTGGGCTACCACCAGCTCAAGCAGATGAGATCTCAGTTTAATGTTTCATCTGAAAGATGACACACTCAGAAATGTAGCACCACCCTAATGTTACACTGCAGTGTCAGTAATCCATCTGCACCATGGGTGAGTGTGCTTTATGTTGCAGGACTGACTCCAAAGTACGTCAGTGAAATCTATAAAACAAAATGATGTCATTTTTTTTACCTTCTGCAGAAAAGAAGCAAATTATTAACAGTCAGTCAGTATACAAGTAAGAATGGAACCTGCAGGATAAAATGTTAAGGCACACTCACATCATACTGAATCATTAAGGTAAGCCAGTTTCTTTACAGTCTGGCTTTGAAGATGTTACTGACACAGTGCCTATATCTCCCCTGTGGAAGGTATTGCTATCATTGATCCCTAATTATCTTTGCCAACAAAATCTCATCTCTTCAAAAAGCATTCAAAATGTGCCAGTGTCTAATCAGTGTGTATCTCCAGTTTGACAATGTAAATATATATCCATTAATGTGATATATCACATGGAGACCTGCACAAGAAAATTTGCTCTTGCATGCTATTTGCTTGTGTTTGCATGATTTAAACTGCTTCTAAAGCATCTCCATGTTCACAATCAACTTCTACTCTGAAGAAACATTTTGAAGTGCGATTTGGTATAATGGCAAAGGTGTTTACCTCACAGACACAAAGTACAGGGTTTGATTCTCACATTTAGGTTCATAGGTTCATACTAGGCTATCTGCCCTAGGGCATTTATAAGCCTAGCCAGAATGTGTTTGGCTTTCGCCACCCATTTTAAATTTATTTTGCTATGCCCTTTTTCGAGGTTAGTATACTGTGCCTCTATCTAACAGTGACACAGAAGTGATACCCGGGGTAAACCTACGATCTCCCATCCACTCATCAAGATTCCTCTTGAAGAGAGTCAATGAGGGACTCTGCCTAACCTGGACTGGGATTTTATTCCAGAGTGAAGGGAGCCTCTGGGTTATGAATCTGTCCCTCCAGCATGTCCTATTTATTTCAGTGCTGAGGTTCAAGTCTCGAGCGTAGCTCGATGGGATTTGGATTTTCTGAGGTGCAGCATGTCCATTAATTCCGGGTTGGACATGGCTTTATACGTCAGGCACAGATTGCCTCTGAACAGGCGGTATGCCACTGAGTAGAGCTGGAGTTTCTTTAACCGGGCAGCATATGGCATCTGTTTGAGCCCTTTGATCCTCTTGGTGAGGTACTTTTGGGGTCTTTCCAGTTGCTGCAGGTGTCTGGTAAGGTACATCCCAAAAGGGGCATTGTACTCAATTATGGGCCTGATGAGGGATGAGTAAAGAGGCAGAATGACCTCCCCTGATCTAGATGTGAATCCCTTCATGATTATGTGGGCTATATAAAATGCTTTTCTAACCACTTTGGCCACGTGGTTGTCAAATGAGAGATTGCTATCAACTTGGGTCCCCAGGTCCCTAATTACTTCTTCTGTACTTAATGGATTTCCACCTATGTGGTAAGTTGTGGGCACTTTGTTTTTGCCAAAGGGGATGACTATACACTTTTTGGCATTTAGCTTGAGGCCATGGCTCTGGCACCAGTTGTCTGTTTCTATGAGGCCCTTTTGGAGGATGCTTGTGTCAGCTGGAGAGTCGATTATGGCACCCAGTTTGCAGTCATCTGCGAACTTGGTCAGCCACATTCCTTCCGTGTTGGCCTGTACCTCCGAGAAATATATACCGAACAAGAGAGGTCCCAGGACTGAGCCTTGTGGGACACCACTTGTAACTGGTTTGGAGTCTGACATGGCTCCAGCAATTCTAACCATGTGGGTTCTGTCCTTGAGCCAGTTTGCAATCCATCTAGTGACATAGGGGTTTATATTTAAGCTGGTGAGCTTATCTATAATGCCCGAGTGGGGTATTGTATCGAAGGCTTTGCGAGGTCCAGGTAGGCTGTGTGGACCACCTTCCCCTCGTCAATGGCCTTGGTGACTGTTTCAAAGAAATCAACCAGGTTTAAGAGGCAGGATCTGCCCTTAACAAAGCCAAACTGGGTAGGATCCAGTGTTTGTAGGTCCCCAATATCTTTATTTATGAGGTCCATGATGATCCTTTCCATAGCTTTGCAGACCAAGCTAGTCAGGCTTATGGGGCGATAGTTTCTAGGATCCGTTGAGGCACCACCTTTATGGAGAGGGACCACTGTTGCTGTACGCCACTCTTTGGGCACATATCCTGTAGTAAGGCTGAGATTGAACAGTAGTTTTATGTTTGGGTTTAGCTCTTCTTTGAGTTCATGTAGGACGCAGCCCGGGACACCATCTGGTCCCATTGATGCTGTGTTTTTGCTTTGGAGAGGGCAGTTCTTACCTGAGCATCTGTGCTGTCAGGGGAGCGGCAGTCTGCTGGAATACATATTTGCCCTTTTGGTGGGGAGGGTTTGCGCTGAACCTGTCAGCTAGGATGTTGGCAATGTCTGTGGGTTCGGTGTATTTTTTGTCATTTTGGACTAATTCTGAGCATATCTGGGAATTACCACCCAGGTTCCTAACATAACTAAAGAAAGCCTTGTGATTATCCTTAGTGTCCTGTGCAATTTTTCTCTCGAAGCTGGCCTTAGACAATTTTATGTGTGCCCGTAGTTTTTTGCTAATACTGATCAGTGATGCCTTCCCTTTTGGGATTTTGCTTTATCATTTAGTAGCTTCCTCCTTCTATTGTATAGTTTGTTTATGGCTGGGGTCCATCAGACAGGACGTCTGCCTTTGGAGGATTGGGTCTTGGTTTTATTTGGGATCGCATGATCCATGCATTCCTGAAGGTGTTCATAGAATGCGTTTATAAAGGATTCTGCGGTCTGGGCTGTATTTTCCACAGGCCGGGGCTTTGAAGGATTCCACCTCAGTTTTGAGGAGTGTAAAATTTGCTTTAGAGAAGTTTTTCACTGTGGTTTTCTGGGCAGGGGTGGGGTCGGGATGTGAATATCCAGTGAGATTAGTTTATGGTCTGATCTTACCAGTGAGGGACACACTTCTGGTCTGGAGCATAGAGTCCCCATGTTGGTGATGATCAGGTCCAGTATGTTTTCCCCTCTTGTGGGAGTGGTAACAAGTTGTTCCATAGCATTTGAGTTTATAAATTCTAGGAACCTTTGGGCTAGGGTGTTGGAGCTAGAGTAATGCTCCCAGTCTATGTTTGGGTAGTTGAAGTCGCCCAATATAATGGTGTTTGGAGAGACCTTCATATTTTCCAGTGTTCTCAGGAAGGCTGAGTGGGGTTCCTGGGTTTGGGAGGGTGGTCTGTAGCAGTCTATAAACTGGAAGGCAGTTTTACCCACTGTTAGTTGCACATGGATAGTCTCTGATGCTTCGTGCTTTGCCACCAACCTGGAGGTGTGGGTATCTTTGATGAATATCGATACTCCCCCTCCTTTTGTGGTTCGATCCAAGTTTTGGGGCGAATAAGCATGGTATGAGGTATAACCTGGTAGTGCTGGGGTGCTCTCGGGAGCCCTGAACCAGGTTTCTGTTACTGCACAGATATCGATGTTCTCCATGCTAAGGAGAGTTTGAGTCGTGCATCTTGAGGTTTAGACTTCTGGCGTTGAGTAGCATTACTCTTAGTTTCTTATCCCTTGTGATACCTATGGAGGTGGGTTTGTCTTTTGAGCCTTGCCTAAAAAGGCACTATGGGGGTAGCAAGAGCCTTTGCCAATATCCGAAAGCCCAGGGGTGACAGGTGCAAGCCGTCCCTAGCGAAGCATTGTGGCTTGTCGAGCATATCATCCCAAGCTGACAGGCATTGGATCCCCTTTGAATGACACCAGTACTTAAGCCAATTGTTGAAATTGATCATCTTGTCTTCATATTGTGGCATCATTCTTGGTGAGGGTAAGATGCTACTCAAGGTCAGGGTCATACCGGCCTGGGCTACATGCTCAGAGAGCTCCTTTATGTCTCTTTTCATGTAGTCCAGGGAGGTACGTCTCAGGTCATTCACACCAGCATGGACAATGACTGAGTCATATTTGTACTTGCCTTGGAGTGACCTGAGTGCTTGTGTTATGTGGCAGATCCTAGCACCCGACAGGCTGCTCACCGTGACCCTCTCCTTGTTCAGCCTGGTGAGCGGGACATCAGTGTGCCTGCCGATAGAGTCACCTATTACAAGTGTATCAGGTGTGTTGTTTAGTCTTAAGGGCTGTGACTGTTTGGCACACTGGCTTTGTGTGATATGTGTTGCACGTGTTTTGTTTTGGGGTAGCGGCTGCTTGGGTGTCTGCTTTGGAGGTCTCTGCTGCTTCGGCAGATCTTTATTTAGAGCCTCCGAGTATGTTTTTGTGTGATTATGTGTTTGGTTTGCTGTCGTGGTAGGTCTATGTGAGACTGGAATTGTAGTGAGTATGGTTTCCTTCTCCTCCTGACTGGTTATGCCAGTACTGAGTTGAGAGAGCTTAGCCTCCAGTTTGGCTGTATGGTTGCATCTCTCACATGTGTTGGAATTTGTTGGGAGGAGGAGAGGGTTGTCTGTGTACATGAGGCAGTTGTAACATTGCCTCAAGATTCCCAGATTCACCAGCTGGACCGGAGAGGAGATTGACAACTGACCTTTGGACATGCTAGAATAATATTGGGAATTCCTTAATAATTGAAAGGGAAATTGAATAGGCTTAAATGGCTTACAAGAGCAGCTAGCCTAGTACTTATCTATGAACCTATAAGGGATTTTACATATCAACTGATATTTAAATGTAAGGCTTAACATATTCTTTCTTCTATTAGGAGTGGAACTCCTGTACTATCTAAGCATTGTGAGAAGACTTGTTTATTTATTTATTTATTTGCTTACTAGGTGGGGTAACTGATCTACTGAGCCTTTTCAAGTGTGACCCGGGCTCAGAGTGCAGCATACATACAATTCAGGTACAGTGAAATGCAGTATTTAAATGAATAAGTATAAGTCAAAGAAATAAATCAAAGAAGAGATATAATGTACTGTTAGTGTAATTTGCAGAAGACTGGTGTTGCTAACACCTCAGATGAGAAGGTACTATGCAGCAGTTAAAAGTACATATAATTTATATAATATCTGCAATTAAGCAAAATTCTACAGTTGATGTGCACTGCCTACAATTACAGGTAACAGATGTCAGGTGATGGTGACTTGTTCTATTTTTAATGAGTATGCTAGAAAGTAGTTCAAATTGCTTCTTTATGTAGGTGTTATTGTACAGAAGTTCTGAAAGCTCCTAAAGCTTCTTGCTTTTTTACCTCATTTGGGTGTTTTTTCTACGAAGTGGGGGCAAATCTAAAGAAGGCTTCTACTCCTATAGCTGATTTGAAAGGATAACAGACTAGGTAATTTTTTTTTTTTTTTGCTGAGTACTTCTTAGGGAATAGTTTCATTCTTTACATTTAAAGGATAACATATCCAAACTTCAAGATTTTAAAAAGAAAAGTATACTAAGTGAGTGAATGCCTATCATTGACATATGACAGCAAATGAGACCCTGTAGTGCATCAGAATGTTGTTTCTTTGGATCAACTAAGAGGACAGATCAGCATATATTGGTTTCAAATACCTGCAACTTATGTGTGTTGTAGGCTGACTGGAATTCAGTAGGGGCAATCCATACTTGAACTTAGCCATAATTAAATTTCTTGCTATAGCAGTAAATGAAGTAGGACACAGAAGATGGGAAATTTTAAAATAAATTGAACTGAAAGACAGTGCTCTGACAGGAAGTTTGTCAATATTCATTGTGAAAGTTAAGGAAGCATCAAACATGAGACTAAGATATTTTTTCAGTGACATTACGGATGATGATATTGTTGCTGCCCTTGAGTACTAGTGTTTGCAAGGCAGTTAACTTGAGTGGAGTCAAGAAGACCATATCTTTAGATTTTTTGGAGGGGATTAATTAATGGCTTATTTGCGATGGACTATTTGCAAAGCTCCAAGAAGTTGTTTTGTAGATTAGACTGAAGGAAATGTGTACAATTTTCTTGAGTCAGGCATGGTTCCTCCCTAACCCAATTCAAGTACAATCTGGACAATTGGATGGGGAACAGGAAATTCATCCTTGGTTTGGCACCTATGTCTCTAATGGACACAGGCAACCTGTAAATAGCTCATCTCCCAGGCCCCTGCTTGTAAATGTTTCCTCTCCCAAACCTCTGCTTACACTTATGAAGGGTATCAGATTTGGGATGCATGGCTAGGCTTAAAAAAGCACTTGTGGTCGTTAGCCTAGTAAACACCTATAAACCAATGAACCTATAAGGCAGATGCATAGCTATTTTGATGTGATAGGGGCATTAGAGGCTGATTGGTTAATAGTGTATAGTCAGCATTCAGAAATAAGTACCAATAGTGTATTTGTAGTCAAGAATGAAGCTTTATGTGTAGTATATAATCTGTTTTTAGCAAGTGGTTTGCTACAATTCTTAAACAAGAAACAGGGCCAGATTTATTGAAGCCTACACTAAAAGTGCACTAAATGTACACAATCTGTTTTCAAGAACATTCATACCACATTTTTGTGTTTTATACTGACTCAGAAAGATTATATTAAGTGAACATGTATTCTGCCAGTCTAACAAACCTGGTAGAGAAATGAAAGGCAGCTGAAAAACAGCCCCAAGAGTATTACAGTGGTGATGTATTCCTTTCTGGGATTTGGTAGGAAGAAATAGCTAATGGGAATTTATCATTAATATATTTCATAGATGTATTTAGTAATCCCCCTCAATATTTAAGGCTGCAGGAAAATCAGAAGGAAAAACTTAAAATAGTAGGAAGAAGATGTCAGTTATACTTTTTTTGTTTGTTCACTCAGAATGATGTACATTTAGTGAGCAGTTAGTGCAGGCATTAATGAACCCCAGGGTGAGGTTTCTTTTTGTTTTCAAGTATAAGAGGACACTAGCTGTTCCTCAACCAAAACTTTGGAAGGGATTCAGGTCAGGGATCAGAAAAGGGCACCAAAATGGCTACTGCTCTATGCGAAGGAGGAGGGTGTCTTCATCATACATAATTAGGTCCAGTAATGGATGCTGCGAGCAGAGATTATTGACAAAAAAGGAAAAATAGTAGGGGGCCTAATACTGAACCTTGACGGACTACAGAAATGAGGGTAGCATTAGTCAACAAGGAGTTATCAGTGTATATTATGAAATGTTCAGTCCTTCAGGCAACTGGAGAACCATTGATTTGCATTGTTTGCAAAGCTAATTGTGGTAACTTTGTTGAGCTGGAGACTGAGATTAACTGTCTGAAAAGCCCTGTTAATGTCAATGAAAATATCAGCTCTAATAAGCTCTTTCTTTGGATTATTATAGATGAGATCAGTGGTTGCAAATAAGGTTGCGCTGAATGCTGGTCACATAGCAAGTCGTAGGTATTTATGTAGATAAACGGGTCTACTTGATATGGTCGACATTTCACAATGTTGAAATTCATATCGACAAGACCATATGATCGACATTTGAAATGTCGACCATACAAGCAGCACATAAAAAACAAAAAAAAACTTTAACACTGCTTAACGCTCCACCACCCCCCACACCCACCGGAACTTAAATATACCAATTCTGAGATCGCACTACAGTGCATAAGTGGAAATCTTTCCATTCCACACTGTAGGGTGATGCCGGTTCCCCTTGGTTGACATTTCAAATGTCGATCACATGGTCTTGGCCATAAGAATGTCGACATTATGAAATGTCGAACATTCGAAGGGGACCTAGTTAAACAGATACTAATATAGTAACTTCTCAAATAATTTTTGTAATTGGATGCAGGTTGGATATACTTTGTAAGGAAATGAACACTTTGGGATGGGACAGAAAGTTTAAATGAGGAAGGACTAAGCAATAAGTTAGTATGTGAGTGAGAGCCTTAACAACTTTTTCAGCTACCAGTCTAACAAACCTGGTAGAGAAATGAAAGGCAGCTGTAAAACAGCCCGGAGTGTATTACAGTGGTGATGTATTCCTTTCTGGGATTTGGTAGGAAGAAATAGCTAATGGGAATTTATCATTAATATATTTCATAGATGCATTTATTTATTGTTAACTGGTTTTATCCCACTAGACTACTGGGCTCTTTTCAGGGGCAGCCCAAGGAGATATTTATGCTACTATGAAAGAAGAAAACATATGTAGTCCTCTGTGAAGTTGTTTGTTGTAGTCTTCAGCTTATTGATAGCAGAGGTGTTAATGAACTGTCCCATTTTTTGTTAATTTCCAGAAAAGTTTTTTGTTTATTGGTGAGTAAAGCTTCTTTTGTCTCAAGTATAAAGCCCAAAACTGTAAGTGACTATTGTGGCTGCTTTCCTATAACTTGATAAAATATCATACAATTGGATTTACAATGGATCCTGCTTCCAGGGTTTCAGTGAATTGCCAGTTGGTTTTACATGCCACTGGATAGTCAAGCGCACAACTGTACTCTCAGTCTAGGAACAGATAATCCCATATATAAGATAATGCTGTGATAAGCTATGAGAGAACTAGGGATGGATTTGCCTGGGAATACAACACATTCCAGTCAGTTGCATTATAGCATGAGTTGGGCTTTGTTTATGCTGTGCAAAGGGTCTTCCAAATATTATTTATGGGGGAGCGTTTATTACCTTGAATGATGAAGAGGAAATGGCAGGACAATAAAAACATAGGGTATCTGGCAGTATGCCACTGTTTAAACATGCATATCATATGCTTGTAATCAGGAAATACACCATGGTGTTAGTCCCAGTTTGACTATTTAGACTACTAGTTAGTTTAACAAGTTGTCCTAGGTTAAAAGTCTGCAAAAGTCTGTCTCTGAAGTTTCCAAGTGAAGTACAATTTTTGAGGAAACTAATGGAGAACATGTTGAGCAAGATTTGTTTCATCTGAGTAAGAGAGGAGATGGGTGGAATGTATGCTGTACTAATGGATAGATGTATGTGCAGCTGTAGCAATATGTATCTGTACCTATCTGGGACTTTTATCATCAATATGAACTGCATTAGAATGTTCCATAATAGCATTCTTTTTAATGTCTCCCTCCTCACTTGCGTCCAGCTGTATTGTCATTGATCGTGTTTATTTATTACATATATAGAGTAAAGGACAAAATGCATGTTTAGCCTGTGTTTCAATTTCAACTTGTCATTTAGGTTTTTAATGTAGTCCATTTGTTATTTAATCACTAATGAAGAGATCCTGAGTTTAAGTGAATGTCATCCGCGACAATAATCATAGTAAACAAAAACGTTTAGATAGTAAGTCTTTGAATTGTTCTCTGTTATTGCTTTTATTTTTGCATAGGGGCGGAATACAAAGGTAAGGTAAGAGGTCACATTTTTCAAATGATGAATTGGGAAGGAATGGATGTACTTAGTGTGGGGTTCTATACAACAGATATAACTATGCTTCAGATGGTCAATCAGAATACGAGAAGGTATAAAGTAATGAGAAATGAAGGAAATGGATAAGGCTATCAGTGAAGTGGGCTGTGCCAGAAGGTGTCAAGTTACCCATCTGTCACTTAAGTTGAAGTGGGTGAAGTATGAAGGAGAAAGAAGCAGACCTATCTGAGAAAGTTGCTTAATAAAAGGGGTAAATGGAATAGAGGCTATCTGCCACACATGCTTAACAGCAATGGTCAGTATAATACAGACATCTTAAAGCAGGTTAATGAAAGGTGAAGGTGAGATTAAATCTATCTGTCCTGTATGCTGAGGAAAGGCGAATGAGATATAAAGCAAACCTACTCCCCAAGGCAGAGGAGGGGTGAGTAGGTTTTAGGCCTTGTTGCCTCCTAGACTGAAAGAAAGGGAGGAGGTCTTGAGAAAATAGTAATACAAGTATCTGAGAGTAAATGAAGTGAGGTAACATGTATAAACAGGTCAGGCAGCACTTAGGTGTCTCTATAAATAGCAGCCCTACTTGACTAAAGAGAGGTCGGGTAGTACAACATGTCTATATAGAAAGTAGCCTTGGGCAATTATAGATAGGTCAGACTGTATTAAATTTCTGTATAATACCTTTACCTAGGTCAGTTCAGAGCAGTTAAAGAATGCTACATTTCTATATAATATGTAGCCCTGAGAGAGTATAGCGAGGTCAAACAGTACTACATTTCAGTATAAAAAGTAGCCCTGGGAGAATATGGTACTATATACCTGTATAATAATTAGCCCTGGGCGATTATAGAGAGGTCAGTCAGTACTACTCTTCTCTGTTATAGGAATCCCTAAGTAAGTATAGGGTCAGACAATACTACATTTCTGGACAAAAAGTAGCCTTGGGTGAGTATAGAGAGGTCAGTCAGCATTACATACCTGTACACTAATTATCCCTGGGTAAGTATAGAGAAGTCAGTCAGTACTATATACCTGTATACTAATTATTCCTGGGTGAGCATAGAGAGGTCAGACAATGCTACATGTATATGTAATAAGTAGCCCTGGGTCAGTATAGCAGTCAGACTGTACTGTGTTTCTGTATAATACATAGATCTGGTTGAGGATAGTGTGCTCAGACAGTACAACATAGGTTCATAGGTGTTTGCTAGGCTAATGACTGCAATGGCCTGTTTAAGCCTAGTCATGCATCCCAAATATGTTACAAATTATGGTACCTTTGGTAAGAGTAAGCATGGGCTTAGGAGGTGAAACATTTACAAGTAATGATCTGGAAGATGTACCACTTACTGGCTGCCTATGTGCATTAGAGATATAGGTGCCAAACCAGGGAAGAATCTCCTGATCCCCATCCAATTGTCCAAATTACACTTGAATTGGGTCAAGGAGGAACTCTGCTTCACGTCTGTGTAATAAACAGCCTTGGTTGTGAATATGGAGAAGTCAGACAGTTAAGGGAACTGGAACCATTGGACGAGGGAGAGGGGGCACCCCCCCACTTTTACACTGTCTTGTAGGAAAAAAAGAAACCCTCACTGGTGGCATGGTGGAGTCTATAAGGAGGACCGGAAAATCTGTGTGTATGTTGCGGATTTATGCCAAACCCTAGGCATGAAATTTTAAAATGCCTGCCTGTTGCCCATACAGCTCTTAAGGTGAGTGTGCTTTATGTGTGAAATTTTAAAATGCCTTCCTGTTGCCCATACAGCTCAGAGGTAAGGAGATGTTTCAGATATATGTGGGGGATTGTGTTTTCTACTGCTGCTGCTGCTGGGGGATTGTGTTTTCTACTGCTGGTGCTGCTGGGGCTAAAGGCTGATGGGTGTATTGAGATAAAGGAAATGTTAGCAGAGTTGTTAGTAGATGCAGAGTAATGTGGGTCCTTGAATAAGCTGAATAAAAATAAGATTAGATATGAATTCTCTGATATCGTTAGCCACTGCATATGAGGTTAAGAGTAAAGTCACCAGTAATTATTTAGATTTTTGTGTTTATAAGCTGGGAATAACATTTTGTATATGAGGGACTGCATTTTTTTAGAAAATATTGTAGTGGAAGATAAATAACCAATAGTCCGCCATGAGTAACCAGTACAGAAAAGGGTTGGAAGTGACATTTGCATGAGATATTATTTAAATGTTTATATGAGATTTATAAAGTAGCAAGGGTATGCCACAATTCATGTTACCTGCTCTGGCATCAAAGGTGCAGTTATAGATGTTTATGCTAAGCTGTCATATCTGAACTGCAATTCAATGACAACTCTGGTAGACTGTGCCAATAGGTGTAGATGAAGGTGACACACGTTTGTTGAGTATACTGTTCGCAATTAGTAGGGAGCAAGGTGAGTTGTCATTGCACTGTGAATGCAGGTATTGGAATACAGCAGAGATATTCAGGTAGTTTGATGTTATGGTTAGGAGTAGGTGTGTTTTTGTAAGAAATAGTGGAAAGTTTATGGTCGGTATGTGCTTTTATGAGAAGCTGGCAAAATGTAGGTTTGAAACAAGAAGGAAATGGTATGGGGAGAGGAGTCAGTATATGATGTAAAGATTTTAAAATGCTTTGTTGGTTTGTACTGGATATGTGGGTGATGAGGGTGCTTTGGAAGTGGGATAATGAGCAGTGATTAAGGGAGAAGTAAGTGAAACACAATGTGTTGAGTAATAACCGGAGGGGGTGGTTATGCATGCTGATGATGGTTAAACTTTGACAGAATGTTTTCCTTTGGTAAAAGTCTCTTTCCCCAAAGAAAAGGAGTGGCTGTGGAGACATCAGTTGTACCTAAATTTGCAAACAGCATGTTAAGTGAATTGAAGGCATGCTCTGCACATTTTCATTTTAACAAAGTTAAACATTATTCATGTTTTATTGAAAGTTTAGATAAGATTTTTATATTAGGCAGAAAAAGAACCTCACATTTTTGACATTTTGGGTTATTTGAATCATTATACTCAGCTTTTGGTGTTAGCTAGTATTTTAGGCTGCAAAATTCATGGCTTAATTTCATTTATTTCCATAGGGAAAAAAATCCACTGTTTGTTGTTTACAGGAAACTGACTTTTGTTAGCTCGTATTTGCATGACAGTAGTCACTGTCCGGTCTGTCAAGAATAATGTTATAAATATATATAGTATAAGACTGTCACAGCATATTTATGAAGCTTATAACATTTTATTTGTGAGTTGAATGTTTTGAAACAATAATTTGCAGACAATACAGTGGCATGTAAACTGACTGAATTTTTACTGAAGTTATTTCTCACAGGGAAATTTTTATGTCTATTTGTCTCACAATCAAAACATTTATTATGTCAACTAAGGAAGGATGTTTACTGCTTCCAGAAAGAATATTTTCACACTGAGGTACAATGTAGTTTGTCAAAGCAGTAAAAATGTAATTAAGGGCAAATGGAAAATCTTGAGTGGATATTCAGGCATATTCCACTAAGAACCTAACTGACCACCATAACTTCAGAGAGCTTAGAAATAGTACAAAAAAGCCATCCTGGCAGATAAAAAGAACTATTATTTTCAACTACAACAAACCACCAAAAAAGAACCCAAAAAAATTTGGGCTAGTATTAATAATCTTCTATCCCCAGGCCAGTCATTCACACCAAACCTCCAGGACTCTAATCCAAACAATCCTACACAAATAGCTAATGACTTCAACTCTTTCTTCACCAATACTATCCAAACTCTACCAAATCACCTACCTCCTGACACCTCTAAATTACCCACACCTACTTTACATACTTCTCTTCCCCTTTACCTTCAACCTGTATCTACCTCATTTATCTCATCCCTACTCCATAAACTTAAACCCACCACCCCCTCTGCAGGCAAACTTCCTGCAGAATTTCTGCAGATAGGAGCTAAAGCCATTACCTATCCCATCTCAATCCTGATAAACAGATCTATAAAGGAAGGAATTTTCCCTTCCATTTGGAAGATATCTCACATCATCCCACTACACAAAGGGGGCAATTCTAATGACTTCTCTAATTTTCATCCCATAGCATTGCTATCACCTATAGCCAAAATCATGGAAAAGTGTATCCATAAACAACTCCTTAACCACCTTCTCCATAACAACCTACTTGCTAACAGTCAACATGGATTTAGACCTTCTCACAGTACCACTACTGCATTATTCTCCTTACTAACGCTATCAACCATAACCGTAACAACACTAATCTATCATCTTCTATCTTCATAGATCTTTCAAAAGCGTTCGACATGGTTAATCATAAACTCCTTCTGCACATACTAAAATCTCTTTCAATTCATCCTTCTTCCTTATCCTGGTTTACATCTTACCTAGAAAACCGTCAGCAGGCAGTACTTTGGAAACACTCATTATCTAATCTCCTTCCTATCGCTTTAGGGGTACCTCAAGGGTCTATCCTTGGCCCACTCCTATTTTCTATATTTATTAACGACCTCCAGTCAGCTATTCCAAGCACTACTTGCATACAATATGCAGACGATTCCACTATAATCTGCACTGCTTCCTCTCAGACTGAACTCCTGTCACTTACCCAAAAAGCTTTTTCCACTGTTGAACACTGGTTCTCTGACCATTGCCTACTCCTCAACCCCAAGAAAACAAAGTTGCTATTGTTCTCACCTACCCACAAATCAACCTCTCTTAACTTCTCTATTACTTCCTCTGATAACACTCTGATTTCTCCTGATTCTACTACAAAACTATTAGGAATAACTATTGACAACAATCTCAATTTTGATTCTCATATAAACAACACAATAAAAGTAATAAACAAAAAGATTGGTTCCCTTTATAGAATCAAACCATTCCTTACACCTGAAGCTCGGACCACCTTAGCTAGTTATCACCTTATCTCTACCCTTCTATATGCTTCCCCTATTTATACCAATCTCTCTAAAAATAACCTCAAGAAACTTGCTACATCTTACCATAATATTGCTCGATTTGCCACAGGATCTCTCTTCAGAACTCATCACTGTCTTAACCTAAAACAACTAGGCTGGCTTGAAGTTCCTAACAGGCTCATTTATCAACAGCTCTTAACTGCTCACAAAATTCTATACCAGCCTTCTAAAACACCAATTCTCTCTAACCTCATTACGCCTTATAATAACTTGAAACACCTACGCTCTTCAAACAAACTACTGGTTAATATTACCAAACCCAATAACTCTGCAGGTGACAGCCTTTTTTCTAACTCTGTTGGAAAAATGTGGAACAAACTGCCATCTGATATCACATCTTTGTCTAGTCTTCCACTCTTTAAAAGACAGCTGAAAACACATCTCAATAAACACTGGCTTTGTTCCTGTAACAACCCAGATTAACCTTCCTTTTTCCTTTCCTCCTTAATTCTTCCTCACACAACATCCTATAGACATATGTAAAAAAAAATATATATATATATTTTTAAAATATTTTTATTATTTTCTTTTTCACCTTTTTCCATATTATACACTTATATTTTTAGAATTTGTATAGCAAATATCTACTAAACTTTGTTTATGTAATTTCCTGCTATGACTATGCCTGTCTCCATGTGTATCTCATGTTCTGACTCAATGTGTTTATAATTTTCACCTTGTTTTGCCTGTTTCTGTGAATTATTTGTAATACCATTGGAGCTTTTCTCCCCGGGCCTCCACTGAAAATGGACATATATCCAGCTGGACTAGCCCGGTCAACAAATGTAAAATAAAAAATAAAATAAAATTTAAAGCTGTGGGTGGCAAACTTGCTTTTAACTTTAAGAAAGGTTCAGGTTTGAAGGCTGTGTTAGAAAAAGATGATTTTTACAATTTCCCCAAGTCACACAGATGCAACTGAAAACAATTTTGTATAGCTTTTGTAACCCACTGTCACCACATTAATACAGGTGCCTATTATACATGTTCCAACTGGGGTACAGCAGGCTCGCGTGGGGTATAGATATTCCAAAATGTGGCAGTTAGTTACAACAAATGTTTTTTATATATATATATATATATATATATATATATATATATATATATATATATATATATATTTATATATATACATACACAACAAATATGTTTTATATAAATATATATATATATATATATATATATAAGAAACTGGTGATTCTGTTAGTAGTAGAATAATTTTTAAAATGTGAGCTGTAGTAAGAAGTTGAATATTAAGCATTATTTTTATTATAAAATAAAATAAAACAAAATATAAACCACAGGGTAAATGCTCCGTTGTAGAAAAAGTAGATAAAGATGAACGTTGTGCAAATGCTCACAACGAAGCAACCAAGCAGATTCTCAGAGTCTTCAAGTTCCTTATTCATAAAATTTATTATAAAACAACAATGAAACAGTAACGGTAAGTGCTTCATACATGATTTAATTGGAGTGCTTACGTGATTGGATATTGATTTTTGAATTTTTATAAATGGAGTGTTGCTTTATTCAGTGATATATGGTCTGAGGAAGCTTATTAGCGAAAGCGCTTACCGTTACTGTTTCATTGTTGTTTTATAATAAATTTTATGAATAAGGAACTTGAAGACTCTGAGAATCTGCTTGGTTGCTTCATTGTGAGCATTTGCACAACGTTAATCTTTATCTACTTTTTCTACAACGGAGCATTTACCCTGTGGTTTATATTTTGTTTTATTTTATTATTTATTTCCTGATTTATAATCCACGGGGACATGGCAGTAGAACAGCATGGATCCATTGAATTGGACTATAACCCTGATAGGGTAGACAGGGTTAATGTTACGCTTCGTGAACGATTTTCTCAATATCTAACGTGAGATAGGAGTTTACTGTGGCAGTTTGAGACCAGCCCAACAGATGATGACATTGGTGAAACGTCCGGAGAATCCGAGCAGTTACAACACAGCATGGAGGAGCTGGAACGAGACTTTTTAAAACTAAAAAGGCTGCAGGTACAGTGACATCATTTCAAAATTTGTTTGGAGAAAAAGATTGTTCCGAGTGGGTTGCATGTATTTAACATGCCTACACAAGGCTCGCAATACCCAAAGCTGCTTGCTCATTGGCAGCAGCTCAGTCTGGAGGTAAGCACAAAATATATGCCATTACTAATAGACTTCTTCAGACCTGAGGAAAACAGGTTGAGGGAAGTCGTGAAAGAGAGACAGGAATCTATTTTTAAAAAGTATGCTGCAAAGACTGTGAGTCCCCTGTTTGAAAATTTGTTGGATAGGGTAGCTGTTTTTGAACGGAAATTAATGCAACAGAAAAAGATAAACATTTTAAAGGACATTAATGACTTTAAATTAGGCCATGTCTTCTTGTGGCCAACAGTTGGACAGAATGGTGAAAGACTTTATAATTCGAATGTTGATGTTATGCTGATAATAGTTTTGTGGTCAAAAAAGTTGTCTCTTCTGGAACTATTGTGTCTAAAAACAATGACAGTACTAATGTAAACTCTGTCACTAATGGAGACCTTGTCAACAGTGCCATTAATGTGAATTGTGATGGGAATGCTGAGAATACAATGGGTATTAGTGTGGTGAGCCCCAGTGATATTGGTATATCACATCTGTCTGGGGACATGGAAGTGGTATGTATCGGTGAGGCTTTAGTTGTATCTCAACAGCATGAAGGGAACTTATACCCTAATGTGGTTATTAAGAAAACGTTTAACAATGTCAATGAGCGGGAAAGAGTTGTTAGACCGAAAGTCAGTGTTACTAATGCTCGGGGTAATGATAATTCCCCGGGTGCTATGACTAATAGTGCTGTAGGAGATCTTCCTTTTCCATTACCAATCATAACAGACAAGGGAGGGAGACGAACGAGATCTATGAGTCGAGGGCACCAGAAGCACAAATATTCAGGGGACTACAATCCAAATCAGACCCTGAAAAAGATGTGGTGGAAAGCAGTGAGTCATTAATTTTGAATATTTCCTCTTATGGATTATCCCCAGAGGAGAATGACGTTCTATGCAGGGGTTTGAATTTCATCCCCACTTGCAGGAGTAAGATGTCAGATACTATCTTAGACCTTAAGGTTTTTTGTAGGAATGTTATGCTACAACTACAATATGGGGAATCTAAAAGGCAGGATGGCCCT
Organism: Protopterus annectens; assembly: GCF_019279795.1. Taxonomy (NCBI): domain Eukaryota; kingdom Metazoa; phylum Chordata; order Ceratodontiformes; family Protopteridae; genus Protopterus; species Protopterus annectens. The sequence continues at coordinate 1,072,354,123 of NC_056733.1, forward strand.
ATTAATACTGGACCACATCCCCCTTCTTTTAAGAAGTTGAATAATTTTGTTCCTGTCAATCATCCCTTAGTTGATGCTTATATGAAGCTTACAGAGGAAGAAATTTACAAGTTTTATGACACTAAGGAAAGTGATGTTAATAGGAGGTTTAAATATAATTTGAGTTATAATGAGAGAGTAGCATTGAGGAAACTTCAGGATAACATACTGATAACGATAAGGCCAGCAGATAAGGGTGGCCTTATTGTGGTCATGGATAAAACACATTACTTGCGGTCAATGCAAATTTTGTTAGATGATGAGAGGTATTATAGTAAGATTACTGTTACAGATGTTCATAGGATTATTCGTTCAATTTCTGATACTTTGAATGATGTTTATAGGGGAGGTCTTATTACAGAGGACACCTATAGTTATCTTAGTGTGGCTAATCCCTTGATACAACTAATACAAGGATTGCCGAAAATGCATAAGGATCCACTTGATCGACCAATGAGACCCATAGTGGCAAGTGGAGGATGGATCACGGAACCTTTATCAGTGTATGCTGAGAAACATCTAAGACCAGTTATTAGTCAGAATAAGGTGGTTCTTAGAGATTCCAAGCAGTTCCTTATAGACCTTTATGCATGTACCAGGGAGATTTACGATTTGGAAAGGGTGTTTTTTTGTCACATTGGATGTACAATCTCATTTTACAGTTATTCCCAATGATTTGGGTGTACAATATGTACAAGAATACATTATGGCTAACAGTGAATTTACCCTGATACAGATAGAGCTTGTTTGTCATTTCTTGGAAGTGATTTTAGAGAACAATCTCTTCACTTTTAATGGTGGGATGTACATTCAAAGACATGGCGTAGCTATGGGCACTTCATGTGCCAATAGTTACACCAATATGTTCTTGGCACATTCTGAAAATGCTGTACTTTTTGGTAAGGATGAATTGAAGACATGTTATATTTTATCGACGTTTTGTTGATGACTTGTTCCTATTATGGAAAGGAAGTCAAGATGAGTTATGTGAATTCCATCGGATGATGAATGAACTGACTGACTGCTTGAAATTCACCATCAGTTGGTCTTATACACGGATAGAGTACTTGGACCTTTATGTAGAAAAATTGGATAATTGCCTTATTAATACTGGGGTCTTTCATAAAGCATGTTATAGGAACTCCCTTTTAGCTAGATCTAACATGCATCCAGGCTACATTTTCTGGAACCTGATAAAAGGCCAAGGTATGAGGGCCTCCAGGTTGAATCACATGCATGATGGCTTCCAGGATGAAATTAGAAGTCTAGAATTCAGACTATTAAGAAGAGGATACAAACATGGTGAGATTGTTGAGAATTTGTCAGAAATTAATGTATTACAGGAGGATATTGCAGCCCCATATTTTGGGCCAGCTAAGGAAATCACTGGGACAGTGAATAAGGGTTGTGTTACTAATAGGAAGTTCCTTAAAGTGCCCCTCTTTTACACCAATGACAACAAGGATTTGGTTGATATTTTCAGTAAGAACTGGTCCATCTTACAAGTTGATTCAGGCATTGGAGAAATGGTAGGTGAGAAACCGAGTTTTTTTTATACAAAAATAGGAAAAACCTGAAAAGACTTCTTTGTTATGAGAAAGGTAATAATGAATCCAGGAAAGAAGTGGGATTCACTTTACCTTGTGGGAGATGTAGTTTCTGCTCTTTAATTAATACATTAAATACTTTTCATCATCCTGACCTTTGGAAGGAATTTGTGTTTTATGCCAATGCAACATGTATGACATCCAATGTGGTATATTTAGCTGAATGTCATATCTGTAAATCGTTTTATGTTGGTAAGACCAACAGGGTCATTCGCGATAGGATCAGAGAACATATGTACAATATTAGGAGGAGATCTGAGCACAATGCACTTTCTAAACATATCATGCAAGCTGGGGATACACATGGTTTTAATTTTAGGGTTTTAAAGGTCATTACTCCAAATATTAGAGAAGGTGATATTAGGAACCACACTGAGTACAGGGAAAGTAATTGGATCATTATTCTTAGAGCAGATAGGGGGAGGGGGCTGAATGAAAGGGCATCCATCAAACCCCTACTTAAGAAACAAAGGATACAGAAATGAAAATGTGCATACTTTGTACTTATACTATTTTATACATTCTGTGTTCCTTAATTATTGTATTTGGAAGTGCAGGATATAGATATGAAAATGGTTATATTTGTATACATATTATTTTATGTTTTGTGTCTATTTATTTTATTTGCCAGTGCCCTATGAAGTATTGTACTTTAGTAATGATACAGCTGTGACATTGGGCCAGATTCACGAAGGCTTGCATGGAGTCTAAGAGTAGTGTAAAACTCCATGCAGCCTTCGCGATCCAGGAACAGCCCAAAGTCCGTGTAAGAGTCAAGCTAAAATGGCTCTTACACGGAGTGGGCATGGATAAGCTAATCAACTCACTTGCAGCCGAATAGCATGCAAATGAGGCTGATTAGCGATCCAGGAAGCCCAAAACAGCTCGTGTAAGAGCCGTTTTAGCTGCAGAAATGTACTCAGTTGACAACTGAGTACGTTTCTGCAAACACGGCAATGGAGCCATGTCAGCTCCAGATAAAGGGTGCATATGTGATAGGCAGCATGCCAATGGCCAAATATGTGGCCATTGGCAAGGTGACCCCATGCAAATATATTAAAAATATAAAAAATTTTCGGCGATTGCCGATGTTTAAACCCAGCGCAGCCCCGCGCAAACAGGCTGTGCTGCATAGAACATAAAAACGAAGGTTTTAAACCTACAAATGTAGGTTTTATGCAATACATGGAATGTCAATGGAGGGACCAGCAGAGCAAAACCAACATGGCCACAGTGTAGTGGTTGCTAAGGGGGGAAGCTGAGTCTAAGAGATGTAACTAAGCATTAGTAGGCAATCTGATGCAAATGAGTGTAAGGATACTGAATTCCACTGTCACATAGCAAATGAGCACATTCTGAGTAGTGTAAGAGTTACATACGGTGGAGGAACAGAGTAGGAGATAGGTGACATCACAGGGGGGAATGGTAGAAAGAGATGCAGTTCATTGGAGGTTAGAGTTACATGACAGATGTCAGACAGATATCAAGGAAAGAGGTGTGCCACTAAGTAAACATGAGAAAGTCAAGAAATGGAAGGTGTACACTGTTGCCTACACCAAAGTTTCTTGCTGGACGTGTATCTTGCAGCGTGCTTGCGCCGCCGAGTAAGGTGGTGTGCGCGCATGTAAGACAGTGTGCGCGCGTGTAAGGCAGACTGAGCATGTGGGAGCGTGTTGGGAGATGTTTAACACCGTGTACGCGGGCATGCACGCGTTTAAAACCGAATAAGCAGATTCTGAACTGTGTAAGTATGTGTGCGCGCGTGTAAGCCACTGTGAGCGTGTTTCTGCTGGTTTGCACAGGGCTCCACCCTGAGGAAACAGAAAGGAAAAAGGAAGCAACAGATGTAGTAGGAAGTTAGCAGGGAATACTGCTGGAGCTAGCAGGTGAAAACAATTAGATGCAGGCAATTACACAGGCAGAATACTAGGCCAGCCCAGCACTTAAAACTCTGCAAACAGCAGTGCAGAATGTTTCTCTGAAGAGACACTGCAAGACAGGAGTTAAGTTATCAGAAGTGAAAACTGAAAAAGCTGAACTCAGAGCAGAAATGTTAGGGGCTGCCATAGCTGTCATAATGAGACATAGGCGACTTGCTGAGGGTGGTGACAATGCAGATGGTGCCAGACAACCCACAGTGAGGAGACGGAGAAGAGTGTACAGGCCCAGGGTCACCTACCACGGGTTACATGAGCTGGAGATAGTAGAGCGCTATAGAGTGGACAGAGACCTCCTGCAGCAAATAGTGGAGCTGTGCAGGCCACGCCTCACACACAGAACCAACAGAGGGAACCCATCCCAGTGGAAACCAAGGTATGTGTTGGCCTAAGAATACTAGCAACAGGTACCTTCCAGAGACCAACTGGCGATATGATGGGGATATCACAGGCATCAGCTTCCAGGGTACTGCACCAGTTCCTGGATGCCATGTCAGCACATGTCAGTGATCATGTATACTTCCCCAATGCCCGTGAGGTATTGGCCAGCAACATGCGTCACTTCCAGCAAATAGCGGAATACCCTGAGGTAGTGGGTGCAATAGACTGCACGCACATACGCATCAAAGCACCAGCCGGTGAGCGGGGTAGGGCATACATCAACCGCAAGGGCTTCCCCTCCATCAACTGCCAGGTTGTGTGTGATGCCCAGGGCATAATAATAAATGTGTGTGCTGGCTGTCCTGGGAGCTACCACGATTCCCACATCTGGCATTTGACGCAGCTGTACCAGACATTTGCCAATGGGGACATCCCGCACGGATACCTAGTGGGGGATGCAGGGTATGCACTGGAGCCATGGCTGATGACACCCATCAGAAACGCACACACACCTGAACAGGAACGCCATAATGAGGCACACGCACAAACACGTAATGTAATAGAGCGTGTGTTTGGGCTGCTCAAGTCACGGTTCCGGTGTCTGGACACATCTGGTGGAGCCTTGCAGTACACACCAACTACATGTACCCAAATTGTCATGGTATGTGCTATGCTACATAATATGATCTTGCGAAAACAGCTGCAGCAGGACCAGCATAGGGCTGGGCCAAACAGCCCCCCACCATTGCCAAGGCCAACACAGGCACAGCGTGACTAGGAGGAGGAACAACCTGAGCCTGCCCCAGTAGGCAGAAGGAGGCGTGCCCAGTATGCCCTGGCCTTGGCAAAGAGGCAACGCATAGCACATACATTGGCTCAGTAGGAACCTTGGGAATGATACCCCTCTCTGACTCACTCATATAGTAACAGGGATGCCTAACGTGACACAACCTGCTCTCAAACATGTACAGGGAAGTGTAATATGCGCATCCGACAGAGGCAGCCCTGCAGCACCACCTGAGGCATGAATGCTATGTGTTAAGTAATGTAACACCAAGTACCACATGCACACCTGAGGACCCTGACTAACATCCTACCCTCAACAAGCAGCATGCCACAACATGACAACGAGATAATCAAGTGCAACAATTGACTGAAGTATCGCAGTTAGTCAAAGGGGACCCAATGTGTGCCAGTCTGGGATGACATGCTGAGCATGACATGATGCACCACCTGCTAAGACTGGCGTGCACCTATCAGTGCAGGCCGTATGGATACTGGCAAAGGCTGTTGTCACGCACAGTGTGCCCTGAATAGGTAAGGCTCAAAACACAAACCTATCTCCATAGGTACCAGAAGGGATAAGAATAAGATAAGGGATAAGTTGAAACAGCAAGATGCATGCAGTCTAAGCTCACCCAGTATGGAGAATGTTGATAACTGTGCTGTAACAGAAAACTGAGGCAAGGCTCACAACAGCACCCTAACACTACCAGGTTACACCTCATACTGTGCTGTACAGCCTCAAAACTTGGAACAAGCTACAAAAGGAGGGTGACTAGCAAGAATTGTCAAGGATAACCACACCCTCATGTTGGTACCACCACAAAAAGCAGCATGGACTAGCCATGCTCAAGTAACAGTGGCTAAAACTGCCCCCCAGTTTATAGCCTGCTACAGACTACTGGCCCAACACCAGGAACTGCATCCGGCCTATGCTGGAGTACATGAATATATCAAGTCCTCCAAACCACATTATATTGGGCGACTGCAAATACCCAGACATATAGACTGGGAGCATTATACCAGCTGCAACAGTGTAGGACAAAAGTTCATCGAATCCACAAACCAAAAGGCCCAGGAACAACGTACCACCCCCACAAGAGGGGTAAGCATATTGGATGTGATAATCAGCAACATGGGTACGGGATGTCAAGATGAGAAGTGTATTGCTCACTGGTAAAACCAGACCATATAGTAATCACACTGGATATACAAATCCTGACCACAGTCCCTGGCTGGAAAACCACAGTGGAAAACATGTGCTAAGCAATATTTGCACACCTCCAAACTGATGTGGAATCCATTAAAGGTCCCGTGCAGGTGCAAAATATGGGCCACACCTCAGAACCTGTAATACAGCCATTCCATGAACACTGCCAGGAATGCTTGGATTATGCAGTCCTAAATTAAAACAAGACACTATGCCATACATGCAGAAATCTGGCATGGTGGACACCAGCCATAACCAAAACATGCAAGAGAATGAGGAAGCTACTACATGATAGAGCAAACATGAACAATGAAGTAATTACTGATCAGTAGTATGGCAATAAAATCTGTCCACACATGCAATCCACTAAGGCCAGCCACAACAAGTGGAATCTGTGAATCCTGAGGCAATGTTACACCTGCCCCAAGTACACAGACAACCCCCAACTCCACCCAAGAAATACAAATATATGTGAGAGATGCAACCATCCATCCAAACTGGAGGCTGAGCTCCCTCAACTCAGTACTCCCAAAACAAGTCAGTAGGAAAAGGTAACCACACACACCACAAACACATACCCACATAGACCTATCACAACTGCAAACCAAACACATAAACACAGAAATACATTCCCGGAGGCAGAAATCACAAACACAGCACACCAACAGAGGCCTCTAAAGCAGACACCCAATGAAACAGCCTCCAAACATAGCACATGCAACACATAGCACACAAAGCTGGTGTGCCAAACAGTCACAGGCCAGAAGGAGAAACAACATGCCTGATACAGTTGTAATAGGTGACTCCATAGTCAGACACACTGCTGTCCCGCACACCAGACTGAACAAGGGAAAGGGTACAGTAAGCTGCCTGTAGGCTGCCACAATATGCCACATAACAGAAATATGTAGGTCACTCCAAAGCAAGTAGAAATATGATGCAGTCATAGTCCATGATGGTGTGAATGACCTGAGATGTACTGCCCTCGACTACATGTAAAGAGACACAGATGAGCTATCCGATTATGTAGTCCAGGCCGGTATGACACTCACCGTTCGCAGCATCCTACCCTTACCAAGAATAATGCCACAGTACAAACACGGAATGATCAGTCATAGCAAGTAGCACACTTACTGGTGTCATTCCAAGGGGATCCAATGTCTGTCTGCTTGGGATGTCATGCTTGACAAGCCATGCAGCTGTCCTTGGGATGGCCTGCACCTGTTACCCCTGGGCGTCTGAATATTGGATAAGGCCTTTGCCACCTCCATAGAGCCTTTTGTAGGCAAGGCTGAAAAGACTGACCCACTACCCTAGAAAACATAAGTGGGAAGAAACATAAGGGAAATGCTGACCAATGCCAGATGTGTACACCCCAATATGCATGCTCCCGAGGCCATCCCCAGAATAGAGAACATTGATGTCTGTGCAGTGACAGAAACCTGCTGCAAGGCTCCTGACAGCACACCAGCACTACCAGGTTATACCACGTACCATATGTCATGGCCCCAAAACCTGGAACAAAACATAAAAGAAGGGTGAGTATCCATAGGCAGCACAGACACCCATATGTCCAGGTAACTGACAATGCACAAGGCAGTGGAGTTCACCCATGTGCAACTAACTGTAGGCAAGACTGCTGTGCAGTCTGTAGCATGCTACATACCGCACTCTCACACACAATAACCCCACCCAACCGTCCTGAAGACACTGGACAGTATGAATGTCCCACCAAATACCAAACAAGGTACCACGAATTACCACATAGGTGGTAAACCATTATGTATGGAAGGAGTAACCAGGGACCTAGGGACACAAGTGGACAGTAACCTGTTATGTGACACCCACATTGCCAATGTGGCTAGGAAGACTGTCTACATTTGACACCGTATCAGGAAAGGAGTCACATCTACGGCAACAGAGGTCACTGTGCCCCTATACTTTCCTCTAATCACACCCATAATCTAGTACAATGCCTCATATGGGATCTACCTTACCTGACACCTGCAGCAGTTAGAAAGACCTCAAAGGTACCTCACCAAGAGGATAAAGGGTCTCAAATATATGTCATATACTGCCTGGCTGTAGACACCCCAGCTGAATGCAGTCACATACTGCCTACACAGAGACATTGTATGTCTGTTGTACAAGGCCATGTCCAACACAGGAGTAATGGACATGCTCCACCCCAGAAAACTCAAAGCCATCGGAGCTTTGAGAGTGAGAGATGTCAACCTTAACACATAATGAAATAGGATGTGATGGAGGGACAGATACATAACCCAGAGGCTCCCCACACCCTGGAACAGAATCCCACTCCATGTTAGGCAGAGCCCCTCACTGACACTCTTCAACAGGAATCTTGCCAAGTGGATGGATGATCGTAGATTTACACTGGGGGTCTTCACTGTGTCATGTCCAGACAGAGGCACAGCAAAGCAAATCATAAATGGCCATAATATTCACATAGCAAGGGGTGGTGAAAGCCACACACACTCTGGCTAGGCTTACAAATGCCCTAGGGTGGATAGCCTAGTATGAACCTATGAACCTATGAAGATACAAATTGTACAGGACACTAAGGATAATCCCAAGGCTTCCTCAACTGATGGTAGGAACCGTGTTGGGAATTCACAGATATGCTCTGAATCACACAAATATTACAAACAACATACCAAACACACACTTATATTGCCAACATACATCCTGACAGGTGCAGTGCAACCCCCCCCCAGAATGCAAAATATCTATCCCAGCAGACTGCTGGCCCCCTGACATTGCAGATGCTGAGGTAACAGCCAACATCTACAAAGCAAAACACACAGCAGCAATGGTATGAGATGGTGTCCTGGGCTGAGTCCAACATGGACTCCAAGAAGAATGGAATGCCAAATCACACTACTGCTCAATGTCAGCCTTACCACAGGATATGTACCCAAAGAGCAGTGTACAACAGTGGTCGTTCTCAACAAAGGTGTTGCCTGAATGGATACTGAAAACTACCACCCCAGAATCCTGAGAAGCTTGGTCTGCACAGCTATGGAAAGGATCAGCATGTACCGCAGACATAAAAATATTGGGGACCTACTGACACCAGACCCTACCCAGTGTGGCTTTCTTAAGTGCAGATCCTGCCCCTAAACATGTTTGACTCATTTGAAACAGTCATTAAGGTCATTGATGAGGACAAAGTGGTCCACACAGCATAGCTGGACCTTGCAAAGGCTTCTATACAATACCCTACATGTTCAGTATAGATAGGCTCACCAGCTTAAATATAAACCCACATGTCAGTAGAGGGGTTGCAAACCAGACCAAGGACAGAACAGACATGGTCAGACATGCTTCAGCCATGTCAGACTACAAACCAGATATAACTGGCATCCCACAAGGCTTTGTCCTGGTATCTCCCTCGTCTGGTATATATGTCCCATAGGTACAGGCAAACATGGAAGGACTGTGTCCTAACATTTTTGCAGAGGACTACAAACTGCTCACCACATATGATCCACCAGCTGACACATGCATCCCACAAAGGGGCCACATAGAAACAGACAACTGGTGCCATAGCCATGTCAGCAAGCTAAGTGCAGAAACGTCTATAGTCAACCCCCGTGGATATACAGTAAGTGCCCACCAATTACCACATAGGTGTTAACCCATTATGTAGTTAACATGTAATGAGAGACCTGGGGACACAGGGTGATAGATATCCTGCATTGGACAAACATGTGCTGTAGTGTTTACAGAAACATACCATATACCCACCTATTCATGAAGGCTGTCAGATCTACATAAGGGGAGGTCATTGTGGCTCTGCAGTCATCCTGCATCAGTGGTACAATCGACTACAATAGCCCCTGTGGGATGTACCTCAGCAGTCACCTCCATCAACCGTAAGGTCCCCAACAGTACCTCATCAGGAGTATCAAACAGCCTGCACAGATGCCATGTGTTGCCAGTGTTGCTGGCATCAATAAACATGCTGCACCTTGTACAATCTGAATGGCAGTGAGCTATGCACATGAGAGACCTGAACCCCAGCACTGACTTACATAGGACAAGCTGTACTGTGTGATCCATAACACAGAAGCCACTCCCACCCATGAGTGAACCCTCAGCACAGGCTACCCATAGAGTCACTTATCAATCTTCCTCAATAGGAATCCTGATGGGTGGACGGGAGATGGTAGGTTTATCCTGGGTATCACTGTCATGTCACAGGTAGACAGAGGCACAGTATACTAACCATGACATATGTCATGGCAAACTCCTCTTACAATGTGTGTTGAAGGACAAACACACTCTCCAACTTGCATTAGACATGGACTAGGGCACATCGCTAGTGTTTGCAATTGTACACCTATGTTGTGGAATACACTAACAATGTTGGACAAGCCTGGTGTAAGTAGTTCATATCTGAACAGAATGCAACATGGTCAGATGTACACAACTGGCCCCAACCAGGCTGTTGTGCCCACTATCAAAATGTAAAGCGGTGATAGCAGTAAAGCCCAGGATACTGTCCACCACAGTCAAAGTACTACCAGTACACTATACAGTACTACAGTGTTAGGTCAGTGTGAAAGGATGTTGACAACTGTATGCAAAGTATCCCATGCAAACACTGCAGGCACAGTATAATCCTGTTGTGTTCACACACAAAGCAGTTGTACAGTAACTACACAACATGACACACAACCCACAACCATAAACGGGTGATAGTTGTTGAAGTTCACACAAATCCACAAATGTGGTGGGCTGCAGAGTCCAACATATGGAATGCTCACACTGGGCATGCTCACACACTTTGACAACATGCCATGGGAAGGCTGAACTGGGCATGCTCACACACTTAGGCCAAATCTCGGTTTAGCAGTTGGACACACATATCTGGTATTGTTATGTGTTATGCCAGGAACCAACCACATTACAGCAGTCTGCCCAGTGCACACAGTTAAATGACTACAGAGACATACGTGATATAGTGGATCCCTCCCATATGCAAACATTTTCCACAGATGCAGAAGTTGTTCATACAAACAGGGAATGCTATGGCAATAAAGATATGCAAACAGTCTAGAAGCAACAAATAATGTGCATTTGACAATTAAACATAATGGTGTAGAGGTCAACACTAGGCTGTTTTCCCTAGGGAATGACAGCTTAGCCATAGTGTGCTTGGTGTTTGCCTCCCCACAGGATGCACATTCCCCTTTCTAAACACAGATGATGTCAGCACCCTATAAGTACAGCAGGAGAAAAGAAATCTCCCAGTAATGCGAATAGCGCGCTCTGCTAATGTGTCCGTCTCAAGTGTCATAGCATAGTTAGGTAGGGGTTTGAATCCTGCGAATGGCAAGTGTGTGTGTCTGAGGGGGGTTTGTGTGTGTGAGGGAAATGTCCCTTTTGGCAAATAGGATGAGACACTACAGGATGCACATTCCCTTTCTAAACACCGATGATGTCAGCACCCTATAAGTACAGCAGGAGAAAAGAAACCTCCCAGAAATGCGAATAACGCGCTCTGCTAATGTGTCCGTCTCAAGTGTCATAACATAGTTAGGTAGGGGTTTGAATCCTGTGAATGGCAAGCGTGTGTGTTTGTCTGAGGGGGGTTTGTGTGTGTGAGGGAAATGTCCCTTTTGGCAAATAGGATGAGACACTACAGGATGCACATTCCCTTTCTAAACACCGATGATGTCAGCACCCTATAAGTACAGCAGGAGAAAAGAAACCTCCCAGTAATGCGAATAGCGTGCTCTGCTAATGCGTCTGTCTCAAGTGTCATAACATAGTTAGATAGGGGCTTGAATCCTGTGAATGGCAAGTGTGTTTGTCTGAGGGGGGTTTGTGTGTGTGAAGGAAATGTCCCTTTTGGCAAATAGGATGAGACACTACAGGATGCACATTCCCTTTCTAAACACCGATGATGTCAGCACCCTATAAGTACAGCAGGAGAAAAGAAACCTCCCAGTAATGCGAATAGCGTGCTCCGCTAATGCGTTTGTCTCAAGTGTCATAACATAGTAAAGTAGGGGTTTGATTCCTGTGAATGGCAAGTGTGTGTGTTTGTCTGAGGGGGTTTGTGTGTGTGAGGGAAATGTGCCTTTTGGCAAATAGGATGAGACACTACAGGATGCACATTCCCTTTCTAAACACCGATGATGTCAGCACCCTATAAGTAAAGCAGGAGAAAAGAACCCTCCCAATAATGCGAATAGCATGTTCCGCTAATGCGTCCGTCTCAAATGTCTTAAAATAGTTAGGTAGGGGTTTGAATCCTGTGAATGGCAAGTGTGTGTGTTTGCCTGAGGGGGGTTAGTGTGTGAGGGAAATGTCCCTTTTGGCAACTAGGTGAACAGACTACAGGATGCCCATTCCCTTTTCTAAACACTGATGATGTCAGCACTCTATAAGTATAGCAGGGGGAAAAAAAACCCTAGTAATGCAAATAGCGTGCTCTGCTAATGCGTCCGTCTCAAGTGTCATAACAGTCAGATAGGGGTTTGAATCCTGCAATTGGCAAGTGTGTGTTTTTGGCTGAGGGGGGTTAGTGTGTGTGAGGACAATGTCCCTTTTGGCAACTAGGTGAACAGACTACAGGATGCACATTCCCCTTCTAAACACTGTTCAGCAGACGGCCATGGCTCTGGCACAAGTTGTCTGTTGCTATGATGCCCCTTTGGAAGATGCTTGTGTCAGCTGGAGAGTCGATTATGGTGGCCAGTTTGCAGTCTTCTGCCTATTTGGACAGCCACAGTCCATCCGTGTTGGCCTGTACCTCCAATAAATATATACCAAACAAGAGGGTCCCAGGACTGAGCCTTGTGGGACACAACCCGTAACTGTTATGGGGTCTGGCATGGCTCCAGCAATGCTAACCATGTGGGTTCTGTTCTTGAGCCACTGTGCAATCCATCTAGTGACATAGGGGCTTATATTTAAGCTGGTGAGCTTCCCTAGAATGCCCAAGTGGGGTATTGTTGCAAAGGCATTTGCAAGGTCCAGGTAGGCTGTGTGAACCACCTTCCCCTCGGCAATGGCCTTGGTGACTGTATCAAAGAAATCAACCGGGTTACACCCGGTAGTGCTGGTGTGCTCTCAGTAGCCCTGAACCAGGCATCTGTTACTGCACAGATATCAATGTTTTCCATGCCAAGGAGTGTTTTGGGTGCATGCATCTGGAGGTTTAGACATCTGGCGTTGGGTAGCATTGCTCTTAGTGTCTTATCCCTTGTGATACCTATGAAGGTGGGTTTGTCATTTGAGCCCTGCCTAACATAGGCACTATGGGGGTAGAAAGAGCCTTTGCCAATATCTGAAAGGCCAGGGGTGACAGGTGCAGGCCGTCTCTAGCAAAGCAGGTAGTTCAACAGAAGATGAATGTGTGAAGGTGTAGTGCCTGTGATTAGTTAGCAGTAGCATATATGACTGCTCACGTGGACACATGCCAGGCAGGTCATATGCACTGTGTCACAGGCAATGTACATGTGAACAGGACAAACAGTGACAACCTGTCAAGTGGGACATGGACATACATATAGTAGGCTATGCAGATGGCACTAGGAGTCCACAGAAGCTCTATAACTATGCATTGCAGGTGTGATCAGTATTCCAGGGTAATTGCAAGCAAACATGCATGCAAACAAAGATACAGTAAACAGGGCTCCATGTAGTCCATTGTACAACAAACAAGCTGTACCAGTACCAGTAGGTAACACTGCAAATATGCAGGCACTATGCACATGTACATGGAAATACACGGTCAGATGGCTAGGGTCCAGTCTCAGTGCACACAAGTGTACAGAACATGCATGTACTGTCAGGATGTACAATAACTGGATAGAAACCCATGTGCTCATACCTGCAGTAATACACATGTCAAATAACAGACACTGAGCCTTCACTCAGTGGTTCCATACTTAGTAGGATGTATGCTCCCTGGCCTGCCACCACAGTATCCCTGACATATATGGGGACTCTCCCTCCTGTGACAGTTAGTTATGTGTGTTGGGGCTGTCTAGCATGGTATGAGATGTGAGCATGCATTGCTAGGGTGCTCCTGTGTGTCCTGTACCAGTCGTGTAGTACTGCACACATATCAACATCCTCAAACATCTGCATTGCAGAGTCTAGTGTGGGCAATATGCCACTTGCAATTTACATGTCCATCATTGTGTATTACTACATTCATTACCCTATCCCCTGTGCTACCTATGTATGTAGCCTTCTGTTGACATCATTACCACCAGTATGCCAACATGTGCAGATGATACACTATGGTACTTACCATGGGTGTAGACAACAGGACATGACAATCACACACTTACTGCATCAGGCATGCTGTGATATACCCACAATTAATTCAGCACACAGTACTGTTAACAACATGATACTATTACTACACATCTATGTGGTCACCCTGTGCATCAGCAACATGTTAACCTGTACCTGCACAGTTGTTACAGATTGCAGGAGGTGGCACAGTTTCATCATATGCACAGGGTGTGAACTTGGTATGCCTGAGTCAGCCACCCATACCACCAATTGACATGTATGTGTATGTGTGTTGGTGAGGGACAGCAGTAGAAGGTGGGGCAATGTTGATGCAGTGTGTGCATGTATGCGGTAGCCCTAGGTGTTGTCAATTTGCATGTGTGTATGGATGCACACAGTTCCACCTCATGGCTGCCATATACTGGTGTTTGTGGACAGCCACAGACTGTACCTGCCAGGTCATACAGATCAGTGTCTCTGGCCACGGACACGGTACCTGTGCCTTGCAGGGGTGCTACGGACCGTATCGGGTACCAACCCAGACTGGGTACTGTCATCAGAAGCAGGTGTTTGTTGACTGGACACAGATCCCTGTCGGGCCTGGCCAGAGCCATGTGCACGTGGTCTCCTGGGGCGGTCTGATGACAGCACAGACCCAGCATTGCTGGGGCTGCTGCTGGCACTACGGGGCGGCGGCCCTGTTGTCGCGCCGACTGACAGCTGCTGCTGTTGCTGGCATACAGCCACGTCGACGCCTCAACCGCCCACCATCACCCTGGCTCATGGACATGTAGTTGTGGAACCGGTCTAATATGTCCCCACAACGTCTGTCTATGACATCGGTGAAATCACGGATGGCAGCCGCAATGTCACGCATACTGTCAGTCATGGCTGTGCGACATGCTGCCAGCTCCCTCAGACCCTGTCTGGTGTACCGTTCCATACGTGACTGTGCCTGCATGACAGTCCAAAACATAGCTGAGGTTGTAAGACCTCTGTGGGCACGTCTGACAGGGGCAGTACCCCCATGGATGCTCCCACGAGAACCCCTGGACATCTGTCTGTGTGGTACCATCTCTGGGCCATGCCCATGGCTGCTGTGTGGGGAGGCATGTGCCACAGATACCACATTACCCTGGTCAATGCCCACTGTATGCTGTCCATCACCTAGGGACAGTGGTGACAAGGGGTGTATTAGCAGGATAACTGTGCGCATTGATGGGGTCGACAGCTGTGTACTGTCAGTCGGCTGACCAATGGCGGACCCTGGCATACCTTCCTGTGCCATTACACCGATGTCATCATTATCAGTACCCACGGCACCTGACTCAGGTTCCCTGCTACATGACACCAGAGCAGCAACAGAACCTGTGGGAAGGAAACAGGAAACACAGTTTACAATGTCTACACATTACCAGCGATGCACACATGCACAGGTGCACACATGCTCACCTGCACACATGCACAGGTGCACACATGCACACATGCACACATGCACAGGTGCACACATGCACACATGCACAGGTGCACACATGCACACATGCACACATACACACATGCACACATGCACACGTGCACACGTGCACACATGCACACATGCACGCATGCACACATGCACACATGCACACATGCACACATGCGCACCTGCACAGGTGCACACATGCACATGTGCACACGTGCACACGTGCACACCTGCACAGATGCACACATGCACACATGCACACATGCACACATGCACAGGTGCACACATGCACAGGTGCACACATGCACACATGCACACATGCACACAGTTTCACACAATTGTACAGTACTCAGTATGAGTGATATCAACACACAGACACACCTACATGCATACAAAGAGCACTACTAAGTGAGCCAAATAGTACTATTACTATCAACACTATTACAGGAATTGTTAATACACACTCACCAGCATGGATAGGCTGCATTGCAGTTATACCAGAGGGTCCTGCAGACATGAAGAAACTAATGTCAGTGGGCACAACTGTGCCATTGTTACTGAGTATGATACAGGTCAGGAGTACAACAGTCGCCTTTCACAGGTCAGCAGCTAATATTGAGGATATCACACTTGCACATTAAATACTATGGTGACAGCTACAAACTAAGGACACACCTCACACATGCATTAACTACCAGTGTACACAACGGTCAACTATACATATGACATATTACCTGCACGTTCACTGTCTTGGTGCTGTGTGGCTCCAGCCTCCATCATGATGCATGTCTGCTTCTGTTGTTGTTGCTGGTGGACTGGAGCCACTACACTTAGGAGTAGTCCCTCCAGTCTGGTGAGTGGGGGATGTGTACCCACCCCACCACCTGTGGCGACCTGTTGCCTGTGGATATCTGACGCACACTGAAGGACATGTCTGATTAAATCACTGCAGTGATGTCGTACCTGCTCATATGTCCTATTATGCGTGCCTATATCATTTACCCGACGGACAAGGTCTTGCCACAGTGCAGCCCTCCCCTGCGGATGCTGGCTGGTGGGGGAAAACAGTATTGCATAGTCCTGCACCAGGCTCTGGTGTATCTCCTCATCCTCAGCTGTGGAGTAGGTGGGGTTCCGCGGGTGGGCCATGTACCTGAGAAAGAAAATAACCTGGTATCAGCAATATATGTCAGCAGACTTTGGCACACATACTACACATGCTACTCGACTGTTATGATACAACATATCTCACATATGTAGCATCTGTCTGTCTATTGGTGGATACACATGTAGATGGCCAGGTATCAGTGCTCGGCCAGCAACTGTGCAACAGTACCTGGCAGACTCCATCGACATACTACCAAACACCAGCAGTCAGAACACCGATTCAGGTCAGAAGCACCTCCTCACTCTGGGGGTTTGTATCTAGGTACTGTATGGCCTACATCGGCAACTACTGTGGGCTGACCACACACACTGATTGCCCTGGATATACATATCCCACCTCCACCACCAGCACAGATGACTATAGTGCATAACATTACAGATACAAACGTTACACTTTGTAACAGTGATATGGTATCCTTACAGCCCACTGGGCCAGTGGCAGATACAACCCACAATGCTGACCCCTACACAATTGCTTTCTACAGACATCTCCAAGAATGCATGGATCATGCAATCCCATATATGACCAAGACACTCTCCACAAAGGGACAGCATCCTGTCTGGTGGACCCCAGCCATAGACAGATTGTATTACAGAAGATGGAAGCTACTGCAAGACAGAGCATCATTCACTAAAGGGAGGGCATGTCTGAGCAGCACTGGCAAGGATCTATTTCCCATCATACTGACTACATGGGCAACATTGAGAGGGAAATCAAGAGTGACACTACAGATGACCAGGAGGCCTTCTTCAGTTATGTTAGCAACCTGGTCAGGAGCCATCCTCTATGCCCATAGGTAGTACACAACACATATTTCACTGACACCACAGATATCGACAACATTGTGGCGGACAGGTTCAGTGCAGGTGTCACCCCGCCCTCTCCCCTGTAATAAGGCACAGTTATCCCAGCTGACTGTAACCTCCCCGTCATCACAGATGTCCAGGTGAGAGACACCCGCAGGACAGCAGAATACACAACATGGATGGGACCTGATGGTATCCCCAGCTGCATGCTACATAACCTCTGACAGGAGCTAAACACACATATAGAAGTGCTATGTAACACTAGCCTGACTACAGGATATGTACCTGTACACTGGCACACAGCAGCAGTGGTTCCACTCCATGAATGAGGCACATCACCATACCAATACAATACAACACAATACATTACATTACAATACAATACTATACAATATGCTATTGCCCCTGTGTCTACAGCAGCGTACTGTTCTGCTACCCTGACCATTGTGACACATGTGGTGTGATGGTACCTGCTGCCGTCACACAGTTACACAGGGTGACTCATATGGCATATTACCTATCTGACTAACATTCAGCAGGGGTATGTGTGACATGTACTCATGGGGAGTCTCGCTTCTTATCACTGTGTGGTTTATTGCAGGGTGTGTCTTATCTGTGAGTAGGAACTCTTACCTCCACATGTGCACACTATTGCAGTGGCACAGACGACACACAGCAGACATTTAGGTTGTGGATGGTGGGAGGTGTTACTATGGTTGTTGGACATCTGTCATGGGTGTGACCTCCATATGTGCATCTGGGGGTGGTAACCTCTACGTGGGTAGCATATGTGTACTCTGTGGTGTTGTCAGTCACTGTGCATTGGTAATGTGTTTGAGTGCGTTGTCACAGTGTTGTACATGTCACTGTGTCCTTCTCCATATCTGTTGCTGTCATGTGAGGTCCATACCATGGCATCCATTATGTGGTGTGGGGGGTACACCGACCTACATGTCCATACCTGACTCACCATGTCTGCGGACACATACCATGTGCAGGTATTCCAGGGATAGTGTGCCACTGTGACTATCATTGGGGCCACTATTGTACACATTTCTGACCCTGCTCACCCCTGACACATGCAGTGGTGGGCGGCCAATCACATATCTGGTGGTTACTGGTGTAGGTGATCTGGAATGTGGTATGATACTCGGTGACACTGGTGTTCACTCCATGCCTTTGTCACCAGGCACCTGTTGCAATACATCTGTACACATGTGCCTCACTCAGACTTTATATACATCTCTCTCTCTCTCTATATATATATATATATATGTATATAGATATATCTATATGTCCGTATACATATACACATATATATATATATATATATATATTGATGTACATATATTGCTATAGATGTGGAGGGGGGGGCACAGAGGGGGTGTGAGTGACAGGCTGTGTTGCAGGTCATCATATACAATCATACCTGTAGGTAGTCAGATCAGTCTGTCTATGTATATGTATCTACATATATCTATATCTGCATGTGTGCATTACATAGATATGTTGGTACAATATTCTATCGACATCTGTCTATGTATTCCTACATCTCTCTATGTATGTATACATACATATATGCATATCATATATATATATATATATATATATATATATATATATATATATATATATATATATATATACATATATATATATACACATACATATGTTGACATACATACATATCCATATGTTAGACAGGTATATCAACATATTTGTCTACCATACTGTATACACACACTAACATACTGCTAAACATACATAGCTGTGTAACCTAATTTGTACATGGCACTACAACCTACAATCAAACAACATTGATATGTACACATAGATGCTCTCACATACAAATGTATGTACAGCCTTCACTGATAGTTGTTGTATGTCTCCTGCCCTTTACACATCTTCATATACATATGGATACAGACCAATGACACATATGGAGGGTTCACAGTATGTACACCTTTATAGTATTACTTTACATTACCTGTGTTTGTCACAGCTGCTTGTGCTGCTGTCTGGTTCTCTGTCCTGCTGCTCCACTTCCCAGTTGTCAGCTTTCAGGTAGCTGTTGCTGAACAATTCGTTTCTGTCTGCTTAATTGCAGTTTTCTCTGTTTCTATCTCTCTCTCTGTCTCTGTCTGTCTCTCACGTCCTTCTCAGGGTGCAATGAAAGTATTGCATGCGTGGACATGGAGTACAGCATACTTTTGTAGGTATCTGCATATGCCCATGTGATGGCCTCTGCACCAATTGTTAGCCAGCATTTGCTAATTGCATGCAGCCAGTTGTGTACTGATTGCAGTTCTCACTGTGATTTCAGAACAGTGCTATAAAAAGGTGTGTGAGATAGGCGTAGCCCTTTCAGATGTTAAGGGCAGGGACCATGCTGTTATGCTGTGGACAATGTTCTGTGAGTGTAAAGGTTGGTATCTCTCTCATATTTCCAGGTGTGTTGTAGATTAACATTCCTCCATTCATTTCTCCAGTTTCCTGTACTAACTGTGTATGTACACTGACAACTACAACTACTACTATTGTTAATGTGTGTGTGTGTGTGTGTGTGTGCTTTCCTTTCACTTTTGCTTGCACTCTGTTGCTAAGGCTTCAATAGTTGCCTTACAGTCACTACTTGTATGCCTGCTAGGTGTCTTGACTGTAGTGTGCTGCTGTAGCTTTCCTATTTTCCATGTACATTCACACCTTGGAATGCTTGCTATATCTGCTAGGGTGTTACAGCATGCAGTGTGGTCTGGCCATGGTGTGGGCCTTGACATCTATTAGGGTATTTGAGTATGCTGCTGAGCAGGCCCCAGAGACTTTCAGGTTCATCAGTTATGTGCCTCATGGAATGGTACATATCAGTGGGGTACACCCATTAAAATGTCTGGTATGCTGCAGTTGTGACTGTGGGTTAGCATGAGCATATGTATTACTACACTTTTCTGCCATGCAGTGGTGAATACTTTCCGGACTCCATAGTTACCATTGCATGTGTTACACCTTTCTGCCTACTGTTTGTACATTTCACATGGGGTCTGTGGGGCATCCCTGTAAGACATTCACTGTTGCTATGTCTAGGTTCTTAACTATTCAAATATGGTGGTGTTGGACCCGTCATGTGTACAGATATTTGCAGGCTGTCCACATTTCTGCCTCATAATTTGGTCAATATCTCATGCACACCTTTATCTGGCAAGTCAGTCTGGGCTCAAGTCAGAATATGGTGACAAACATTCAAGTTCCAGACTGCATACCCTTCCAAACATCCCACAAAGTGTAGACCCTGTTACTTTCTGAACTGTCTGCGTTTGTTGTAACTTTATTTGTAATGTGTCCCTGGTTTTGGGCCTTTGCTCCACATATTTTATTACTTGGTCCGGATGTGTTCCTGTAAGAGGTTGTGGGGTATGGGCAGTGCTTATCCTGCTGTGAGTATGTGTGTGTCTTGCAAGGTGCTATGGTGACATTATTACCTACTAGCTTCCAACTAGCATGGTTGTTTCTGTTCACACACTACTATTATGGAAATCCACCAGTTTTGTTTGTGATTCTAAATGTCATGCTTTGTGTACTACACATCTATATTCCCTTTACATTCATTCCTACTGTTACATGATATATTTACTTTAGCACAATGTTTTTATATAAGAGTCATGGCTTAGTGGTAAGTCATGCAGACTATAGTTGCCAAGGTCCTGGGTTCAGGACTCACAGTGGGATTTTATTTTTCTTTTGAACTGAGTACAGGACCTGTCAATCAAAGTGCCTAAGGCACTTTTAAGCAGTTGTAACCGGGTTAGCGCTGGTTTGCGCGAGCTCACGCATGCACTGGCGGTTAGCTCAGCACACAAGCGCACACCCGCTTAAACGTGCTTACTCTTGCGCACACCCGCGCTATTTTCCTTGAAAGAAAAGAAAATGGGGAGACAGGAAAGTGGTGAAAAAGGGGTCACAAAGAGGGTAAGACAGTAGGGAAACAAGCTTGGGATGTGCAGGAGGGATGTAGGTAAGGCCCATAGCTGCCCATTTCTTCAGCAGCAACAGCTGTGCATATGTATGTAATTTGGTGTGACATTTGAAACCTTCCACCCCTGAGAGAGGTGTCAGGACAACAATAATACTTGTTGTGCAGCCAATTGAATTGATAGGTTCCATGTCCAGTAGACGTGTGTGGAATAGGCAGCTATGTATGGGGCGTAATTTTTTTGTGGGTACAGAGTGGCCTATTTTTTTTTTTTATTTTTCAGGTGAGAGTGGTATGTCAGGTGAAGGTAGTCGGTACAGCTGGGGAGGTAGGTTGGGTAGGTTAACAGACAAGACAAACAAGACGCATACAGGGGCGGTGTATGACACGTGTGGGGGTTACACAATTGACGGGACGGAGGTTTGGATATCCAGAGCCCATGAGCCCACAGATGGCAACAGTGGAACTGATATCCCCACCCATAGGCAGTTGCCACTGTTCCTTCACTGCCCAGGATGGGCTGTGCTGGGGGCTGTGTAGGCGGGGCAATGGGCATGCCCGTTAGTTGCACCACCCGCGCCTCGAGCTGGCGTAGGGGCTCGAGGACAGAGTCCCGAATCTCCCTACGCACCACAGTCCGGACGCTATGGAGGGTGAGTGGTGGATCTCCTCCGGCCACACTTGCAGAGGGGGCGAGCCCCATCCCTGCAGCGCTTCCACCCGCAGGTGGCACAGGGCCACCGGAGGAGGGTCCGACTCGGCACTAGTGTCAGGTGCACTCGCCAGCTGAGGTGGGAGAGGTGGGTCCGCTGGAACCCGCCTTCCCTGTCGTTCTATGTTTTGCATTATGTCATGACAGTTTGGGTTAGTGACATATAATACCATTCACAATTAGTTGTAACAGCATGCATTAGTATTCCCATTAACCAAACACCCGGATATTCACACCATTGAACAGCGTGCATAACACATGCATAATTTGAACAGAAATACACAGTCCAACGACATGCAGGGTTAATTGATGGCAACAGGCCATCAGGTGTGGATGTATGAACAGGGCAGATGCATCAACAGACATGCAAATATATATGACCCAACAGGACAAACGTCCAGGGGTGTTAATTGTGATTGCACATACCATTTTCACGTGGAATGGGTTATATGTAGTTATAGGTTGGGGTGAAGAAAGTAATATTAACACCTTTGGATAACAATACATATGCTGTACATTTCTAATAGCTACAGTTATATACACACTACTGTTCTAACTACAGTTTCCTATATGTTAACTATTTCAACTTGGTGATAGGACTGTTAATGCAACATCAATATACATTCTATGGTTCTTCATACACATTCATATCTAGCTTGGTTCAACTACATCTAGGGTACATTGGCTTCATATGGCTGTAGACAAGTGTGGATGTATGGTATATCAGACAAACATCCTATCTGCATATTGCAGACTGAGAGCAACATATCTTGATTTTGGGATACACATTCCAGATGCAGCAACACTTTGAACAGATTTAGCTGTTTGGTGTTGAATCTCACATGCATTTCATTCTGTCCTGACTGCAGTATACTTTATTCAGGGGTTATTACTACTGTATTGCTGGATTCATGGCACTTTCTCACGCTCTCTCACTTGCTTTCATTTTACTATTCAGGATGGTACATCTAGGCTTTATTGACATGTTTTAACAGTAGTTATTACAATCCTTTCCAGCAGTCTCACTTCTGTCATGTTTCAGTATTTCCACAGGGATATATTTCACACATGTGATTTATCATCTTCTGCAGCTATACTTTTCAGCCTGCTGCAGGTTGTGTACTATTTTCTTACAGGCAGGGCATTTTTATTTCAGGATATATGTCAGCACAGTTTCATGTTTAGCTTACACTTACGGGCTGCAAACTATTGTGATCAAGCAATACTTTCATACACTTTCACACTGTTACTTGCAGATTTTATTCCTTACTGACTGCACTGCACTCTTTTGCTGACTGTCATACTTTGATATTTCTTTACAGTTACTGGTAGTGGATTACTGACCTGCCTGGTGGCGCAACCGCACCAGCCTATTGCCATAGGCTCTGCGGTTCGCAGAACGGAAACCTGCAGCTGTAATATAAATGAAGTAATATTGGAATACACATCTCCATAATATCAGCTAGTTTAACTTTTTACATACATAATTAAATATTACTTACTCAGTGGTGGGGCGTTGGGTGTTTGCCGGGCCTCCTGGATCTAAAGGTTCAGTTGGTCCTGCTTGCATCTCTTCAGGTCCGCATTGTGGTGATGGACCTGCTCACCTGTCCTTGGAATTCCTGTGGCACTGGTGAGTTCATGAGCCAACTGGTCCCACGCCTCAGCCCTGTACGCTCCCCAGAGGACCTGGCCCTGCATGAGTTGGGCCTCATGGTTGTGGACTAGGAGCCAGGCCATGTACCTGGACTCCTCAACACCCCACCTCTGCGCTCGAAAGCGACTACCCTCTCCTACACCTGACATTCTGCCTGCAGGTCTGTTCTACAATCGTTTATGCTGTGTATTCCCGCCTATGGGGCTTATATAGTCCGTTTTTCCCGCACATATCTGTGATTGGCCATTTTGGAATTGTATCAACTTCAGCAAACCTGCATTGTCATGCTCTAGTTTGTATTCATTCCTATGTATAAGCTATTATTGCATTTCTAGGTACTGCTGTCATGGCTTAGTGGTTCTGTACCTTGACTATGGTGTATAGTATCCTGGGTTCGAACCTGGCCACTGCTTTTTATTTTTCATGACTGTCTAGACATGCTGAGGGGTGTGTCTGTGTAAAGGCAGTTTTGATACAGCTTGCTCAACGTTGCCCATCGGTTAGCTTGTTTGCGCGGTGCGCAGCTCCGCGCAAACGGGGTACGCTGGTTTAAGCCTCATTTGGCTATCGGCACGCATATTCCGCTCAGCTCAGTTAGGGGCACATATATTTAGCATGGTAAACCACTGCTCAGCTACGGGCACTCATTTTGCACCAGTTAAACCAATGCTTATCTACGGGCACATACACTCACTCTGTTGAACTGTAGCTCAGCTATGGGCACATCTGGCAGTTTCTATTCATTTCTTAACTCACATTTCTTCAATATAAATGGGCTATTTCATTGCATTTTACATATATTGTGGTTTTATGTGTACATATTTGTCAGGGACTTGTTTCCTGCTTATTTTGCAAAAAAAAAAAATTGGTGCTGTGGGGGCTCGAACCATGAATGCCTGCTCTGCAGCCAACATCTCTACCGCTACACTATTGCTTCCTAGCTTATTTTGCATTTTTAGTTCTTATATGCTTTCCCATTGACTGCTAACTGTAGCTGCGCTACGGGCACGCCCGCGCAAACGAGCGCATTCACGGTTAAACATTGTTACAATTTAAAAAAAATATGACATGTTCATTTAGATTGTTTTATGTTTAATAGTCTGTAGGGGCATGTGTTGTGTTGTGTTTATTCACATTTCCGTGGACTCTGTTGTGGGTGTCTACTTTGGGCACTTTTACACTTCTGGGCGCGTGTCCGCTTGCAGGGCTCAGCCTACGGACACGCCCCCTACTGTCTTACACGGACCGTGTTCAACTTAGGTGTGATTCAGCATGCTCTCATGAATATGCAGAGCATGCTGACATCACTCCGTTTAACTGCAGCCTCCGTGTACGAGTTATAACTCTTACACGGAGGCTTCGTGAATCCTGGGGATTGTCTTTTTAAGAAAATGCATGATTTAATTGGAGTGCTTACGTGATTGGATATTGATTTTTGAATTTTTATAAATGGAGTGTTGCTTTATTCAGTGTAATATGATCTGAGGAAGCTTATTAGCGAAAGCGCTTACCGTTACTGTTTCATTGTTTTATAATAAATTTTATGAATAAGGAACTTGAAGACTCTGAAAATCTGCTTGGTTGCTTCATTGTGAGCATTTGCACAATGTTCATCATTACTTTTATTATATTTCACTGTATTTTCTAAACTATGTTTTTATTGCTAAGTAGCATAATTTATTTAAACATTGTTTAAACTGCATGTTGGTTGCTTTAAGTTTCACATCAGGCATTTTAAACTGTAAATAAATTCATTGTTACTGTATCCTGAAGAAGTCTCCTTACTCAGTAGGATGAAATCACTTAATACATTTGTGTTTTATAGTTTTTGGTGTGTGTGTGTGTGTGTGTGTGTGTGTGTGTGTGTGTGTGTGTGTGTGTGTGTGTGTGTGTGTGTGTGTGTGTGTGTGTGTGTGTGTGTGTGTGTGTGTGTGTGTGTGTGTGTTTGGTTCATGACCCATGCCTTCACCACTATGATGAAACATGTTTCATAAATGAACAGTTCAAGATACTTTGTATATTGCACACCAGACAGTACAGATATATATTATCTATATTTATATCTGCATCTTGATTTACATCCATAGCTATATATCTATATATATCTTTATCTTTTCTACAGAGAGTTGAGTTTGTGATTATAGCAAAGCTATGAGTCAGAAACACATTCCCTGTCCTAACAATACAAGATTTTATACATATTTAATACCAGCCTCTCTCATATTCTGTCTATCCAGTTTAGTTTAATTTTGGAAGATGGACTAGTTAAGAAAAATCCAAACTTTTGTAAATACAAACTGAAAATGAAATCATACACACACACACACACACACACACACACACACACACACACACACACACACACACACACACACACACACACACACACACACACACACACACACACACACACACACACACACACACACACACACACACAAATGCACATACATTCAATGTGTATTTCACACAAGAAATAAAATAATAGCTTAAAAAGTCACAGGATCTAGTCAGGATCTTGTTTTTATTAGGATTACTTTCAATAGAGTCTGCATGTCCTCCCCACGGATGGGTGGGCGTTAGAAGGACATGTGTAAATGGGTGTGCCTTCGTTGAAGGTTGAACGTCGAGCTGGCACCTCGGCGTTCGTGAAAATTTACTGTCAATCATTAGTGGCCGGAGTTCCACGGTGACGACCCCTAACTGGGAAAAGCCGAAAGGCAACAACAACACTTTCAATAGATATCAGTCTAACATCAAACGCATAAATGAAATCAAGAACTAAATGAAGAACAGGATGTGTAGCTCTGCAGAATCTTTCTGTTACATGGTGAGCAACCATTTGGTTTATAAACAAAATGTTTATGCAGCTAAGTTGCATGCTTTTGGGAACACTTAATGATGTATATGAATTAAATGTTGCAGACACTCAACCGAGCCATCTATATAGTTCAGTGTCATGGACATGTTGGAGGTTGATCACAGACATCAGCACATAGTAACAAATGCATAACAGTCAATTATGCATCAAAAATCTCATTAGGCTAAACCCTCAGCTGTTTGTTTATGTCAGAGAGAGAGATCCTGCCTATTAAATGTAGTTAACTTCTTTGAGATGGTCACACAGGCTGTTGACAGTGGTCATGCTGTTCACATAGTCTACCTTGACCTAGCCAAAGCATTTAACACCATACCTCAGACAGCATTGCAAGCAATCAAAATATTTTAAATATAGATTCTTAATAAAGTTGCTTGCTAGCAGCAACCACTTCATTAGTTACAGATCCCTTTAATGTGGAATTATTTAGGTGACTTTACTTCTGCAGAGATTTTGCATATTTACTGATATTGCTGGACTGTAATGACAGAAGTTTGAGTGGCCTTTTATGGTTGAAATTTTCTGAAATTGATAGTTTTGTCATTATTGATTCATATATTTTGTTTTATTGCTTACTAGAAGACTGTTCAAAGCTACAAATTTAAAACACATTCTAACAAGTGGTACTGTATTCTATAAGGAATATAATTTAATACAGTCAGGAAGGTGGATCAAAAATGCATACAACCTAAAAATGTGTAAGGAACTTATAGTTTGAAAACAGCCTAGAGGTAAGCTTAGTCCTCCACTGTCCAGATGCAAAATGAATGTGGGTTTTCATGCCCTTTGAATGAATGTGAGTTTCAAGGGCAGAGAAGTTTACTGCTCATGCTAAGTCTGTTTTCATTCCGAGACTGTATTGTTTAGCAAATGGCTCGGTGTTTGTGCTGTTTTATTTAAATTTCTGTAATCACTGTAGAAGTAAATAAGCAAACAGTATGCACGCTGACAGGTTTGAACGGTGTTTATGGTAACTGAGGAGAAATAGCCATAGAACACTGGAGTAGCTGGGGAGGGGGCTGCTGATGGAGTGGCAGGGGGTTACAGACTAATCATTCAAGTAAAACAAATCTCATCCCTGTCCATATTCAAATGCAACTTGGATCTAAGGATGGGTAATTAAAAATGGACTCCAGGATTGCCCCTCATGCCACTGATGGATAGAGGCAGTTCCTAAATGCTCTATCCCTTACATGGGTCCCCTCAAATTATCTATGGTATAATCACAGGTATTCTCACTAGGGCTAATATACAATTATCAGCCATGGGATAGGTAAGACCAGTCAAGAAAAGTTAGCCAATTTCACTTTTGGTACTTGAATTAAGCTTAAAATGTCCTCTAAATTAACCTATGACAGTCAAGAGGAGAAGGTAAACACTTGCACCACACCACACTCATCACATAGTCCCTCAGAACCTACACCACCAAAACACACACACAGAACCACAAAACACACCTACATTTGCGGAGGCTCTCTGTACTGATCTGCCCAAACAACAGAGACCTCCAAAGCAGAAATGCAAGCAACCTCCACCCCCCAACACAACCCAAATGACACATAGTCCACATACTCAGTGTGCCACTCAACTACAGCCCATAAGGCATAACGTACCCAACACTCTAGTCATAGGTGACTCTATAGTCAGGCACACTGATGTTCCACTCACCAGGCTAAACAAGGAAAAAGTTACTGTCAGCTGCCTGTCAGGTGCCAGGATCCGACACATAACGCACACACTCAAGTCACTCCACAACAAGTACAAATATGACTCTGTCATTGTCCATGTTGGTGTGAATGACCTGAGACGTACCTCCCTGGACTACATGAAAAGAGACATGGAGGAGCTCTCTGATCTTGTAGCCCAGGCCGGTATGACCCTAGCCCTGAGTATCATCCTGCCATCACCCAGAATGACACCACAGTACAAGGACAAAATGACTGACTTTAACAATTGGCTAAGCTTCTGGTGTCATTCTAAGGGAGTCCAGTATCTGTCTGCCTGGGATGACATGATCGACAGACCACGCTGCTTTGCCAGAGATGGCCTGCACCTGTCTATCTTGGGATTCCGGATACTGGCAAAGGCTCTTGCCACCCCTATAGTGCCTTCTTTAGGCAAGGTTCAAATGACAAATTCACCACTGTAACAGGTACAAGCAAACAAAATCTGAGGGTAATGCTACTCAATGCTAGAAGTCTAAACCTCAAAATGCACTCACTCGAGGCACTCCTTAAAATGGAGAACATTGACATCTGTGCAGTGACAGAGACCTGCTTCACAGCTGCAGAGAGTACCCCTGCATTACCAGGCTATAATTCATACCACAACTTTTGGCCACCAAACCCGGACCGAAACACTAAAGGTGGAGACGTGTCCATATTCATTAAGGATATCCACACCTCCAAGCTAGTTGCTCAGCATAATGCATCCAAGATTATCCAAGTTCAACAAACTCTGGGCAAAACCGCAATCCAGATTGTAGCTTGCTACAGAGCCCCCACCATGCCCCAGGATTCCCACTCCTCTTTTCTTGATACACTGGAAAATATTAAGGTACAACCCAACACTCTAATAATGGGTGATTTCAACTACCCTACCATTAACTGGGAAAACTACTCATGTACCAACTCTTTTGCTCAACGTTTTCTGGAAATCATCAATTCCAACGCTTTGAATCAACTTATCCACACCCCCACTATAGGCAATATCTTAGACCTGGTCATCACCAACATGGGTGACTGGTGTTCCACACCAGAGGTCAGCTCCTCGCTGGTCAGATCCGACCACAAGCTAATCACCCTAGACATCCACATCCTGCTCCCACCCCCCACCCCCACCCCCATTAGGAAAACAACCACAAAAAAATTCTCCAAAGCCAACTTCACACTTCTTAGGACAGAAGTGGCAAACTTCATGACACCCATGCAGATGGACAATAGAGGTACGACTGCTGAATCCTACACAAATGCACTTTATAAGCACTTACACGAGTGCATGGATCGTGCTATCCCTAACAGAACCAAGATGCTACCCTCCAAAAAAAGGAAGCCAATCTGGTGGTCTTCTGGCATAAACAAGCTCTACTACAGAAGAAAGAAACTGTTGCAAAAAAGAGTAAAATCCCACGATTGGAGGAACTCCCTGGTCAGCCTCAGTAAGAAGCTGAGATCCCTCATAAAATCCTCCAAAGCTAGTTATGAAAACAAAATTACCACTGATTCTAAAGACAACCACAAAGCATTCTATAGCTATGTTAAAAATCTCAATGGCAACACTCAGATCTGCTCTGAGTTACAGCACAATGACACTAAATATACAGAACCAACTGATATTGCCAACATCCTGGCAGATAGGTTCAGTGCTAACTTTACCCCCCTCTCACCCCCTAAAGGGCCCATTTTCATACCGGAAGAATGCAAAGTTCCTGTAATCACGGCAGCACAGGTAAAAACTCCACTCTCCAAAGCCAAGAACACAGCATCCATGGGACCTGACAACATCCTAGGCTGCCTTCTACATGAACTACAGAATGAACTGGCACCCCAGCTAAGTACCATGTTCAATCATAGCCTCACCTCAGGCTTTGTGCCCATTGAATGGCGCACCATGACAGTTAACCCACTCCACAAAGGGGGGGCCACAACAGACCCCGGGAACTACCGCCCCATTAGCCTGACGAGCCTCGTCTGCAAGGCCATGGAATGTATCATCATGGAACTCATAAACAAAGACATTGGAGATCTCCAAACCCTGGACCCCACACAGTTTGGGTTTGTAAAAGGCAGATCATGTCTCCTAAACCTAATAGACTTCTTTGAAGTAGTCACCAAGGCCATGGATGAGGGTAATGTGGTTCACACAGCCTATCTAGATCTTGCCAAGGCATTCGACACCATCCCGCACTCTGGAATTATAGATAAACTCACTAAACTAGGTATAAATCCCAATGTCACAAGATGGGTTGCCAACTGGCTTACTGAAAGAACCCAAACTGTGAAAGTAGCAGACTCCAAATCAGACTTCATACCAGTGACAAGTGGAGTACCACAGGGTTCAGTCCTGGGTCCTCTCCTGTTTGGTATCTACTTCTCTGAAGTACAGGCTAACACAGAAGGTCTTTGGCTAACTAAATTCGCAGATGACTGCAAACTAGGAGCCATAATTGAAACTCCTAACAATGTGGACATCCTACAAAAGGGCCTCACTGAGATGCCTGGTGTCAAAGACATGGTCTCAAGCTCAATGCCAAAAAGTGCATTGTCATCCCCTTTGGTAAAAATTCTGTACCCATGAACTACCACATAGGTGGTAGTCTACTTAACACCGAAAGTGTGATAAGAGACCTTGGGACACAGGTGGACAGTAGTCTCTCCTTTGATAATCACATTGCCAAAGTCGTCAGGAAATCCTTCTATGTGGCACACCTCATCACAAAAGGTTTCTCATCCAGAAAAAAAGAGGTCATTGTTCCCCTCTACTCATCACTCATTAGACCCATTATAGAGCACAATGCCCCTTTTGGTATGTACCTCATAAGACATCTACAACAACTAGAAAGGCCACAAAAATACCTCACAAAGAGGATTACTGGCCTCAGACAGATGCCTTACGCAGACTGTCTCAAAAAACTCCAGCTTTACTCCGTCGCATATCGCCTACTCAGAGGCAATCTCTGCCTAACATACAAAGCTATGTCAAACCCAGAGCTGTTGGACATGCTCCACTTAAAGAAATCCCAATCCCTCCGAGCTACACGCTCTAGGGTCCTAAACCTTGTCACCACAATAAACAGAACATGCTGGAGGGATAGATTCCTGTCCCAGAGACTTCCCATACTCTGGAACAGACTACCTATCTATGCCAAACAGAGCTCCTCATTAGCACTCTTCATGAAAAATTTGATGATTGGATGGGTAATAGGAAATTCACCCCGGGGATCACTTCTGTGGTTCTGCCTGACAGGGGCACAGGAAAATAATTTTCTTGGGTGGCGAAAGCCAGGGTACATTTTTGGCTAGGCTTGTATAGGCCCTAGGGCCAATAGCCTAGTACCTACCTATGAACCTATGTTGTGGTAGTAAATAGTTTTTTTTTTTTAAATTGCCCTTTTTAAATCACTAAGTGCCCCTCTCACTCGCTGCCCCCCCCCAGTCTTCAACAGCTTCTGGTGCCTAGGCAGACAGTACTACATTTCTTTCTAATAAGTAGTCAGGGTTGAATATAGACAGGTCAGACAGTGCTATCATTCTGTAAAATAAGGACCATGTTGAGTACAGAGTGGTCAGACAGTACTGCATTTATGGATAATAATTAGCTCAGGGTGAGTACAGAGAGATCAAACAGTACAGCATTTTGTTCTAATAAGTAGGCCTGAGTGTGTACATAGAAGTCAGACAGTACAACCTGTCTGCATGATAAGTCCCATAGAATGAGTATAGAGAGGACAGACAGTACTACATGCCTGTAAAACACAACTGGCACCTCACCTAAGTGTCTTGTTTAATCATAGCCTCACCTCAGGCCTCTTGCCCACTGAGTGGCACACAGCTACAATTATCCCGCTCCACAAGGGTGGATCTGCCTTGGATCTGGAAACTACCATCCCATCAGTCTGACAAGCCTGATCTGCAAGGGCATGGAACGCATTATCATGGAACTTATAAACAAAGACATTGGCAACCTTCAAACACTGGATCCCACCCAGTTTGGGTTTGTGAAGGGCGGATCTTGTCTCCTGAATCTGATTGACTTCTTCGAATCGGTCTCCAGAGCTGTGGACGAGAGTAAGGCGGTCCACACAGCCAATCTGGACCTTGCCAAGGCCTTTGACACCATCCCCCACTCTGGAATCATAGATAAATTTACTAAGCTGGGCATAAATCCCTATGTCACTTGATGGGTTGCCAACTGGCTTACTGACAGAACCCAGACTGTAAATGTAGCTGACTCCAAAGCCAGCTCCAGACAAGTGACAAGTGGAGTACCTCACGGTTCAGTCCTGGGGCCACTCATGTTTGGCATTTACTTCTCTGAAGTACGGGTCAACACTAAGGGACTCTGGCTAACAAAGTTTGCAGAAGACTGCAAACTGGGAGCCATTATTGAATCCCCAAATGATGTGGATACTCTAAAAAAGGGCCTTACAGAAACAGATGCTTGGTGCCAGAGCCATGGGCTCAAGCTCAATGCCAAGAAATGTATAGTTATCCCCTTTGGAAAAAAACATGTACCCATGAATTACCACATAGGTGGCAGGACACTAAACATCGAAAGTGTGATGAGAGACTTAGGGACACAGGTGGACAGTGGTCTCACCTTCGATAACCACATCGCCACAACAGTCAGGAAATCTTTCTATGTGACACACCTCATCACTAAGGGCTTTTCATCCAGAAAATAGGAGGTCATTGCCCCACTGTACTATCCCTCATTAGACCCATTATAGAGTATAATGCCCTGTTTGGTGTGTACCTCACAAGA
This sequence comes from Protopterus annectens, assembly GCF_019279795.1. Taxonomy (NCBI): domain Eukaryota; kingdom Metazoa; phylum Chordata; order Ceratodontiformes; family Protopteridae; genus Protopterus; species Protopterus annectens. Next base: position 1,072,387,493 of record NC_056733.1, read on the forward strand.
CATCTGCAACAGATGGAAAGGCCAAAGAAATACCTCACTAAAAGAATCACAGGCCTAAAGCAGATGCCATATGCTGACCATCTAAAAAAAACTCCAGCTATACTCTGTGGAATATCGTCTACTCATAGGTGATCTCTGCTTAACATACAAGGCCATGTCAAACCCTGAGCTGTTGGACATGCTCCACTTAAAGAAATCACAATCCCTCACAGCCATATGATCCAGGGATCTAAACCTTGTCATCACAATGAACAAAACATGCTGGTGGGATAGGTTCCTGACCCAGAGACTCCCCATACTCTGGAATAGACTGCCCATACATGTCAAGCAGATCGCCTCCTTGGCCCTCTTCAAAAGGAACCTTGATGATTGGATGGGAGATAGGAAATTCACCCCGGGGATCATGTCAGTCACCCTGCTAGACAGGGGTCCAGAGAAGTAAATATTGTGGAAGAAATATCCAGGGAATTGTTATGGCTAGGCTTGCATAGGCCCTAGGGCTGATAGCCTAGTACCAACCTGTGAACCTATAGCCCAGGGTTACAATGGAGAGGCTAGATAGCACTACATTTCTGAAAAATAAGTATCTATGCATGAGTATCAGTTATACTGCATTTCTGTATAATAACTAGCCCTGGGTGAGTTTAGAGAGGTCAGTCAGAACTACATTTCTGTATAATATGTAGGCCGGGGTGAGTCTAGAGAGGTCAGTCAGTCCTATATTTCTCTATAATATTTAGCCCTGGGGAAGTAAAGAGAGGTCAGGCATTACTACATGTCTCTGTAATAAGTAGCCCTGGTTGAAAATACACAGGTCAGGCAGCACTGCATCTCTGTATAATAAATATCATTAGGTGAGTGTATATATATATATATATATATATATATATATATATATATATATATATATATATATATATATATACCACATAAGCCCACATCAAATTTCATCCCCTAAATTTTATAGTCTCCATGTATACCCCACTCCCACTTGTTAACACCACCTAAGAGTATAATTTGATAATTTCTTTTCTTTTGTAAGGGTATACATATGTACACGTTTTAAAGTATACTCAAACGATCAACTAAAGATGGACCCCTGCCTTCAAAAAAATATATATATATATATATCTATATATATATAGAGAAAGAGAGAGATATGACTTTACTTTATTGTAATAACTTTCTCCTTTTCATTAAAGTGCCTATTGTATATTGTAATTTCTTTATTCTCTCTAGATATTTCTGTTAAATTCTCTGTAAAACCGACACTGTACCTGTCAATATTGTCCTTGTTTTATTGGACCTTTTCTCCCCGGGCATTAGTTGAAAATGGGCTCACACCCAGACAGACTATCCCAGTCAACAAATGTAAAATAAATAAATATATATATATATATATATATATATATATATATATAGAGAGAGAGAGAGAGAGAGAGAGGTCAGACATTACCACATGTCTTTGTAATAAGAAGCCCTGGCTGAGAATACACAGGTCAGACAACACTGCATCTCTATATAATAATTATCCTTAGGTGAGTATATATAGAGGTCAAAGAGTACTACATGTCTGTACAATAGGTATCCTTGGGTGAGTGTTGAGGGGTCAGATGGTGCTACAGTTCTGTATAATAAGTAGCCCTGAGTGAGTAGAGAAATGGCAGATACTACTTTTCTAAATACTAGGATGCCCTGGGTAAGCATAGGGAGGTCAAGCAGGACTGTATTTCTGTATAATCAGTAGCCCTGAATAAGTGAATAGAGAGGTCAGTCAGTGCTGCATGTATTTATAATAAATATCCCTGGGTGAGTAAAGAGAGGTCAGACAGTCCTGCAAGTTTGTATATTAAGTAGGCCTAGATGAGTTCAGAGGGCTTAGGTAGTACTGCATTTCTGTATAATAAATCCCACGTGTTAAGTATAGAAAGGTCAGTCAGTACTACATGTCTGTATAATATGTAGCCCACCATGAGGAAAAAAAGGTCATATGGTACTATATTTCCTGTAAAATAAGTTGCCCTGGGTGAGTATAGAGAGGTCAAACAGAACTGCACTTCTGTATAAGTAGACTAGGGTGAGTTTATAGAGGTCAGACAGTAATGCCTTTCTGTATAGTAAGTAGCCCTTCATGAGAACTGTGAGGTCAGACAGTACTATATTTCTGTATAATCAATAGTCTTTGGTGTGGCTATACAGAGGTCAGACACTATTGCTTTTCTCCATTGTAAGTATCCTTAGGTGAGTATATAGAGATCAGAGAGTACATCATGTCTTTATAATAATTATCGCTGTGTGTGTATAAATAGGTCATACAGTATTACATTTCTGTATACAAGTGCCCCTGTGTGACTCTCGGGAGATCGAACAGTACTATATTTTTGTATAATAAGTAGCCCTGGGTGAGTGTAGAGAGGTCAGGCATGACTGCATTTCAGTAAAATAATTATCCCTGCGTGAGTACTGAGATATCAGACAGTAGTACATTTCTGTATAATAAGCATCTCTGGGTGAGTATAGAAAGCACATACAGTACAACATATATTGCTTTATACTAATTATCCCTGCGTGAGTACTGAGATATCAGACAGTGGTACATTTCTGTATAATAAGCATCTCTGGGTGAGTATAGAAAACACATACAGTACAACATATATTGCTTTATATTAATTATCCCTGCATGAGTACTGAGATATCAGACAGTAGTACATTTTTGTATAATAAGCATCTGTGGGTGAGTATAGAAAGCACATACAGTACAACATATATTGCTTTATACTAATTATCCCTGCGTGAGTACTGAGATATCAGACAGTAGTATATTTCTGTATAATAAGCAGCCCTGCATGAGTATAGAAAGCACATACAGTACAACATATATTGCTTTATACTAATTATCCCGGCTTGAGTAATGAGATATTAGACAGTAGTACATTTCTGTATAATAAGCATCTCTGGGTGAGTATAGAAAGCACATACAGTACAACATATATTGCTTTATACTAATTATCCCTGCGTGAGTACTGAGATATCAGACAGTAGTACATTTCTGTATAATAAGCATCTCTGGGTGAGTATAGAAAGCACATACAGTACAACATATATTGCTTTATACTAATTATCCCTGCGTGAGTACTGAGATATCAGACAGTAGTACATTTCTGTATAATAAGCATGTCTGGGTGAGTATAGAAAGCACATACAGTACAACATATATTGCTTTATACTAATTATCCCTGCGTGAGTACTGAGATATCAGACAGTAGTACATTTCTGTATAATAAGCATCTCTGGGTGAGTATAGAAAGCACATACAGTACAACATATATTGCTTTGTACTAATTATCCCTGTGTAAGTGTAGTGAGATCAGCCAGTACTGCATTTCTGTATAATAAGCAGCCCTGGGTGAGTATACAGAGGGCCGACAGCACTATATTTCTGTATAATAAGCATCACTTTGCTCGCATAGAGAGGTCAGACAGTACTATATTCTTATATCATACATATCCTTGGATGACTATATAGAGAGGTCAGACAATACTACATCTCTTTGTAATAAATAACCCTGGGTGAGTACAGAGTTGTCAAACATTACTACAATAAGTAACCCTGGGAGAGTATAGAGAGGTCAGACAGTACTATATAGCTGTACAATCAGTAGCTCTGGGTTATTAAATAGAGCAGTCTGAAAGTGCAATATGTCAGTATAATAAATAGCCCTGGGTTATTACATACAGATGTCAGGCAGTGCTACACTCCTTGCCCCTAGGTGAGTATAGAGAAGTCCAAAAGTACTAAAATACTGTGTAATAAGTAGACCTGGTTGAGCATATAAAGACATCAGACAGTAGTGCATTTCTGTATAATAATTAGCCCTTAGAGAGTATGTTGAGCTCAGATAGTACTAAATATATGCATAACAATTAGCCATGGTGAGTATAGACATATCTGACAGTACTACATTACTATATAATAAGTAACTCTGAGTGAGTATTGAGATGTCAGGCAGTACTACATTTCTCTATAACAAGTATCTCGAGGTGAGTATAGAGAGGTCATACAGTAATATTATTTTGTATAACATACAACCCTTGGTTAGAATAAAGATATCAGACAGCACTACATTTTGGTATAATTAGTAGCACTGGGTGAGTATAGAATTGACAGACCTTACTACATATCTGTATATGTAATCCCAGGAGAATATAGAGAAGTCAGGCTGTACCAGATTTCTGTATAATAAGTAGCCTTGGCTGAGTATAGAGCGGTCAGGCAATACTTCATTTTTGTGTACTAATTAGCTTTGGGTGAGTATAGAAAGGTCAGACTGTACTGCAGTTCTGTATAATAATCAGCCTTATGTGAGCATAGAGAGGTCAAACAGTACTACATGATACATAACAAGTATCTTTGGGTGAGTATAGTAAAGTCAGAAAATACAAATTTTCTAAGTAGTGCTAGGTGAGTATAAAGAGGTCAGACAGTATAACTTTTCTGTAAAATTAGTAGCCCTGGGTGAGTATAGACAGGTCAGACAGTACTACATTTCTGTATATTAATTAGCCCTTGGTGACTTTCACTCAGTTGCTACTGTTAGGGGTTGCCACAGCAGATAATCTGTTTCCATTTCGTCCTGTCCTCTGCACCTTGCTCTGTCACACCAGCCACCTGCATGTCCTCTCTCACCACATCCATAAACTTTATCTTAGGTCTTCCTCTTTTCCGCTTACCTGGCAGCTCCATCCCTAGAATCCTTATCCTAATATACCCAGCATCCCTCCTCAGCACATCTCCAAGCCAACACAATCTCGCCTCTCTAGCTTTGTCTACAAACCTTCCAACCTGAGTTGACCCTCTAATATACTGATTCCTAATCTTGTCCATCCTCATCACACCCAATGCAAATCATAACATCTTTAACTTTGCCACCTCCAGCTCTGACTCCTGCCTTTTTGTCAGTGCCACCATCTTCAACCCATATAACATAGCTGGTCTCAATACCATCTTGTAGACCTTCCTTTTCACTCTTACTGGTACCAACCTGTCACAAATCACTCCTGACACTCTTCTCCACCCACTACACCCTGCCTGCATGCACATCTTCATCTCTCTTCCACACTCACCATTACTCTGAACTGCTGATCCCAAGTATTTAAACTCATAGAAGTCATAGAGTTCTGCATTTCAGTATAATATGTAGCCCTGGTTGAGCATAGAGAAGTCAAATAATACTTCATTTCTGTATAATAATTAGCCCTGGATGAATATAGAGAGGTCAGTCAGTTGGTAAACATTTTTGTATATTAAGTAGCCCTGGGTGAATATAAACAGGTCAGACATTACTACATTTCTGTTTTTTTAATTTCTCCAAGTATTTTGGGTTTCTAATACCATGACAGGAATGGACCCCATTCTTGTTTATTTATTTCACATTTTTTTGACTAGGAAAGTCTGAATGGGCTGAGACCCATTTTCAGCAGATGCCCAGGGAGACAAGCTCCAGACAGTAACATTACATATAAAACATAGACAAAATTATGATTTTTATACAGAAAAAGATATTTCATTGTATAATGAAATTCCTAAGTCAAAGTATGATTAAAGTTCATGAAATGAGTGCTGTTTTAATCTTTGATGTTACCCAGCAACAGTATCTAACTAAACACTGTAAATTCTGTTTTATAAGAGTCTTTGTTCCTACTACTATTGGAATGGTCTGGGTATCCTTCTACCACATCGCCCTCATTTCTGCCTGAAAATCCTGGTATTTTATAACTTTCTTTCTCAATGTATATAAGACACTGTAGCCAGTGGATGTAGCAACTTCAGTGATTAGTGCTACTTCTGCCTTCTTTTCATGGACTACTATATCTGGTTTTCTCACATCTATTTTTGAAACTGTTGGTAATGGGTGATCCCATGTGATATAAACTTCATCATTTTCTATAATGATTTGTGGCTCATATTTACAGTGGTTTTCAGCCACTTTAGTATTATAATGTTTACACAATCATCAGTGCAACAGTTTTGCCACATTATTATGCCTTTCAGTATGCAGTCCTTCTGCCAGTAGTATATCACAACCAGCAACAAGATGTGCTATTGTTTCCAATTCTGTTTTACAAAGCCTACATTTGTCTGTTTCTCCCATATGTTCAATGGACTTTGTAAATCAACATGTTCATAGTCCACTGTCTTGGGCAGCCAATATTAACATTTCATCGTTTGGTTTAAATTCACCTCTCCTTAACCATTCCTGCATTTGATCCGGATCAACATGAGGTTGTTCCAAGAGTTTTCTATACTTGCAACTATACTTATGCATTTTCCATATTTCTTGCCTTCTCATCCAATCCTTCACTTTATATTCTTTCTTTTGTTTTTTTTTTTTGGCACATTCAGTTGCTGCCCAATTTTTATCTACTTCTGGTTTAATTTCCATTCCTGCTTGATTTATTTATTTATTTACATTTGTTTGCTGGGTAAGTCTGACTGGGCCAGAAGCCCATTTTCAGTGGAGGCCTGGGGAGAAAAGATCCACAGAAGTACAAGCAATATACACTAATAGATAGTACAACAGTATACATACAGTAAGATGCAGAATACATATCTTCTAGTTAGTCTATACAAAGTAGTATTCAATACAGTTTTCTAGTAGATACAGGTTCAAACAGAAAAACACAAGCATTTCAGTGAAGGTCACTGTGAGAAAAAATAAAGTTAGTAGTGTGTACATATTAAACAATAGTTATGACCAAATGAGATTTCCTTTATATATATTTATGTTTGAGTAGTAATAAACACTGAGGAGATGGACAAAATGAGGTAAGGAGTGGACAGTGTGTTCAGAGAGTTATATATATCTTGTCAGTCAGGTTTGACACAGGAGCAATGCCAGTTCTTGGATAGATGTTCAAATAGTAGTTGTTTAAAACTGGTAGATCCAGGTGTGTTTTGGAGGGTGTGGGGTATAGAGTTCCATAATTTGGCTATTTGATTTGAAAACAGGCCTTCACCCTGCGTGTTGTTAGTTTTGTTTACTGTGAGAAAGTTTCTGTCTGCAGATCTTAGACTTCATAGGCATGAGTAGGGAACAACAAGTTCCTTGCGGGATGGGCAACTTTCAGGATGGAAGATGATATTGTGTGTGAATTTAAGTTGGTAGAGGTGAAGAAGGTTAGGTAATTTGAGCCAATTTAATTTATGTAGAGCAATACAATGGTGGGTTTGGTGAGGAAGGTTGGCTGTGAAATGGGCTATTTTGTTGTAGCTAGTTTCCAATTTGGTCAAGTCTGATTTTTGTAAGTTGGTAAAGGGGGGAAAGCATATAGGAGTGTAGAGAGGAGCAAGGTTCTGGATATGACCAGTCTGGTATTGTCAGTGAGGAATGGCTTGCATCTGTACAGTGAGCCAAGTTTGATGTGAACTTTCTTAATTGTGGTGGATATGTGTTGGTCAAATCTGAGTTTGTTGTCAATTGTCACTCCAAGGAGTTTTGTATGCTCAACTGGTTGGATGACTGTGTTGTTTGCTGAGAGAATAGTAAAAGAAGGGGTGGTCAGTGAATGTTTGCTACTGGTGTCTTTTGGGGGTTGAGGATTAGTTGTGATTTGCTTAGATATGTTTCTATATCATTAAAAACTCATCGGGCTACTATGTGGAGGTCTGGAAAGATATCTGCTGAGCAGATTAAAGTTGAATCATCCTCATACTGAACTACTTTAGCATGTGTTGTGGATGAGTCTAGATCATTAGAGAAGATGGTGAAAAGAAGGGATCCTAGTATGGACCGTTGGGGGACTCCAACCAAGACAGGCAGAAGTGGTGAGAGTTCAGATTTCCATCGTACTGCTTGTTTGTCTGTCAGAAAGATAGCTTATGGTCCAGAAAAGGGAAGTCTTTGATAGGTTTAGTGAGGCAAAAGTACTAAGGAGTTTCTGATGGGAGACAGTGTCAAAAGATTTTGAACATGTCTAAGAAGATTGATGCTACTTGCTGGTTGGAATTTCTCAGTTGGTTGATGGTGTTAGAGAAATTAATTAGGGTTGTGGTGGTGCTATGGTTTGGTCTGAAACCATGTTGGGAGGGAGAGATAAGGTTGTGAGATAACAGTTATTGTAGTAATTGAGTGTGGATACATTTCTCCAGAAATTTGACACAGTGGGAAAGAATGGCTATGGGTCTCTAATTGTTTAATTCTGTTGATGTACCTCCTTTATGCAGATGGGGTGATATAGTAAATTTTCCAAAATTGTGGCACATATTGTTCTGCTGCATACCTATTCAATAAAATGGAGATAGGCAAAGCTATGGCATCAGCTGACAGTTTGAGGTACTCATTGGGGAGTTGATCAGCTGCTAAGGAAGAAGGTTTCATTTTTTTCAGCATTGTTCTTATGGTGTTAGTTGAGACAGGTTTGAGGTCAAAAATTTGTTGTTAGGTTTCCACATTAGGTGGAGGAGACGGTGGGCTGGAATTGTTCCCTGTAACTAAGGAGAGGATGGTGTTTATAAAGTAGGTGCTGATTTGTGAGACAATACTCATGCTTTGGTTATTGGTTGTTGGGTCTGGGGTTGCAGCTTTACCTGCATGGAGGAGTGAGTTAGTTGCTTGCCAGAACATTTTGGGATTGTTTTCATATTTGTTTTGCATAGTTGTATAATATGTTTTTTGTCTAGTTTGAGTTTTTTTTTTTTTGTTTGTTTGATTGCAGAGCTGATGGTATGCTATCAGAGTTTTATTGTCGCCTGTTTTTTGGTATCGATACCAGGTTTTGTCCCTTAGTTTTTGAAGTTTAATGGTTTCTTTTGATATCCAGGGCAATCACTTATTTTTTAACACGACATGTATGAGTCAGTGCTAAGCTATTTACAATAGCTAGAAATGTGTCACTGAAGTATGTTACAGCCTGTTCAATTGGAGATGCTGGAGTGGTGTCCAGTTGCATATATTGAGCATGTCTATGAATGCTTCATTGGAGAAGTTTTTGGTATTTTGTATGACTTTGTAAACTATGGTTCTGGGTTAGTTGAGCTGATGACAGATTAAGTAGGTAGGTCTGTGGTCACTTAAATTATCTGGAAGACATCTGGAGAGATAGTTGTGGGTGGTACTGTTGATAAGTGACCATTCTAAGATAGATTTCCTTTGCTATGTTTATCTATTTGAGTGGGAAACTGGATTTTTGTTGGAGAAAACATGTAGATTTATGAAGGTAGAGGGGTTGGCACCAGTGTACATATTCCAGTCTAAGTTGAAGTCACCTGTAATAGTGGTTTCATGGGTGTAGGTTGAGGCTGCCCAGGCTATGAGTTCCTCAATGGCAGTGGGAATATTATTGGGCGGTATGTAAGTGGCTATTATGGTAATATTTTTGTTTGGGTTGATTCTGAGCTGTGTTACTAGAACTTCAAAGTTGTTAGCATAAGGGTATTTGATGGGTAGATAATCTATGTTTAGGTTATCTTTGTAGAAGATTGCAACCCCAACACCCTTCTTACTGATTCTGTCTAACCTGTGTACACTATAACCTTGTGGGAGTATGCCTGTATCTCTTATATGGAAGTTTAGCCAAATTTCTGTTGCTATAAAAATGTCTGGTGAGTATTGTGCAATGACAGCATGAAAGTCTGTGATCATATTAACTAGGCTTCTAAGGTTCATGTTAAGAATGAGAAGGTCTGTAGTTTTAATGTGAGGAAGGGGTGGAATGGTAGCCATGATGGTATGTTGTGCAGTATGTGGCCTGGGATTGGGGTGTATATCACCACTACGGAGAATCTGTGATAATACACTTGCATGTTTGTGTGACAATTTTGATTGTCACACAAACTGATGCTGATATGCTTCTGATGAACTAAGCAGGAAAGTCATCTTTGACTTATTCTCCTCATGTTTTAAAACTTTCACTACATTTGGGTCTTGTGAGGTCAGTAGATATGCATGCAGTCTCACGACTGCAAATCTCTACATTGATGAGCATGAAGCATCCCTCTTCTTTTCCTTTCCAACACATTTTGGGGCCAGTCAGTCACTCCAAAACTGTAAGTTAGATCAGGAAGAGCAAATTGTTTTATAGCTCGACCTTTATTCCAATATGTCAACCCTGTTTTCAGTCTTCTAACATATTGCTTACTGCATTTTATTCACATTTGTTCATGCTTTTTGTGTTGATCCTTCATCAGTTCCCAAATATTTATACATTCTCTCTTGCTGAAATTATTTTATATTACATTCCTGTCCAGGTGGGAGGTTGGCATAATGCTTAAGGTGTTTACCTTACAAACACAAGGTCCAGGGTTTGATTCTCAGATGGGGTAAATGGCTAGGCTTAAAATGGCCCACAAAGGAAGTTAGCCTAGCACTAATCTATGAACCTACTAATCTATGAACCTATAAAAGTGATGTTTTCTTGGTGATGCAGCTTTCCAGCTTTAAAGGTTGCTTTTGTACATTTACCAAGACCAAATGACATTCTTATATCATCTGAAAAAGTTTTAATCACTTGCAGTTGTGCTTTCAGTTCCTCATCTAATGAGCTATACAGTTTTAAATCATCAACAAAGAGAAGATGAGAAGTCTTTACACTTTGTTGTTTTCTGGAGCCAAATTGCAGCCATGACCTAATTTATTACGTAAACAGTTTAATGAGTTAAAGGTAAGACAAAAGAGCAGCTGTGAAAGAGAATCAGTCTGGAATAGTACTTTTTCCTTTATCATTGCTTAACTGCAAAGTGGTTTGCCACTGTTTTATGGTCACTGTAATGTAATCGATCAGTGTAGGTTGTACCTAATCTATGGGTCTATATTATAACATTGAATTCTTCAAAGATCGAATGTTATAATATCAAACCCTAAACACCGAAATCCAAAAACATCGAACAGTCAGAATAGCAAATTTTTTCCCTGGGAAAAAAATTGCTATTCCGAGAAAAATAGACACAACGCAAACACACACAAAAAACAGCAATCCACACACATACACTTAAAATCCTACACCTAAACCTAAACTAAACTTTACATACACTACTAGTTATCCACTTACCTTAACCCAACCCTAACCCTAAGGGTCATCACTATTGCACACTCACCTCACTCGCGCCCTAACCCTAACTCACCTAACCCGCCACCTGAACCTAACCTACACACAACCACACACTTACCTGACCCACGGCCTAACCCTAACTCACCTAACCCTAACCTACCCACAATCGCACACTTACCTGAACCTGACCCGTAACGTTCCAACATATTGAATGCTGAAAACAGCGAAGCCACAGCAACGGCCCACCAAATTCTTTCCCTGGGAAAGAATTTGGTGTCCTGCACCTTCGTTGTTTTCAGCGTTCGACATTACGGGGTTGATATTATAACATTCAATCTTTGTAGAATTCGATGTTATAATATAGACCCATATATTTTTAAGCACTCTTTTGTCCACGAATATGGGATACTGTCAAATGCTTTTTTGTATTTTTTTCCGTGCCATACTTATATTCTTCCCCTTTTTATAGTTCTCTATTATGAATTTATTTAATAGCAAATGATCCTTTGTTCCATATGATTTTCTTTTATTACTCTTTTGTTCTATTGCCATGATTGAGTTTTCTTCTAAATGACTATAAACTCTGTCGGCATCAGTTCCAGTGTAAAGTTTATACTTCATTGGAACATATGTTATTTGTCTATAGTTTTTTTTAGGATAGCTTGTAGGTTTATTCTTAAGTAGGGATATTGTTTTTTGTGTTGTTAACCAGGTTGGTGTCTGTTCAGGTTGCACATATAAATTGTTCATACTCATGGCTAAATCTTCATGTAAAGATGTTAATTCTTTCAGCCAGACGTTAGGTCCTGCATCTGGGCCTGGGGTTTTCCAATTAGAGGCTTTTCTTAACTTTGTTTCAATCTCTCTGTCTGTTAATTCATCCCATTGCATATCCTGTACATTTGAACTTCTTAGTCTTTCATTTAATCTCTACATTTAGCATCTTTGTTACGTTTCACGGGATATTTCTCCAAAATGTATCTTCTTCTTCTTCTTTTTTGTGGTATTTAAATTCCCTTTGCCTTGTTTCCCAATACTCTATAAAACTTGGGTCATCAATAAATTGCTTATTTTGTACTTTTCCTTTATATTTATCTATATATTTTCTAAGTTTCTCTGCCTGAGCTGATATTTTTAGTTTAGTATTTGTGATAGTGCACAATAGATTCTGATCTGTTATAATACTGCGTGTTGCTATTATCGCGTCTATCTTTCTGAGTATTTTTATGTTCCCTATTCTATACACTTCTAACAGTGACACTTCTTTTCTTAATTGTTTATAGTTTTCTCTATTTGATACTTCCATGATCAATTTCTCCCCTTCCTTTCCCTCACTACAATCTGTTCTTGTGGTAAGACATTATGTGTTATTCGTTTATCTGCACAGTAATATATCCTATTTACTTCTGTTATATTGCATGAACCTCTATAGACGGTCCTAATTTCTGTGTTCATTTGTTTTATCAAACTTCTAATGTTTTGGCTTTTATTGACCTTGTATAGTCTATTTCTTTCATTGATTTTAATATGTCTGTCCATCTATATTAAATCAAGCAACTCTTCTCTTAGATCATTTTCTTCTAAACTGAGGACACATTATTTATTCACAATTTCCTGTGGGCATTCTATAGAAAGTTCCAGAGCATCTTCCTGTGTCACATTCTTTTCAGTTTCATCCTGTGTCATCCATTACTCTTTGATATGGGAACTCAATGGCCTATCACTTCACAACATTGACTGTGTCAGAGTTGCTACAGTTTCCTGTTCCTTCCCTCACTGTACAACTCCATCTGAATGTTTGTACTGGTTTCCTATGATAGGCTCCAAAGTATCTTCATATGGCAATTGATCAGAAGCTTCCCACTCTGCTGGTTTCTTCTTAATTTGGGTTTCCATTGCTCTATCCTGCTGTGATGTTGTGTAAGTTAAATTTCCTACACTAAATTCTTCACTTCGGGGCTAATCCATAACTTCAGTTTCTATTTGTTTAACTTGTCCATTACCAATCTTTTTTTCTACTTTTCCTCTTTGTTTTCTTATTTTTTATATTCTAAAATTTTCCATTTCTGGATACCTTTGCCTACATTTTTCTTCAAATATCTTTGGTGATGCTGTTTTTGTATTGATTAGTTTTGCCTTCTCCTTTCCATAAATATTGCACCATATTAAATCTCTTTTTCCTTTGTATGTCCATATCTCTTCTTCAGATGTCTCCTGCTCCTTCTGTTTCTTCTTTCTCTGGGGACTCATTGTTCCATCATACTGTGATATAACTTGTGTTACCCTTTCTACACTATAGGGGGAATTTAATAAAGCCTACATGGTCTTATTTACTGTGTAGGCACTGTGGCACACTGCTTGCATGAAAGTAAGCAGGTTTGCGATCCAGTAAACAGAGCTGGGTGGCATGCGCCAACATGGAAGTATTGGCGGCATGCCAATCACATCATAAGGAGGTGAATTTCATAGAAATGAGGAAGGCAGAGCAATCCAGCAAGCAGAGAAGCAGTCCTACAGACCTCGTGTTGGTGTCCGTAATGTACATGGAAACATTCTGTGTACAGGATTAAAACAGACAACAGGGCTGTAAAAGTGTAGTCAGATGGACAGAAATAGCATAGCAGACATAGATATTTGCAAAACTATCCACTGTGTGTCCAAAAGCTAAGGGAAACAAGTTACAATAATGTTATTTTTTTTTAATGATCTGGTTATGTTTACACAGCATGCCACAGTGCACAAACATAAATTTATGAAAAAAAAATAGTGGAAAAAACAAATTTCATAGTATGTGACAGAAATGTAGTATGGGACCCTGTGTGGAGTATCCATCCACAATGGTGGAATGGTGCTGCTGCTAATGAGGTAGGGCAGGGAACCATGTAGTTTTCAGGCTGTGTGCAAGGAACCCTGTGCAAATGAGTTGGGGTTACTGAATAGCACAAATGTGCATCCCTGTCCACATATCACTTCCATGTAGGCACAGAACTATGTCAGTATCCACAGAAGCAGTAGCTGACATAAACAGGGGGATGTGCCAGATCTCTTGTAAGCTCATATGAGTTCGGCTGTGCCTGTTTGTGTGGCTCACCGTTGTGCTCAGTAGGGAGGTGTGTACGCTGGATACTAAGCTTTGTTTACCATCTGGGAGCATTTTTCAGTGTGTTTGCATGGTGTGCTGCTGGGGTCTATATTATAAGCATGAACAGACTAAACCACGAACGCTCACATGAGCGAAAATGCCGGTAATCAAACTTGATATTGTGGGGGGTTGCACCCCCCACACCCCCTGCTAACTATCCATTCTAACTCTGAGGTCCCACTCCTCACTTTAACATGACCCCACAATCATACTTTTGATTCCCGGCATTTTCGCTCATGTTAGCGTTCGCGGTTTAGTCTTTTTGTGCTTATAATATAGACCCGTGCTGCTGTGCTGAGTGTGTTCTTTCAGGGGTGTGTGTACAATGACTGCTTAGCTTTGTTTACCTTTGCAGCTCTTGTTTCCACGTATTTGCATGGATCGCCACAGTGCTGAGTGTATCTAAAGCCAATGCTATATTAATTACTGATTCACTTAAACTAGAGCCAATAAATGTTCTTAATGATGTACTTAGCAGGTGGAAGGCATAATAGGTGGCCAATCACACAGCTTACACCTACAGCATAGCCCAATAAAGGTTGCATAGACCCTACAATCTGATTTCTTCCCCAAACTCTGCACCAGTGGAATACAGACTTGGAAATTTAAATGAAGAAATGCTAGGGGTTGCTGCAGGTTTGCTACATCTGTATGTCCTAGATTCTGAGGTCAGTGCTGCTGCTGCTGTTGACAATACTCCTAAACTGAGAAGGAGAAGAGTGTTCACTCCCAGGGTAACCTTCCCAGGAGCTACATGAGTTGGAGATTGTAGAGTGCTATAGGCTGGACAGGAACATACTACAACAACTCACTGAGCTCTGTCACCCTCAACTCAGACCCAGACCCAGAACTAACAGAGGGGGGACCCATCCCAGTGGACACAGAGGTATGTGTATATCTAAGCATACTAGCCACAGGTACTTTCCCAAGACCAACTGGGGACATGATGGGGTTCTCGAAGGCATCAGCATCCAGGGTTCTCCAGCTATTCCTGGATGCCATACCACCACATGCCAATGAGAACCTTTATTTTTCCCTCATCCCTGAGGCAAGGGCCAGCAATATGCAACACTTCTACCATGTCATGCACTACCCTGAGATATTGGGTGCCATAGGCTGCACTCATGTACACATCAAGGAACCACCCGGTGAGGAGGGTAGTATCTACATCAACCGCAAGGGGTATCACTCCATCAACTGCCAGGTAGTGTACAACACCCAGGGCATTATCGTGACTGTGTGTGCTGGCAGCCCTGGCAGTTATCATGACTCCCATATCTGGCATGGATCACACCTGTACCAGAAGTTTGCTAGGTGGGGACATCCCACTTGGCCACCTACTGGGGGATGCTGGCTACTCTCTGGAACTGTGGATGATGACACCCATCAGAAATACACATACACCCCACAGAATAATGCCATAATGAGGCACACACACAAACTAGGAACATCATAGAGCATGTGTTTAGGCTGCTGAAGTCATGGTTCCGGTGTCTCTATATATCTTGTGGAGCACTGAAATACTCTCCAGCCACATGTGCACAGATGATCACAATATCTGCCATACTACACAAAATGATCCAGCAGAAACAGCTGCAGCAAGATCAGCAAATGGAAGGGACACTCAGCCCCTCATCAGTTCCTGGGTTTCCACAGCCACAGTCACAGGAGGACTCACAGGAAGAACCCCCTGAAGATGTTCCTGTAGGCAGAAATAGGAATGCCCCGTATGTCCTTGCCTTGGCCAAGAGACAATGCATAGCACATGCACTGACAACCTAGGATCCTAGGCGACTGATGATTTACTCCAACTCACATGCATACAGCAAAAATTATGCCAGCCAGCCCACTCAACTTTTACCTTACCATGTATTGGCTGTGTACTGCATGCATCAGACAGAGTCAGCTCCAAACTACAGGCTGTCAACTGCTGTATTTACAATGTAAGTCAGTCACCTATACACCACTTGTAAGGAGTACTAGAATATGGTAGCATATGTATGGACCTGCCACATGTATGCAAGGGAATATAGTGGGCTACTGGGCTACTAGATCTAACAGCCACATGAGACAACAGGTACCCAGTCCAATAGTATGTGCTCCATAATATTCACTAGG
The DNA here is from genome assembly GCF_019279795.1 of Protopterus annectens. Classification (NCBI taxonomy): domain Eukaryota; kingdom Metazoa; phylum Chordata; order Ceratodontiformes; family Protopteridae; genus Protopterus; species Protopterus annectens. Next base: position 1,072,403,799 of record NC_056733.1, read on the forward strand.
CTACATGTCTGGAATATCCACTACATAGTCAAGGAGATGGTAAACAATGGGGTCACAGGACAGTTGCACAACTGTCTATGCTAGCAGATCTTGGGCTGCTCATCCCCCACCCCAGCACATCAGTTTTCCCATACAATTGCTGTAACAGTACATCAGCAATAATGTATCAGCAGACCAGCCAACCTCAGGGCTGTGACATAGAACCTGGGTACATGTTGGATGTCACACATAGTGCAGGGATGATAATGTATGTCTGTACGCTGTTGATTGTGTGATGAATAACAGATTTCTATCTGATGGCCTGTGTGGCTCAGTGAGCTAGGGATTTTACCATGGGTGATTGTGTTGATGGTTTAAATCTGACAGCATCTACATCTTTTGCAGGTAAGGTAGTCATATGGAGGTATTCCCACAAGCTGTCATACCCTGCAATCTGTTACTGCAAGAAAGCTGGACAAAGTCAGAGAGAATGGGGGGCAAAGAGCCATAACTACAGACAGACATTACACATGCTCTGATTAACATAGAAGGTGGCTAGTACAACAGCGGGTTGCATCACAACAGAATACCTGCAGGATGTAAAGTCTGTCTCTCAAATGTGTCTGTAGGTAATACTATTTAATGACTGTATTATACAATAAGTTATTGGAGCACCACAAATGTATGAGGAACATACCAGACATATGGAGTGAAATGGTGGACTTTGTGCAAAAATATGTACAGTGAGAGGCATGCTGACTGTCACCCTGTGTGTGATGTTACATTATGTACCCCAGTCACATATTAAATACAGCAGACAGCATGGGGAATGCCATGGACAGGTTCAGAGAAATGCTGTACTGTGGAAACAGGTCTAACTGCCAATGTCTGTAGCACACCAAATCCCAGACTAAAGAACAGGTAGCTCTGGCCTGGAGTCACTTTGTAAGTACTGACAATCCCACTGGGCATGCCCCTACATCTAGCTAACTTTAGAGCAATTCTGTTACCTCTCTGTCACAAAGATCTGCTATTGGAAATACGTCTGTACATACAGACAGCTACGTATACATTCTGTCTGTCCCTATCACCCACTCACATGACTAGTGTATGTAGCAGTATGTACCCCAAATACATATAATATAATACTGATATATATTATATTATATTATATATCACACTGAGTGCAGTGAGATCATATTCTGATTTCAGGCACTCCTACTGTGTACAAAGAGAGCATCTGGGAAACAGAAAAAAAAAAAAAAAATAAGCTTGTTTCCTGCCTTTCCTGTTAAGTGGTATAGACTATTTGTAGGCTTCTGAGCCCCCAAGCCCTTCTGTGTTGGAGGGAAGCCTTCTAGCTTAGTTTTTTTTCTTATAACTAGCCAGTATTCTAGTTTCAGCACTCAAATCTGTTTCTTTGATCTCAGCACTTGTTCAGAAAAAAAAAAAAAAAATTTCATCTGCTTTTACTGTACTTGTGTTTCTACCTACTTTTTACTTTTGCATCATCTTAAAAGTACTCAATTGTATTTATTACTGCTTGGTGTAACTCATTCTAAGCCTTTTGGTTTAAACACTTGGGCTTCGGACCAGTTGTTTTGCACTGAGAGGGTTTGTGGTCTGCACTGTAGTGGCAGAACAGGTAGCTTACATCCTTCTAGGTTGGGAACTGCTGATTGAGGGCTCAGTGTCTGTTATTCTAAAAGTGTATTAATTCTGGTTTAAGCACTTGGGCTTTCAGGCCAGTTATTTTACATTAAGAGGGTTCGTGGTCTGCACTCTTGTGGGAGGAGAGGCTGGACTCTGCCCTTCTGAGCTGGGAATTTCTGGTTGAAGGCTTATAGTGCATGCATATCTGAACTGCTTCTTACTGAAGTTGGTGCACCTTGTTTGCTGTGGCATAGACTGGATTCGGGCCTGCTGGATCTAGCTTTGTTTGTGTAACTTGAGCAGTAATCCAGGCATTCTCTAAAGTATTCAATTGTATTTATTACTGCTTGGTAGTAACTTGATTAAAGTGTAGCTATCATTCTAAGTCTTTTGGATTAAGCACTTGGGCTTCAGACCAGTTGTTTTACATTAGGAAGGTTTGTGGCATTAACTGTGGTGGCAGGACAGGTAGCTTTCATCCTTCTAAGTTGGGAACTGCTGATTGAGAGCCCAGTGTCTGTTATTCTTAAAGTGTATTAGTTCTGGTTTAAGCACTTGGGCTTCAGGCCAGTTATTTTACATTAAGAAGGTTTGTGGTCTGCACTCTTGTGGGAGAAGAGGCTGGACTCTGCCCTTCTGAGCTGGGAATTTCTGGTTAAAGGTTTATAGTGCCTGTATATTTGAACTGTATCTTACTGAAATTGGTACACCTTGTTTGCTGTAGCATAGACTAGATCCAGGCCTGCTGAATCTAGCTTTGTTTATATGCTTGTTGTTTGTTTGCTTGTTATTTCCTGGAACGCTAATTCCACCTAATACGGCTTCTCAGCTTCTGTGGATCACTAGTGATATCTGCATTGCTTACTGTACTTATTTCCTTGTTTCACTTGAAAGAAAGTTACTGTTTGTCATGTTTGCATTTAAGTTACCTGTAACACATTGCACTTAAGTTACCTGGCACTTGCTCACTAAAGCAATTATATAAGTCAGCACTAAAAATTAAAAGCACTACACCCTCACTCCCCACTGGCCCTGGTTTTCAATTATTAAGGAATTCCCAATATTATTCTAGCATGTCCAAAGGTCAGTTGTCAATCTCCTCTCCGGTCCAGCTGGTGAATCTGGGAATCTTGAGGCAATGTTACAACTGCCTCATGTACACAGACAACCCTCTCCTCCTCCCAACAAATTCCAACACATGTGAGAGATGCAACCATATAGCCAAACTGGAGGCTAAGCTCTCTCAACTCAGTACTGGCATAACCAGTCAGGAGGAGAAGGAGGCCACACTCACTACAATTCCAGTCTCACATAGACCTACCACGACAGCAAACCATTTTACATTAAGAGGGTTCGTGGTCTGCACTCTTGTGGGAGGAGAGGCTGCCATATGGATATACAAAGATCTGCCGAAGCAGCAGAGACCTCCAAAGCACACACCAAAGCAGCCGCTACCCCAAAACAAAACACGTGCAACACATATCTCACAAAGCCAGTGTGCCAAACAGTCACAGCCCTTAAGACTAAACAACACACCTGATACACTTGTAATAGGTGACTCTATCGTCAGGCCCACTGATGTCCCGCTCACCAGGCTGAACAAGGAGAGGGTCACAGTGAGCAGCCTGTCGGGCGCAAGGATCCGCCACATAACACAAGCACTCAGGTCACTCCAAGGCAAGTACAAATATGACTCAGTCATTGTCCATGCTGGTGTGAATGACCTGAGCCGTACCTCCCTGGACTACATGAAAAGAGACATAAAGGAGCTCTCTGAGCATGCCAGGCCAGTATGACCCTGACCTTGAGTGGCATCTTACCCTCACCAAGAATGATACCACAATATGAAGACAAGATGATCAATTTCAACAACTGGCTTAAGTACTGGTGTCATTCAAAGGGGATCCAATGCCTGTCAGCTTGGGATGATATGCTCGACAAGCCACGATGCTTCGCTAGGGACGGCTTGCACCTGTCACCCCTGGGCTTTTGGATATTGGCAAAGGCTCTTGCTACCCCCATAGTGCCTTTTTAGGCAAGGCTCAAAAGACAAACCCACCTCCATAGGTATCACAAGGGATAAGAAACTAAGAGTAATGCTACTCAACGCCAGAAGTCTAAACCTCAAGATGCATGCACTCGAAACTCTCCTTAGCATGGAGAACATTGATATCTGTGCAGTAACAGAAACCTGGTTCAGGGCTCCCGAGAGCACCCCAGCACTACCAGGTTATACCTCATACCATGCTTTTTGGCCCCAAAACTTGGACTGAACCACAAAAGGAGGGGGAGTATCGATATTCATCAAAGATACCCACAGCTCCAGGTTGGTGGCAAAGCACGAAGCATTAGAGACTATCCATGTGCAACTAACAGTGGGTAAAACTGCCTTCCAGTTTATAGCCTGCTACAGACCACCCTCCCAAACCCAGGAACCCCACTCAGCCTTCCTGAGAACATTGGAAAATATGAAGGTCTCTCCAAACACCATTATATTGGGTGACTTCAACTACCCAAACATAGACTGGGAGCATTACTCTAGCTCCAACACCCTAGCCCAAAGGTTCCTAGAATTTATAAACTCAAATGCTATGGAACAACTTGTTACCACTCCCACAAGAGGGGAAAACATACTGGACCTGATCATCACCAACATGGGGACCCTATGCTCCAGACCAGAAGTGTATCCCTCACTGGTAAGATCAGACCATAAACTAATCTCACTGGATATTCACATCCCGACCCCACGCCATGCCCAGAAAACCACAGTGAAAAACTTCTCTAAAGCAAATTTCACACTCCTCAAAACTGAGGTGGAATCCTTCAAAGCCCCGGCCTGTGGAAAATACGCCCAGACTGCAGAATCCTTTATAAACACATTCTATGAACACCTTCAGGAATGCATGGATCATGCGATCGCAAATAAAACCAAGACCCAATCCTCCAAAGGCAGGCGTCCTGTCTGGTGGACCCCAGCCATAAACAAACTATACAATAGAAGGAGGAAGCTACTAAATGCTAGAGCAAACTCCCAAATAGCGAAGGCATCACTGATCAGTATTAGCAAAAACTACAGGCACACATAAAATTGTCTAAGGCCAGCTTCGAGAGAAAAATTGCACAGGACACTAAGGATAATCACAAGGCTTTCTTTAGTTATGTTAGGAACCTGGGTGGTAATTCCCAGATATGCTCAGAATTAGTCCAAAATGACAAAAATACACCAAACCGACAGACATTGCCAACATCCTAGCGGACAGGTTCAGCGCAAATTTCTCCCCTCCCACCAAAGGGCAAATATCTATCCCAGCAGAGTGCTGCCCCTGACATCTCAGATGCTCAGGCAAGAGCTGCCCTCTCCAAAGCAAAAACACAGCATCAATGGGACCAGATGGTGTCCCGGGCTCGTCCTACATGAACTCCAAGAAGAGCTAAACCCAAACATAAAACTACTGTTCAATCTCAGCCTTACTACAGGATATGTGCCCAAAGAGTGGCGTACAGCAACAGTGGTCCCTCTCCATAAAGGTGGTGCCTCAACAGATCCTGGAAACTATCGCCCCATAAGCCTGACTAGCTTGGCCTGCAAAGCTATGGAAAGGATCATCATGGACCTCATAAATAAAGATATTGGGGACCTACAAACACTGGATCCTACCCAGTTTGGCTTTGTTAAGGGCAGATCCTGCCTCTTAAACCTGGTTGATTTCTTTGAAACAGTCACCAAGGCCATTGATGAGGGGAAGGTGGTCCACACAGCCTACCTGGACCTCGCAAAAGCCTTCGATACAATACCCCACTCGGGCATTATAGATAAGCTCACCAGCTGAAATATATACCCCTATGTCACTAGATGGATTGCAAACTGGCTCAAGGACAGCACCCACATGGTTAGAATTGCTGGAGCCATGTCAGACTCCAAACCAGTTACAAGTGGTGTTCCACAAGGCTCAGTCCTGGGACCCCTCTTGTTCGGTATATATTTCTCGGAGGTACAGGCCAACACGGAAGGACTGTGGCTGACCAAGTTCGCAGATGACTGCAAACTGGGCACCATAATCGGCTCTCCAGCTGACACAAGCATCCTCCAAAAGGGCCTCATAGAAACAGACAACTGGTGCCAGAGCCATGGCCTCAAGCTAAATGCCAAAAAGTGTATAGTCATCCCCTTTGGCAAAAACAAAGTGCCCACAAATTACCACATAGGTGGCATTCCATTAAGTACAGAAGAAGTAATTAGGGACCTGGGGACCCAAGTTGATAGCAATCTCTCATTTGACAACCACGTGGCCAAAGTGGTTAGAAAAACATTTTATATAGCCCACCTAATCATGAAGGGATTCACATCTAGATCAGGGGAGGTCATCGTGCCTCTTTACTCATCCCTCATCAGTGCCATAATTGAGTACAATGCCCCTTTTGGGATGTACCTTACCAGACACCTGCAGCAACTGGAAAGACCCCAAAAGTACCTCACCAAGAGGATCAAAGGGCTCAAACAGATGCCATATGCTGCCCGGTTAAAGAAACTCCAGCTCTACTCAGAGGCATACCGCCTGTTCAGAGGCGATCTGTGCCTGACGTATAAAGCCATGTCCAACCCGGAATTAATGGACATGCTGCACCTCAGAAAATCCAAATCCCATCGAGCTACGCTCGAGAGACTTGAACCTCAGCACTGAAATAAATAGGACATGCTGGAGGGACAGATTCATAACCCAGAGGCTCCCTTCACTCTGGAATAAAATCCCATTCCAGGTTAGGCAGAGTCCTCATTGACTCTCTTCAAGAGGAATCTTGATGAGTGGATGGGAGATCATAGGTTTATCCCGGTATCACTTCTGTGTCACTGTTAGACAGAGGCACAGTATACTAACCTCGAAAAAGGGCATAGCAAAATAAATTTAAAATGGGTGGCGAAAGCCAAACACATTCTGGCTAGGCTTATAAATGCCCTAGGGCAGATAGCCTAGTATGAACCTATGAACCTATGAACCTATATATATATATATATATATATATATATATATATATATATATATATATATATATAGATAGATATATAGATAGATATAAATATAGATATATATATACACACACACCCACACACACACACACACACACACACACACTGACATATATATATATATATATATATATATATATATATATATATATATATATATATATATATACATTTAAATATATTGCAATAATACATAGACTCTCTACATATATCTATATAAACATGTACATAACGTACGCACACAGCAACATTTATAGAGATATCCCTGTTATACACATTTAAATATGCATATGTGAGGATGTATGAATCCCCCACATATCCTAAGAAAGCTGTGGTTATCTGCACTCCCACATCAATGCAGTTGCCCAAAAGAACCAAACCAAAGCCACAATAGTACATATTCCACTCACCCTCAGACCCCTGTGCCTGTGGAATGTCACCCATGTAGACAAACACAGGTGAGCAGGTGGTGGAATGTATAAAGTTTCCAGTGCATGCCTTTGACAGCAAAAAGTGTTCCTGGTCACATGTTTGCCTATATAACTGTGACTGGCCTCATATGGCCATACTGGTGACTGTACACACATAACAGGGATATTAACAGGTACCCTACTCTTAAGACAGTACATACAATAAAAGCACCATGCAATATCACTCTGCAGCCCACACATGCTGTCCAACACAAGCCTACTTTGCACACTCCACAAGTGCAGCACCTGCAATCACATATTCAACAGACATAATCTGTGGCGCATGTGGTAAGTACTGTAAGTTGTAGTATATAACAGTGGATAGGTTGGAGTTCTAATCTCACAACAGGCAACTAAGTGTATATGTGTGTGTAAGGGTATTCCCTTGCAGTGCAATGGACATTCCCTCATGGGATATCTCCGTGCAATGGTTATGCAATTTTTGGCCCTGTAACTAGCTGCTGCCCTCTAAATTTCCCTCCTCTACATGGCCTGCTGATGTTATCCACCTTAAGAGCTCTGGACTACAGTCTGATATCAGATAAACTCTGTGGCACATGCGATAAGTACTGCAAACTGTAGTGTGCAACAGTAGATAGGTAGGGATTCTACTCTCAAAGTAGCCAATGTGTGTGTATCTGTGTGTATAAATATATCCCCTTGCACCACAAAGGACATGCCTTCAAGGACTCTCACCATGCAAACGATGTGCACTTTTTGGCCCTGTAACTAGCTGCTGCCTTTTAAATTGCTCTCCTCTACACGGTCTGCTGATGTCATTCACCTTAAGAGTGCTGGCTGACAGTCTAATGTTAGATAAACTCTGTGGCACATTCAGGAAGTTCTACAAGCTAATAGTAGATAGGGAGGAGTTCTAATCTCACAGCAGCATACTCAGTGTGTGTTTATATCCACACTGCATGCATATAATAACCTTTGTAATGTACACATCAGTAGGGTTTTACATTATTTCACTGGTTGTGGATGATGTGGCCTCCCAAATGAATGACCACAACATGGCCTGCTGATATCAACAAGCATTATGTGTCCTACACTGATAGTACTAGCAGACATGAGACATGGTGTGTGCATCCGGTATTGTCCTCTGTACTGAGCACCACTACATAGATAAGTATTCCACTGTACATGCAGCCAACATGCATTATACGTGCACAGTGGTGTGTCCTGTATGCAGTGAGTTGAAGTGCTGCTAGCCTGAATGTGCCATATGTGCATGTCAGGCTGTGACAGCATTGTACATCATTTCAAAGAGCATTAGGAGATGTGCACATCACTACCATGATGGGCATACAGCCATCATTGGAGACATCTCTACACCTCATCACAGGTGCAGCACATATTGCCCAAGTCCACGGGAGATGCAGCCACACCCTCAGTGTTGAAATGACATCTGCCCAGCCAATCATACATATGGCATGTGTAGAAGTGCACTGAGTGCTCTCTGTACTGTGCCAGTATGGGGGGTCTGTGGTAAGGGTGTGTTATGTCTGCTACAAAAATGTCACCAACAAGCATGTATTACTAATGTCACCTAGTGGCTTAATGTCCTTAGGGTGACTAATCCATCTACTATGCTTCCTAGAGATAGGCAGCATATACAATCAAGCAGGGTCACATCTTGTCTTGTATGTAGAGCACAGATCACCTGTGAGTACCCTGAATGTCACAGGTGGTACTGACATGCATTGCAGATGAACAGCGGTGAGCACATACTGATGATGTAATAGGACCTTATGAGGGGCCATACTGTTGTCTGCATTTGCAAAACAGTTTGAAAAGTACAACTCATGGCCATTATAGTGGGATAGTGGCACACTGAGGGCGAGTATATGGAGGGTATGGGTATGTCACCTACTGCTGACTGTGACCACAGCTATGCCATATGAATCCTGCCATGCCACTGCACAGACATGTTGATGTGTGGCAACTGAGCTGTACACCTGTGTGGCTGGGTCTGTGTGACTACCTGTCACCCCTACATATGTACATCAGATGCAGGGACTGCTGTGCTACTAAGCAGGGACATAGGTATCCCCGATAGAAAGGGTAGTACATATATATTCAGTTGAGGTTCATGGCCATTACTATGTCACATGGCATGTATTTGTAATACCGTCATGCAAGACACTGACAGAACACATTGACTCTATGAGTGTTCACTAGTAGCAGGCAGCAGCCAACATTGTTAGCCACAGTCAGTACATGCATTTACTGTGGAGACATGCAGTCCAAGCAGTAGAAGACCCATGACGGTGCCCTGTTGAGCACTGCTACTTACAGATGGAGTCAGATGTCCCTATGTTCCTTATGTCTGCCATCACTGGTCCACTTATTGACCCCCACATTGACAGTATCATGAATGCCTAAGTGGGTGTTTTGTGCATTTTGCCTGAACAGCTGGTACAGTGAGATGGATTGGCTCAGTCTGGGTGTTGTATGGCCATGATGTACCCCTCACCATGTCCCTGGTGACTGCCAAGACAAAGTTTATGGCAATAGTAGGGCAGCAGGGCATGTTGCCAAATGTACAAACTGGTATCTCATTTGGTGTATACGCAAGTATCTGAGAGTCAAACTCTGGGAACATAACATCCAGACACAGGATATTTGTATATGTGCCAACTTCATCACTACGCCTTGTAGATATATGCTCAGAGAACATAGGTGACACATATCTAGGGTAGCAGACCTTATCACAAGGTATGAATGCATGATTACGTGGACTAACCCCATTGTCCCTGTTAGACTGTTACAGACATATGCACCTAGGGAGCCATGCACGTATACTGCCATACCTTCCTGACGTCATACTTCTGCTGTGCTGCCATGCCATCTTATACCGCTGTATTGCCACCATGTGTCCATAGATTATTCCCTCAGACTCCTGGAATCAAAACATATACAGGTCTGTGAGACATATGCCATCCTGTAACACTGCCACTGGTACAACATCATACAACATAAAGTACACAAAGTTTGATGCATAGTCATGACACATGCCAGCATACAGTATCTAATGTGTACCACAATAAGTGGCATGGCAAAACAATACTGCATTATACACATACATGTCAAGTAATATAGTCACCCTGTGCATCAGATAGATAGCTTCATTACCCTGCATCGATGGCCAGGATGACAGGGATGTGGCACAGCTATCATCACATGGACAGTGTGTGATGTGGGGATGCTGGAGGCCTAGACTGTGCCAAACAGTTGACAGCATGTGTGCGAGTCAGGAAGGGGTGGGGGTTAGACAGGCTATGGAGAGGTACCACGTGTGTCTTTAGGTGACCTGCCTGTGACAGTGGTGTTTGAGTGTGTGCGTGTAGACAGTCAATCCCAGTGCTAGCCCTACATGTATGCATGTTGGACAGCTGTGGACCATGCCATACATGGTAGCATGGACAGTTCACCATCTCCAGCCACAAACAGAGGAATTGGCTCTGCCAGGAGTAGCATAGGCACCACCAGGCCCAAGGTCAGATGTGATGCTAGTACCTAATGGTGACTGCTATTTGCTGGGTCTGTGCCCCCTGCAGGACCTGTCAGGACCATGTGTTCATGGCCTACCATGTAGTGGTGTGGAGAGTACACTTCCCTCTGTAGTGCTGGAGGTACTGCCACTACAGAAGCATAACTGCGCACAGCCATGTGGACTCTCAGCATTTGGTGTTGCTGCCCTACATCCATTGGTCTGACACCTAACTTTGGCCAGATGTTCCAGCACAAACAATGTGTGGCCCAAAACAGACACCATCTCAGACTATCATCTGTCCACTGCATCAGTGAACTGATAAAAGGTATCCCCAATGCGGTGGAGGCAGTCACAACTGACAGATTGTGTTGCATCCATAACCCTAAGCATACATCTTGTGTTCCTTTCAGAATGTGCTTGTGCCTCCATGATGGCCTGGAACATACATTGAGTGACTAAAGATGTGAGACCAGTAAAATACTATGGATGGACAGCAGGCCTCCTACAAGCACCCCTGTCAAGCCACCTGTGTGGAACTTTGCTAGGTCTCTGGCTATGGCCAGTGTCTGCACTCACTGGAGCCATAGTTGCCACACTTCCCTGTTCAATGTGTCCACCCTCTGACTGTCCAATATATGTGGCCTCTGGGGACTGGGTATGTGTGGGCACATTGACTGTGTGAGGAGACAATGGGGGCAGAAAAGGGATACAACACCTCTCTACCTTCTGGTTATGCCAATGCCAAAAATAACTCTTCTTCTCTTCTCACTACTCACACTCTCTGGGGCTACAGGTATGCACTCTTAGCTGGTCTGCAGCCATATATGACTGTTACTACACTGCCTACATAGACTTAAATGCATGTAAATAATTATATATGATGTTATTGTTTCTTCTACCTCCCAACCAGTAATGTCTATGGCATCTATATGACCAAAAGTACATGTTAATATCATTGATGGGCTACCATAAAACTGCAATGGAATTGCTAAAAAGCTGTAAATATTGCTACATTTTTGATATTTGTATTTTTGATATTTGTATTTCTGTAATGTGGATTTTATGTGGAGCTTTTCTCCTCGGGCCTCCACTGAAAATGGGCTCACCTAGGCCCAGTGGACTTTCCCGGTAAACAAATGCAATAAATAAATAAATGTCAACCTCTGGGACAGATTCAGCTACTGACAACCCCACCTGTGCCTCACTATGGCCACCATCATCATCAGAGTCCAATGAGTCACTAACATCAGGTTGGGAGGGGGACAGACTCCAATCCTTCCGGTCACCTGTGGAAACCAAGCCAAAAGCAGTACACTACTAACCGCACTTTTATGTATGGAAATCCACACAGACTCATACAAATGAGGATCCACAACTGAATTACCAGTCTCACATCTTTTCATCTCCACTCCCATGCACAACAGACAACCTCACAACAACATAGACATACAATCAAATCCTTTGTAACATGCACATCAGCTACATCCAGTTAAAGTTGCCAGTACAATTTATGTGTAAGGTGAACACTATGACACTACATGTGATAGAACTGTACATTAAACCCAGTACAACTATCTTGAGAATGATATGCCAGTACTAGTGTCACTGCCTCAGGTATGTAACATATACCTTTTGTGTATGAACAGGCATCTTGAATGACTTGCCTCATGTATACCAGGTAGTGTAGTCATTCATAACTATACGTGCAAATGTGTTCATGTTCATTCAAATACACACCTATGATTACCCAGTCTATGAACTGTAGTCAACTGTTCCAGAATGGTACATACAAATATTCTAATCTAGCTAAACACAGAATTTGTAGATAGTGCAATATGGCAGCCCTTATCTTTCATAGGGTATATATGATCCATAAAACAACAGTATCATGCTTACCAGGTACAGGACCATGGGCTTGGACAACTCCTGATGGAACTATGAAAGGGTGAGAGGGAGGTATAGTCAGAACCACCATTATATTGCAGCACTACAGGGCGATAAACGCATATATCCTCTTGTACAGTAGTCACTGTTACTGGCTGTATTGCTAAGATTCAAAGTATGTGTGTACCCCTGAGCTTAAACCCCAACCCCCCAATGCAGATAAACCTGAAACCCATGTACAGGTATGTACAGCTTGCCACATTGACTGATAAAGTATTATATTTGTGGACACAGTAATCTTACCTGGATGCTCCTATGTTTGGTGCACTGTGGCACCTACCTCCACGATGTATGGTGTGACGGATGACTGGGGCATACCTCTCAATCTGGAAACATCAAAAATCTGGAGAAGGCCCATGAAAAATATGTACAAATCTGTATGCTGATTAACATCAAACTTGCATACATAATTATGTACCCCCACCCACTCCAATGGAATTGTAGGATACCAACTTTCAAATGCAAACTGAAAAATAGACAACCAAAATATGGCACCAGAGTGCCCCTGCAGCCATTCCAATGTCCCATTACCTATCATTTTTACCCCATTTACCATAAACACTAATGTGTGCATACTGCTTTACTTCTACAATGATTATTTGGATTTTATCTTTACATTTTATAGCACAATGCACAAACACTAAGACATCTGCTAAACAAAACTGCTAAAAAAACCAATACTGCCTCACAATGAAAACAGACTTGGCATTAAAACTTCTCTTGAAACTCACATTCATTGAAACAGCAGTGAAGCCCGCACCACATCCAAAGAAAATGCATCTGGCCAGTGGTGGATAAAGATTACCTTTGGGCTGTTTTCAAATCATTGGTCCCTTGCACACAAAACAAGAAACATACATGTGTTCTTTGATATACCTTCCTGACTTTATTAAATTATATTCCTTGTATAATACAGCACACTTGTTAGAGCGCATTTTAAATGTATTGTTTGAACATTTTTCCAGTAGGCAATGAACCAATAATAACAAAACTGCCCAATTCAGAACATGTCCATCATAAAAGTCTACTTCCACACCTACATAATATATATACATATATATATATATATATATATATATATATATATATATATATGAATGTAGGACGTTTGCTCAAATGAGCAAACGTCCGAATCCATAATAACCGAACACACTTTAAGCGCTTTCGTTAAAGTGTGTTAAAAAAAAAAACACTACATTAACATTGTGCCCCCCACACCCCCCACTTTAATATTCTCCCTATGAGACCACACTACAGTGGGGAAAAGGGAAATTTCCCTTACCTGCTCCGTAGTACAGCCTCAGTAAAGGCATACTTACGCGAAAGTGCTTCTTTGGTGAAAAGCACTTTCACGTAAGTATGCCTGGCTGTTTGGGTTTTGGTCATTTGCTCATTCAAGCAAACATCCAGAACCCATATATAGATATATATATATAATGACAGTAGTGTAAGACATAGGCATCTTCCACAGCTTCTCGCGCTTATTTTCAATTTCAGTTTTTTTTTTTGGGGGGGGGCAAACATTTTGAAAAGTTGCTAGAATAAAATGTATTACCACAATGCATTTCATTGCCAAGTCTTGAAGTCGTGCACTTGATTACGTCAGCTCAAAAACGGGGAAAAAATAAAAAATAAAAAAAAAGCTGGGAAAATTTCGGAAATGAAGGGGTGTCACTCAAGAATCATGGCACCCTATTATTTGGACCCAAAAACTCGGTAAAAAACGAATAATTTGGTATGGTTGGGAGGTGTACACTGGGAGCTGTCATGTGTTCCTAGGTTTGCCAGGAATTCCTCTGTGGCTGAGAGTGGTTGTACCCTTACAGGCCCTCCACTTTTGGTGGCATGATCCCTGGCAACATCAGCTGCTCTTTGTTGTGCAGCATTCACCATACCCGTGGCTCTGTGTCATACCTGCTCATAGGTCCTGTCCTGCTGGCCAATCTGATTGACATCCTGCACAAGGTCTGTCCACAATGCTGCCCATTGTTCATGATTATGCCTCCCTTGGACAACAACATCTGATGATGCTAGCTTAGTGCATCCACTATTACCTCACTCTCTGTATAGGAGAAGGGGGCATGTCATCTGCGATACATGGTTCCTGAAAGACAACGAAAGAGGTACAAATTACAGGACCAGATACATGGATTTCAACTATGTACAGATTTAGCACTCCCATAATGACCTGCACTACCCACTGCTCCCTCACACACCATACCCCGCAGTCTGGCAACATACTACTTGTGTGGATCCCAGCAGGATAGTAGCACTATGGGGGTATAACCGTGTGCCATGACAGATTCTGCTTTATGTTTCTGCACACAGCACTGCAGTGTATTGTGGTGTGTCCCCTATAGGCAACCTCCCACTAATATGTCATACGGCCACTGCCAGACAAATAGCAGTGCTATTACAACCAGCATATGGGGACAGTCCAGCAACACCAGTGTGCCACACTGAAAGAAAACAATGCAAACCTTCTGTAGAATACATTCCTTGTAGGTATCATACCTATCAACTGTACAGATGTTTTCAGAATGTCAAGATGTTTGCGTCATACTTTTAGCCATTTTCACAAAACATTGTGGATTTCTGACAAAAGGTTGGCCAATCATTGATGGTTGATGTCAGAAAATAAAGACAGATATCTGAGTTTAAGATGTTATACCCTTCAAAACACAGTTATGCTACTGTAATATCTGTCATTCTATTCACTTTCTTACTTTGTATGAGCAATAGTTACAGTGTCCCTAATTTTGGGCCTCTGTTCCTCCATTTATTATGGCTTTGTTCAGATTTCTTGCTGTAACAGGTTGACAGCTGTGTTAGGCAAACACCTCAACCAAATAGGGAACAACGTCAACAGAATCATGGACTTAGCCAGAGTACATCAGGGACAATCAGGGACACTTTTAAAATGTTAGAACTATTTGTGTGAGACATTGACAGAATGAGAGGAGGTGAATTAGTGTACATTGTCTGACATTACAGGAGTATACACCGTTACTTATTGCCACTATGTTTTATGTGTAATTCACTAGCTTCCCTACAACAGCCAATCGCTGTAGGAGGGAATAAGAGGGACAGAGCTAAGATGTGAGTGGAAAGCAAAGACATTTGAGAGGCATACCTGTAGGTGTAGGACAGCTGAGTATCAATGACTTGTCATTACCATAGATCTAAGACATGCTTACTGCTGTGATCCTTATTCCCCATACCTCCATCCTCCCATTTGCATCCTGTTATATGGAGAAATCAATTTGCTGAACTTTGCTTCTAGTAATCTTTTGAAAATATGCTGTCTGTGTGAGGTAAGTGTCATACAGACTTGCTCCCCATAGCCAGCTGCTTGCCTTTTTAAGGTACTGCTCATTAGCAGGTACTTGCCTCTGCCCCAATCTGTGGCTCTGATATGATAATTTCAAACAAAACAGCTGAATTGCACTATCCACTAGCCAATGACATACACCAGAGTGCAATATATAAGGCCTTCATATAGATCTGGGACCCTTTTTTAGCTTTTAAGATGGACATTACTGATGTATGGAGACTACAGCATCGCAGAGGGTAGGTACCATAACTGTCAACTGTAGATATTTATGCAGTATCTCTCCAGTTTCACCTCATATGTGTGGTCAGTGTCCCATGACATTGTAGTCATCTGGCAATTTACTGGCAAACATTGTGGATTGAGGTCAGTAATGGAAGACACGCATTTGAGTATCAGACTTCATACCCCTCAGAATATGCATGCTAATGCAATAGCTGTTATTCTATCAACTTACTATCCATGTAGGAGCAAACTGTAAAACATGTCCCAATCTCTGAATCTTTGTGCCCCATTAAGTATGGCTGTGTCCGTATTCCTTCTGCTAGGGTGTTGAGAGGTATGGTAGGTCTGTAGTAGCTGACTTTACATACAGGTGTGTGTGCTACAGACTGCAGCTGCTGCTGCAGCCTAGAACACATAGGGAGTGTGGACACTTTGGAGGACAACAAGCTGTATATGTAACTGTGGCAGCTGTCATTATGGCAAAGCCATGGTAAGGGTACCCTTTACATTCCAATCGAGGCATGTGATTAAGGTACATCTTTTAAGCAACAGTGCCGATAACAGAGTAGTAGGTGACATATAGTTATGCTATACGGATATGTGCACTGTGTCCCTACCTGCAGGCTATTGACTTGTAAAACTGGATAGTAGCTCATTAGTTAGCAGTAACCTGTGCAGATAAAGATTGCATGACCCAAGTCATTAATTGCTGTCTTCGCAATAATATAATTGAACTGCAACCCAAGACTGGATTTGAACCCAGGACTGTGTGTGGCAAAATGTACTGTGTATAAGGCATTTAACAGACTGAGCTACTGAGTCACTGCTACAGCGTGTGTATTTGCAAGGTATATGTGCAGGCATACGGGCTGTGACACACATTGTCTGCATCCATCGTTATGTGCATGGCTTTCTATGGCAATTTTTATACACCAGGGCCCAAATTGAACATGTTCTTTGCCATTGAGGCCTTAACCGGTGTCTTTCTACATATTGCTAATACAAGGGCACATTTATCTGCTATCATAGGCCTCACTTACATCCATTTTTATGTCTTAGCCTGTCTAGTGGTGTATTATTGCACCAGAGTCTAAGGTACTCTACCACTTTTCCTATTAATTTTTAAATCCAGTTTGCTCAGTGTGGCATGGCAAACAGCTCCACTGAGACACACCTAATGACTGTAAGTAGCAATCACTATGTTTTGTTGAGAACACTTGTTTAATTAAGATTTGTGTGGCATGGCAGGTTCATGCAGTTTACTGCAGGTGTGATGGGCTTGAGTTCGAAACATGGCAGAAGTGTTTATTTTGTGCATGTGACTTATAATGTTATAAACATATGTACTCATTAGAGCTCTATTTAGTAGAGCTAAGCGAAGCTGCTTGACATGGTATGCCATGCAGCTCCATGCTAAAAAAATAAAGAAAAGAAAAAAGGGGAGATTGGAAAGTGGTCAAATGGAGGCAAGCAGGGGGAAACATAGTGAAAGGCAGGTAGGAATGTGTAGGAAGGGTGTAGGAAAGAACTATAGCTATCCATTTCTTGTAAAGCAACAGCTGTGCACTTTGACAGATTTTGTAGATAAATTTAAACTCTCAAACCCCAGAGAGAGGGATGAGGACAATGCAACTGCATTGTCAAGCCAATTAGACCAAATTACTTGTGTCCAGTGGACACATGTGTGAAATGGGGAGCTATGTGTGGGGCAATATTTTTTTTTGGGACAGGTGCCCATTTTTTTTTTTTTTTTTTTTATTAAGGTAAGAGTAAAATGTTGGGAAGGGAGTTAGGTACATGTAGTAAAGTAAGATCTGTAGGAGATGATGCAGTTGCAGACAGACAAGAAAGACAAGACAGCAGACAGGAGCAGTGTGTGACACATGAGGTGGGTGAACACCTTGTATGGGAAGGGTGTTGTGGAATCCAAGTCACACATGCCTCCAGGTAGTAGCAACATGATTCACATCCTTACTCATGGGACTGTCAACACTGCTGTTTCACTGCCCCAAGGGTGGCTGTCCTGGAGGGTGGGCACCAGGGTGAGGCTACTCCACCAGGTTGGCCAGCATGCCCTCAATCCAGTGCAGGTGGCATTCATAGCTATGATAAACAATCCTGTGCACTATGACTGGCAGTTGATCCTGGGTGACAAAACCCCCTCCACCACTGATATCAGGGGTTGGTTGGGCTCTGTCCCCTGAGGAGGTCCAACCCAACACCGCAAGTGGTGCAGGGGCAGTGGAAGGGGCACCACCGGTCTGGGTTCCAGATGGGCCAGGATTCAGTGTCACAGCCGGTTGAGGCAAGGTAGGCAGATCAGCTGGAACCGGCCTACCCTGACATGCTGTGATAATGGAGATATAGCAATAAGTATAGGTTAGTTGTGAAGAAATCATTGCTAGTAATAACAACATGGCAGAACATTGGAAATAACCCAGTTACATATCACTGCATAAGAAATAAATGAATATAATGGGTGAGGAGAGAGAGAAAAACAGTCCATTAGTAATATTTCTGGTTATTTCCTTGACAACAGTACTACTATCTACTCTACGAGTCTGTATTTTGTTTATGTGTACAGTGACTAAAAGTCTCCTATAGCTAATTTAGCACATATATACCTGTCAAGCTATTTGCATATGACACTATGGGGCAGGCAGTAACAATTGTGGGTACACAACTACACATAGCACTTTCACATCAGGTGGACCTATATAACTACCAAAGTGTTCTGTGGGCAGATTTGGTGATACGTTGCAGTCTAGATAATCATTTCCATGGTAATCCTAAGACAGATGGATTACACACTACTAATTACATAACATGAAATCATGACACTTGAGAGACACATATGTGTACAGTAGAGCACTAAACGGTTGTCATGCCTTGGTTGGCAAGCATGAGAATAGAACCCAGTAACAGTGACTGCAGGGGGAATTTGCATAGAATGTATTACTTGATTGCAGCAACTTTTAACAGACACTCCAGGTATACAACCATAATGGGATTACACATTTTATTTGTGACTAAACATTGCTGATGAACACATTCTTGCTAATGATTTTAATAGTCTGTGACATCTAAACACATAATTATCTACTCATAATATGGGCTACCTCACTCATTTACCTAAAGTTCCTGTGGAGAGATAAATTGTGAGCATTATGTGACTGCTACTGTAATATTTACTGCTACATACCACTGGATTCAAACCCTGGACTGTGTGTAGCATTTAACAAACAGAGCTACTGAGCTATTGCTGATTACCAACTGACTGATATTTACCTAGAGCTCACCTGGAACCAAAATATGACCCGGTAGTACTACTACTACGATGTTATACTAGATTGCAGTGACAGTAAAATGCACATGCATAAAATTCAAGCATAACACAGATAGTAAGCTATATTTCAGTATAATATCTGTGAAGTCAACAGACATCAGCTCACCCATATACCTTTATTACCTGATGTCTGTGGATGGCAGAACATTATGTGACCAATATTGGCCTAGAGGCAGCCTTGAACAGTTCTAATATAACTTAACCAATACAATTTGCAATCATTAGATTTGCATTCTACAGCTATTACAGTGTTATACTTGACTGCAGCTCCTTACCTTACAGCCCCGGTGCATACATCTCTACTGCAATGGTTATGACAACACTGTCCTGATGTACACCATTTTCCTTGGTGTTATTAGTATTGTTTCATGTTTTTATTGCAGTAAAGTTGGCATTATACATTTATTGCACTACAGCTCTAAGTCCACATTTATTGCACTACAAACTCTACTGTTATACTTTATTGCAGTTGATGCTTTACTCGTTCTTGCTTATTTCACTACAGTTAGCATAATACACCCATACTCATCACACTCACAGTGCAACCTGTCTAACGGACCAGCATGTGACCCGACATTTCAAGCCCTCTCACCTACAGCTGTTGGGAGAGAAACACACCATTATGCATACCAGTTTTGCAGACATTCAGAGTACATATTGATAAAACAGAGGAAAAAGTGCTTACATACTTGTGGGGCATTCCCTGCCCTCACTTCTTGGAGCCAGGTGTCCAAGAGTCCCTCATCCATTTTTTTAGGTCATCATGATGGTGACAACACTGCTCACCTGCATGGAGGATACCAATGACAATGATGAGTTCTCTGGCCAGCTTGTCCCAGGCCTCTGCCTTACACTCCGAGCTCTGGAGACCACCGTTCAGCAGCCTGTCATGATGGTTTTAAATGAGGAGCCCAACCATGAACCTAGACTCCAGAATGCCCCAATACTGTGCCCAAAAGTGTGTGCCTTCACCAGCCCCAGCCATAATATACTGTCACTTGATAAAATTCCAGTGGATTGTGTTGTATTCCTACCTATTGGACTTAATATAGGCTGCTTTCCCACCCTTACACATCACTGGGCAACATTCAAAAAAGTGCTGTGTTGCTTAGCACCACCCAAACCAGCATAACTGAGCTGAGAAAAGTGTAAACTGGCAGAACCATAGTCTTAGTGGAGTTTAGCAGTGCACAAACCAGCCAAGCAGAGCTATGCAGCACACAAACATTGGCAGCCATTACCATGTTTATGCAGTTCTTAGCAGGTCTAAGCATAGTTGAGCAGAGCTTAGCAGAGAGCAGCGGGACCATCTTTTATAAAAAATGCATAACATTCATATCAAAATTAAGTACATATTTTCCCTTCCATGTATTCAAAACCTGATCTACTTAAATGAAGCCATAACTCTACCCATTTAGCTAAAAGGATATTAAGTAATCTGGTATACCTTCACATATTCTCAGTAACATTAAGAAAATCTACCAGAAACTTGGTCTCTTTTACAGGAATAAAAACGTCCTATCCAGCATAGCCAAGACTGCCCTATCGCATGCCTACCTACTCCCAAACATTCTCTATAGCTCTCAAATCCTCACCAAAACACAAACCAAACTTCTCTCTAAACTAAGATCCACTTACAACAAAGTGGGCAAATTTGCTGCTGAACAACCCTACCTTTCCCATCACTGCTTAGCACTCAGAAAATTAAACTGGTTAGAACATCCCTACCACCTTCTCATCTCGCAACTTCAGATAATTCATTCAGTTCTGCACAAACCTCCTTTCTGCCCCAGCATTACCTCTATCATCTCCCCCTACTCTAAACCTAGAGCTCTTTGGAGCTCTGAACAACATCTCCTCTCCATACACAAGCCTAAAATCAAAATTGGAATGAACGTTTATAGCTACTCCCCAGCTGAAAACTGGAATAAACTTCCCTTGGACATTCAAAATATTAAGTCTAAACACCAGTTCATAAATGATGTAAAAAACTACCTAAGCACTATTTGGCTATGTCAGTGTAATCTTCCCCCCAATTGACTTTACTCTCCTTCTTGCCTGACACCTTTCTCCCTCACTTATACCACCCCCTCCCCTCCTATTGACTAATGTCTCACTCCTTTCCCCTCTCAGTAGCTACTTAGTTATTCAGCAAAACTTACATTTTGGAACTCACAATGATGAACATTGATTTTTCTACACTGTATTCTATGAGGTATTGTTATTAATCATTTTGAATCTAATTGTCTATTATTGTAAACTGCTAAATTTTTTGAACTCCTGGTAACTATTGTACATATAGAAATGTATTCTGTGTATATGCTAAAAAAGTTATGTAGATATGTTTGTGGAGCTTTTCCCCAGGTCTTCACTGAAAAAGGGCTACGGCCCAGCAGGGCTAACCTGGTCAACAAATGTAAAATAAATAAATAACTAAATATACCACTGAGCTACCTATAAGTAGTGCTGAACACCTTGCCACACTGCACAAACATGCTTAGACACTTTTAAACTCACCTTTAAATAATTAATTAAATCTGTTTTTTTTTTTAATTTTAGAGGTCTGGCAGGTGTCCGCTGTCTAATATGTGAGGGCATCTTGGCATTGCTGTGCTCCGCTTCAAGCTGCGCAAACATGCCTTTTCTGTAAAAAAAAAATAATAAAATAAAAATACAACAAAGGAAAAAAAATTAAATAAAAATAAAACAACGGACATTGCAGGCAGTCTCATACTCATCTGCAGCCAAAGCACTATAGCTCTTCTATTCAATAACCGTATTCCTCGGCCCTCCCTCAGCAATACACCGTCATTAATATGCATGGCATGTTGCCAAGGGGGAACCGTGACAATGAACATGGATACATTCCATGTAGACTCTACACAGTGCCTACATGGATTTTATGAAATACTGGGGTATATCCTTCACTTTGCAAGTATTTCATAACTTCTGCTTCTATTTTTTAACTTCTACTTTACTAATCTTTTGTTCTACATTCTTATTTTTTTATTGTTAAATTTTACATACCTGGGTGACTTTGTCTGTATATCTCTTCGAATATCTTTAGGGCTGCCTTTTTGGTGTTGATTAATTTGGCTTTCTCCTTTGCATAATAAATATTGCACCATATCAGATATCTTTCTTTCTTTTCCATGTCCATATTTCTTTTTTTATACCTTTCAAAAGTCTCTAAATTGTGTTCTTTATATTGTTATACTTTCTCAGTTGCTTCTTTTTCCAAATGGACCAAGGTTTCTTGGTCTATAGAGTGTTTTTCATTGATTTATTGTATTAATGAATGCAAATTTGCATTTGAAGCTTCTGACAGTTTTTCTTTTGTGGAAGTATTTTTCTTTCTTCTAATTTCTCTCTAAATCTTTTTATATATCTTCTGTCTGGAAATTCTTGCAAAATAGTAACACTACACAATTTCGTTCTTATCCTCAATAGTCTACTCTATTGTCTTCACGTTTTTTTTTGGCCTATCAGTTTTTGTGACTATTTGTAGGCTGCTACTTCCTTTTACAACAGGGGGTCCCATCCTCCCCCCGGGCCTGGCTTGGCTCCATTGTAAGAATGTTTCTCTGTCTTGAGGATTTTACACTGTCACTTTTTCCAGTCCTGGCACCAGTGCACCTACCAGGATTGGGCACCCAGCTATATTTTTTTTTATTTTTTTCCTACTTCTGTCCATGATATATGCTATATAAAATACAGTCTTGTCTTGGTGAGATTTTGTGAAAAAAAGGGTCCACCTCGTGAAGGTAGTCACCAAGACTTCAGGATGAATTAAATTCCAGCAATACTGTTCTCCTTTGCTTTGCTGGTTTATCATCTCTCTATTTGGACCCCATTTCTGCTAAATGATTAGTCTCGTGATATAGAGAGGTCAGACAATACTAAATGTCTTTATAATAATTAGCCTTAGGTGAGTATGGAGAAGTCGGACAGTACAACGCCTCTGTACAATTAGAAGCAGTGGGTGAGAACAGCAAAGGTCAGACAGTAATGCATTTCATTATATTAAGTTTTCTTGTGTGTGTATGGAGAGGCCAGGTAGTATTTAATATCTGTATAATAAGTAGCCCTTGTTCAGTATACAGAGGTCAGACAGTATTACATTTCTATATAATAATTAGCCTTGGGTGAGTATAGAGAAGTCATACAGTACAACATCTCTGTACAATAATTAGCTCTGGGTGAGTACAGAGAGGTTAGATAGTAGTATATTTCTGTATAAAATTTAGTCCTGGGTGAGTATAGAGAAGTCAGACAGTACTACATTTCTGTATACGTAGCTCTGTGCGAGTACAGAGAGGTCAGACAGTGCTATATTTCTGTATAATAATTCATCCTGGGTGAGTATAGAGAGGTCAGAGAATAAAACATTTCTGTATAATAATTAGCCCTGGTTGAGTATAATGTGGTCAGTGATTACTATATTTCTGTATATTAAGCAGCGCTGGGTGAGTACAGAAAGGTCAATCAGAACTACCTCTTCATACTTTGCCTGTTCTGGTACTTGCGAAGAAATCTTAGAGTGTTTGGCTTCCTAATTGTATCAAGAATAAGTGTCAATGTGGGAATATAAAGAGTTCGCTACATATAAATGGAATGTGAACATTGATGAGGTGTCATTAATAACAGGAATGTGTGAGATTCAGTTTGAAGGCTCTGAATGAGAGTAAGTGATCTATTATAAATGTAATGATGAGATGGGTAAGTAGGGAGTTCAGCTGAGGAAATCTGGGCTATATTCCCTATTAACTGGCAGTAAAAAGGAAAATGACACAGAAAAAAATATGTTCCTAATTATACAGGGTCAGCCAATGCTGCTACTCAATAAAGGCTGCTGAGAAATGGGCGATAGAGTATATAAACAAGTCAAATGTGAGAAAGGGCAGTAGGGGAAGATCTGTGAGGATCAGAGTTAGGCAAATGGAAAATGGAACAGTGATCTACAGGAAATGTACATTCTTAAGAACATGAACAGAATGGAGAAATTCATGAAAAAGACGTTTCAACACTGTAATAAGATAATTAGGTGACAAGCTAAGGGGTAATACTCCTAGTCCATCTGCAAGGATATTGCCTGTTTGGGTAAGTATACATTTAGACAAATGAAAGATACACTTACGTTTAAAATAATAGAAGTGATACACAGATACTGTGACCAGTCTATCAATTATTTTTACAGATACTGTGACCAGTCTATCAATTATTTTTATCTTTTACTTTAAAAGTGGGCAGCTTCCCTGCCCTACACATACTTAAAACATGGGAGGGCAAAATATAAGAGTCCAGCTACTCTGGATTATTTGTAGGACTGCAAATTGGGAAATCCTTGGGACTTCCACTTGTTAAAATAAAAAAGCAAAGGTAATCTGAGGCAGTCCAGATGTACCATGCAAACCCAACAAAGTCAACCATCGTGGCATTTTTCTCCCATTTAATTTAGGCACCCAGTCCAGTATGGCACTCTATCCAATATAGTGCAATGATAAAGAGAGCATCAGGGCTTAAAGGCATATAGGGGTTACTAAAAACTGCTTACTATAACAAAAAGGAGGACAGACTGGATACTATTAAATACAAATTATAGCACTCTGATTCATAATCTAATTTGTTATAATGCAATTTATTTGCTTTTTTTGCATTACTTTTTAACTATTAATTAATTAATTAACTAAATTATTATTATTATTACTATTATTATTATTATTATTATTACTGTTATTATTATATTCAGCTGTAGAAATAAAACAGAGGTAAGGCTCCAGGCTTCTTCAAGCAATTTATTGTCGATTTACACAAGTGCTTTCACCATTAGGCTTCTTCAGGTGTATCAAATAACGCAATTACACCTACATTTATACCAACAATCACATGATCACGTACTAAAAATCTTAAAAATATATAGAAAATATATAAAAATATCAGGGTAAGAACTGAAAATTTGGAAACTAATTGGATAGTGAGGCTGAGAGCAAATGATGGGCATGGTCTGAATGACTGTATACCACCAAGACCTGTTTTAAAAACAACATTGCATAGATAGTTTTATATATATATATATATATACACAATGTTTTTTATATGTATTTGCTAATTGTATATATAGACAGTTATATGTAAAGTTATTTATGTATATGTAGTATGTTTTTAAAGCAAACATTTTTATATATTTTCTATATGTCTTTAAGATTTTTAGTATGTGATCATGTGATTGTTAGTATAAATGTAGGTGTAATTGTGTTATTTGATATACCTGAAGAAGCCTAATGGTGAAAGCGCTTGTGTAAACCTACAATAAATTGCTTGAAGAAGCCTGGAGCCTTACCTCTGTTTTATTTCTACAGCTGAATTGATTTTTTACTATTTACTGAGGTACCTGGTTGCTGTTGGGATTGTTTTGTGCATTGTTATAATTACATTGTTTATTTACTTTTTTCCATTCTAGCTTTCCATCTGGATTTGCTGAATTGACTTTCAACCTTTTCAACAATGCTATTTCTTGAGGCCAAATTGGGGTGATCTGCTATAACAAATTCTCAAAAGCTCAGAAAATCTTTAAAGTGGATACAGTTTAATGGCAGACAGTTTTCTGACTTTACCATTTATGGTAATACAAATACGGAGATGATTATATCGAGAACAGAGATACTTGTGCTGGCTGATGTGTATGTCCTGGAAGAGACATAGCCAGCCATACACTGCGTCTGTCACTATATATGTTTTTTTTTAATTATTTATTACATTCAATGAAATGTTTTAGAATTTAAATTTTAAGAGCCCTGCCACTGTTACCATGGGTCTAATTTATTAATTTATAGATTTTTAAATGGCTTTTTTTTTCTCCAGAATTGTTGGTTGGCTGCTACTTCTTATTCTTATATCTACTCTTTGGTCTGTTTTGTATGTGCGTGTGTATGTGTGTGTGTGTGTGTGTGTGTGTGTGTGTGTGTGTGTGTGTGTGTGTGTGTGTGTGTGTGTGTGTGTGTGTGTATGTGTGTGTGTAAGCTTATGTCTGAGTGTGACTGTGTATATGTCTGTCTGTGCATGCATGCCTGTGTACACATGCGCATCCTATAATTGCTGTACAATTCAAAAACTCATGGCTACATCCTTAAACTCCGGTCTCAAACAGGGAACTGGGAGTGTTCTTCCTTAATCACCAGTCTACATTGAAAGCTGTTTGTGGAACAATAGAATTCAGTATTGATTTCATTTGATATGCTTTTTGACAAATCTGTTACTTGCAGTGCTGTAATATTTTGCCAACATTAGAATGGCATAGCTTACAGTTTTAAGAAAGTCTTTTCCCGCAAATCTGTCTCCTGGAGCCATATGTCAACTCTTATAGTAATCTTTGTCTAGACTTTTCCTAAATGAATTTTGTGAGCAGTGTACCCTCCTTCATTGACTGCAGCCAGAATTTTTAGTCTAGCTCCTTTTTTCACAAATTCATAGCTTGTTACTAAACAATTTATCAGAATAATCATTAGTAGCTGAGACACTACGGTTCCCACTGCTTAATGCTCTTTTCTGTGATGGTTTGTGGGATGATGGTGAGGATGTGTTTATAAGTAGCCATCCATTCATCCTCATGGCATTTGACGAGTATGAAGGAAAGTATTTGTTTAGTATGCAAAGTGTGTCATCCAGAGGAGACACTGCTTCTGAATAAGGTGCCTATCATGCCATCAAGTTTGGTTTATATCATGGTGGAGGTCAAAGTCTTTAGTACAGGTATGCTGATTTTGCAAATATGAAGCTCACTCAAGGTAGGTTCTTCTTTTTTTTTTCATGTTAACATTATTTTTTCTTGGGTCAGGCAGAGGTTACTTCTAAAGAGGCTGTATAAGACAAAGGAGAGAGGCAGAGATTTAAGGCCTTCTGCACATAATGGCACTGAGACCCTTAATTTTCTTTGTGAGGAATTGATGGGGTCTTTCAAGTTGATTCATATGTCCGGACAGGTACATGCCAAAGGATGCATTGGATTCAATTATTGGCTTAGTAAGGCTGCATAGAGAGGTATAAGAACACATAGCTACACTTATTAATCAACGGGGCTAAATGGAAAGATTTTTTGACAACAATGCTTCTCTATCAACAAACATGCCCTAATCTGTGATAAATATAAATACTATGAGGGGGTCTTCTTTATGTAGGAGGAAGTAGATTGTTTCTGTTTGCCAAGGGAAACAATACTACACTTTTTGCCATTTAGCTTGTGATCATGGTTGTGGCATCATTTGTTAGTCTGTGTTAGACCTTCTTGTCAAATTTGGGAGCCTCCAGTGCAGTTGATGATGGCTGCAGGCTTAATGTCATTATAAAACTTAGTCAACCGCAAGCCTTTGACATCAGAGAAGTAAACACCAATCAGAAGAGGGTTCAATGCAGATCCCTAATGAGCAACTCTGGTAATGAGTGTCCTCAGTTTTAATTTGATAAAAACTGTCCATAAGTCAGTTTGCTATCCAGTAGGTAACACAACGGAATATGTTTGATAAGTTTATCACTGATGTCTGACTGATGAATAGTATGAAAAGTTTTGACTAGACCAAGGCAAGCTATGCATACTTGACTTGCCCTCCTTTAAAGTCTCAGTGACTTTTTAACTCATTCTCACCAATGCTGCTCTTTTGAGTTTGTACTCTTAACTCCCAGTGGCCATGGTCTGAGCCTTTAAAAGTATGAAGTTATTGTCTCACAGTTCAAACAAATGTTCATATCTTAAAACCATAACTGTTATTAGAAAACTGTAACCAGCCAAATGTTCAGCACAAAGTAGCCTTTTCTGAGTCTTAAAGTGGATTTTATAAGCCACAATAACCATAACAATATGAAGTTGGTAATGTCACATAAACAGCGTATGCTATTTCCGTAAACATTGAGATTGTACACATACTGCTAGCAGAATTTTTGTCATACAGCTGTGAGCTTTCTTAAACGGTTAAGCAGTTCTGCTGCCTGTGTCATTTGATTGTTAAGATATTTAGAAAAAATCAAAATTATTATAATACAAATAAGTTGTATGCAAACAATATTCCATATCTCTTTGTCTGCATTTGGCAGACTTTAAATATCAATATAGTATCAATACTTCTAATACATTGTAGTACAGTTTTGAAATTATTATTCCAGATATAGAAAGGCAGTGTTGTACACCTAGAGGTGTCAGTAGGATGTAACTGCAGAAACACCTGGAGATGTGATATCACTAGGTTGTAATGAGTTAAAGAAGTTTACTGGGTTAAGCAGACAGGGACTAGCCTTAATAAACATGAACTAATTTGACTCAAGGAAATGTAACAGTGTTAATGAGCTCTGTAATGATACATTCCATATCTTACAGTTAAAGCTTATGAGGCATATCGATATATAAGGGGACTCTTCCAGCGACTGGACTTTTCATGGTGGTGGCCTCACTTATTTTGACCTCTTTGGTCCTATCACTGAGCCAGATGGCTATCCAGTTGGTGATAAAAGGGATTATATCCAGATTAGGGAGCTTATCGATTATGCCAAAGTTTCCAGTTCATGTAAAACAGAGCCCCTCCCAGACCCACTTCAAATGTAACCTAGACCAATGGATGAGTGACCTCAAATTCACTCTTGGGGTGGTGCCCATGTCACTCCTGGATAGAGGAAATCAGTATTAACTACCATAGACCCTTACCTCTGTGAACTTCATTCACTTAACCACTGACATTTGGAGCAACGCGGGATAGATATAGCTAGGGTTCTAAGGGCTCAAGGGCCACTAGCGTAGTAACCTTCCATGAACCTAATGGAGTATTATATCAAAAGTCTTGGCCAAGTCAGGGTAAGCAGTGTGCACAGTCTTAACTTCATCCAATGCTTTAGTGACCATCTCAAAAAAGTCCACCAGATTTAGTGAGTGTGACCTTCCTTTAACAAAGTTGAACTGTGATGGGTCCAGTGTTTGCATGTTACCCATATTCTCATTCATCATGTTAATGATGATTCTTTCCATGGTCTTAAATATGAGGCTGGTAAGAGTTGTGGGTCTGTAGTTTCCCAGATAAGTGGTTTGACCTCCTTTGTGCAGTGGAATGACTGAACCATCCTCCATTCCTTGGGCACAAAACCTAACTAAAGGCTACAGCTTGAAATGTGATTCAAATGGACCAGAGAGGTCATGTTTCATAGGATCATAGGAGGTTACTAGGCTAATGACCCTGGGGCCCTTACAAGCCGAGCCAAGAGTTTATCCCCCAAAAAGAAACCTCAGTCAGCACCTGTTGCCCCTGTCAATGAGGGACAAAGGTGGAACCCCTAGGACAAATTTGTGGTTTCCCATCCACTCAGTAAAGTTACACTTGAAGAGGGTGTTATTTATTAAGCATCATAGGATGTTATTGCTGCCCACTGATGATGCAGTGTTTCTGGCCTTGCAAAGTGCATTGATAACCTGTTCCCTAGTAATGGTTGGGGGATTTTGGTATGCAGTATTTCCTTTGGACTGTCATTTGTATATTAATGGTTTTGGCATTTTCCTATTGCTTTATCTAGGAATAAAAATTCATACAAAATAATTCATGGAATGTGTGCATTTAAAAAAAGAACTAAGATGAAAGATTAATTATTTGAGTCAAGAGATTTTTTTTTATTTTGTGTGTGTGTGCATATGTGTGAGTATGTATATGTGTGTGTGTGTGTGTGTGTGTGTGTGCGTGCGTGCGTGTGTGTGTGTGTGTGTGTGTGTGTGTGTGTGTGTGTGTGTGTGTATATATATATGTGTGTGTGTGTGTGTGTGTGTGTGTGTGTGTGTGTGCATATATATATATATATATATATATATATATATATATATATATATATATATATATATATATATATATATATATATATATATATATATATATATATATATATATATATATATATATATATATATAAATATATCTATCTATATATATATATATATATAGTTTACTATTGTTTGTGCGAACGACATTCTATCAGCTGCTATGTGCCAAAAAACAGAATGTGGAATGCACAAACAGTTTTGCACCAGATAGTCGACTCCACTTATGCGAATGCACAACTGCATTCGCATATCTGCACGGAGATCATGGTACAGTGGGGAGTGGAAATTCATCCACATCCCCACTGTAGTGTGAGCTCAGAGTTAGAATATATAAGTAGGGGGGATGGGGGTTGCAGGGGGCTTTATTGGAGTTTGATTTACATCAGGTCCTATATGGCTATGACTTGGTGGTTTTGACAACAATTTCGAGTCAAATGCGTCGAGCATTTGGTTCGACATTGTGAACATTAGATTCTTTTACTTTCGGTATTACCATTAGTTTATTTGAACAGAAAATGTTTTTCCATTCGAATAAACAATAGTAAACCTATATATATATATATATATATATATATATATATGTATGTATATTTATATATGGTTCCTATTGGATTACCGAAGTTTCAAGATGTCAAATATCATACGGCTGAGACCATGATCTAAGTTTTGAAACTTCAAAAGTAAAATAAAAAAAATATATATTTTTTTTGTTTTACTTTTTTGCAGGGGGGCAAACTCCCTTGCACCCCCCCTCCACTGCCCCAGCTATTTAAATATACCAACTTCGAGATCACGCTACAATGAGGAAAATGGTAAAGTTACCCTTCCGTGCTGTACAGCGATTTCCATTCAAAATATTCAAAGTTTCAAAATTTTGATCATATGGTCTTGGCTGTATTATCTTTGAAGTTTTGAAACTTACAGATATATACATATATATGTATATAGATATGTAGAAATATATATGTATATATGTGTGTAAACATACACATATTATAGTTAGGATATTAACTGAATTATGTATTTAAATCACATCTGTTAACCGGGTAAGTCTGGCTGAGCTTCTGGCTCACAGCAGAGACCCAGGGAGAAAAGCTCCTCAGGACTAGAAAACAATTGGTTAAATAGTAATATACAGCATATATATAGATATATATATAGATATGATACACCAGTTAAGGACTACATATGTTCACAGGCCGTGCCAATGGGGGTGGGGGTCCAATCAACAAATGTGTAACACGTAGCATCAACCCACCCCAGCCTAGACAGGTGATACATACAAACACATGATACAAGTAAACACACCACTGCTTGTCAGACCACAGGCAGGATACTATCAGTGGGAGAGACCTGCCAAGTCTAATCTTGAAACAAAGACATCGATGTCCCTTGTTGGACACCCCAAAATTGAATGATAATCGGAGTCAGTCCCTGTAACGATTTATCCAACCAGGCTGTATATGTACACGGACCAGTAGGTTGTGAAAGCCTGATGACCCATGGGTCGAGACAATGTACGACATGGGTCCCGATATGTGGAGAGTGGGCAGTGTGTTGTGGTGTGGTTAGGTGCCACCTGCACCCACAATAAGGATGAGTGCCAGGTGGGGGAACTATGGGTATGCAATTATGGGCCTAGGTGTGCAGGTGTTGGCTGGCACAGTTGTATTTGGACCACCCCAGAGATGTCAGTAATATTGTGAATTGGGCAAAGATTATGCCCATACCTCTCAACCTCTAAGAGCTAAACCACTGGACAGAACCTAAACC
The DNA here is from genome assembly GCF_019279795.1 of Protopterus annectens. Classification (NCBI taxonomy): domain Eukaryota; kingdom Metazoa; phylum Chordata; order Ceratodontiformes; family Protopteridae; genus Protopterus; species Protopterus annectens. The sequence continues at coordinate 1,072,435,888 of NC_056733.1, forward strand.
ATTGAGGGGACAAATAGGGACAGAAAACACATATCCCACTTACAACCTTAGAAAGCTGATAGAATAATAGGTTATGCATTAGCATGACTCATCTGAAGGATGTGTAGTCTTAAACCCAAGAGCGTTGTTGCCTCACAGCAAGAGGTTCTCCCATTCAATTCTTGGCTGGAGTGTGGGGGAGTGCCTTCTGTATGTAGTCTGCATGTCCTCCCCGCGGCTAGGTGGGTGTTCAAAAGACATGCGTAAATGGGCATGCCTTCGCTGAAGGTTGAACGTCGAGCTGGCACCTCAGTGTTCATGAAAATCTACTGCCAATCATTAGCGGACCGGATTTCCGCTGTGGCGACCCCTAACCGGGAAAAGCCAAAAGACAACAGCAACTTATCTGTATTTAATGGCATCAGTTCCCAGGTATTTGCCAGACAGGTGCAGATTGTAAGAGGAACACACCAATATTATGAAGCAAACTTTGAACAGGCCACGGATTCTGTACAGTCGACAGGCATGCTTACGCCTAATGGGCAGCCATTTCCGACATGGGTTCCACCACAGCACAGTTCAGTGTACATGGCAAAGTACAGTATAACCATATGTGTTGTTGCATCTGCACAACACCTACGAACACATGGTCGCAAAACCCCACTGTAGGCATGTAAGCCCATGCAATAGGCATTACAAGGTATTACTGAAGTCCTCACCCCCACCCAGGGGTGTGAGTGTCCAACGCAAACACCAAA
>NC_056733.1:1072444124-1072557867 GCF_019279795.1 Protopterus annectens
CCGTGCATGTATTCCCTAGTCCATGACTAGGATGGTGTCTAGGATGTTCACACCTCCCAAATGCATGTACAGTGACATGTGGAACTGTATATGGGGTGTGTGACCCATGCTGTGAACACAGCTTATCAACAGATGTGCCAGTTTTGCCCACATGGTACCGGTCAGCAGATTTACCCTACACCCACATTGAAAGCATGCTAACAGTATTTCCTGATGTCAGCGTCAACTGTCCATACAGGCCATGTTGTCAAGCATGGTATGTCCATTGTGAGTGACATGTGAAGGCACAGTGGGGTTGCTAACTGTGATTGGCAGGCCTTGATGTCACATGCATGGGTATGGCGTTGCACCCCATCCTGTCAGCCATTTACATCTGTTATCCCTGTATGGTTTACATTGTGATATAGTAGGGCCACCATAAATTAAATTAACAAAACTCCTCCACATTGCCCACAGACTTTCAACCACCTCTACACAGGATACGAGTTACACACACATGCACACACACACACACACACACACACACACACACACACACACACACCTGTCATGTCTGGGAGAAGAACCCCTACATATCTGGTTTACTACACTACAGTACTATGCAATTATATTACGCACCACGGACATTACTGAAGATCATCTTCCCCAAAGGTGTATTTCACATTTAATGACATCAGCAGGACTGCCAAAGTAAGGCATTTGTAATGTACTGCGAGTGAGTAGCCTATAATGCATTGCTCCATACACAGACACTGAGCCACACACATCACAACCGGAACTGGCATTGATGGAGATGGAACACTACCTCCGTTCTAAATCACACTACAGCAGTAGGCAGTTACAGAATGTGCTACAGTGATTACTGGGCTATCAATTTCCCAGAGGTTTACTTCTAGATGAGTGACATCAGCAGCTTTGGCAAAGTAGAGTATATGTATCGTATGGAGTGTGTGTAGCCTAAAAAGCATTGCTCTCTACCCAGTCAGACACACACACAAACACACCCAGTTGCCAGGGTTGGGGTTTGAACACCTACCTAACTAGTTTATCACACTACAGCAATATGCAGTTACACAACACACCATGGCGATTACTGGGCTATCATGTTCCCAGAGGTGTACTTCTAGGTGAGTGACATCAGCAGCCTTGGCAAAGTGGAGTATTTGTATTGTATGAAGTGTGAGTAGCTTAAAAAGTGTTGCTATCTACCCAGTCAGACACACACACAAACAGTCACACACACACACACACACACACACACACACACACACACACACACACACACACACACACACACACACACAGTTGCAAGGGCTGGGGGTTCAAACACCTACCTAATTAGTTTATCACACTACAACAGTACACAGTTACAGGATGTGCCACAGCGATTACTGGGCTATCGTGTTCACAGAGGTGTACTTCTAGGTGAGTGACATCAGCAGCCTTCCCAAAGTTGAATATATCTATTTCAGGGAGTGAGTAGCCTAACAAGCATTTCAATCTACTCAGTCAGAGGCAGACAGGCACACACACAAACACACACTCACACAATTGATAGATCTGGGGTTAGTACTACTACCTAACTACTCTGTCACTACAGCAGTGCGCAGTTATGGGACGTGCCATGCATTTTATTGAGCTATAGCTCTCCCAAAGGTGTAATTCACATTGGATGACCTCAGCAGGCTTGTCATACTACTGCTATTGGTTGAGCAGTGTGTGCATGGGCCATACCCCATTCATGTAGGAGTTGACATGCCACATGCGGGCACACACTGGGTCATATGTCACAGGTATTTGTGTATACAGCTACTCGATGGCTGCTTCCTTGTACAGTCTTGTTGCACAGCTGGCATGTACAGCACATAGTCTGTCATGCTAATAGGTACTGGTGGCTAGTAACCGCAGTGGGGTTACATCCGCACCTCATATGCTGGGTGTCCTTAGGCTGTGTGCCAGTTGGGACAGGCCCACATGGCTGCATGTCATGGTCAACCTCTTCCACACATCTATGCCCATGTGCCTCTGGCTTATTATACTGTGTTGCCCTTACATATTTGTCTGTATTCCTATCCACTGTGTGTGCAAGGCAGGAGTGGTGCATACAGACGTGTTCACACTGCAAACTGCAACTTCCAGATATGTCTGGTCCACTGGTGTTTGCAGACATGGCCTTCATATGTTTAAGTGTGTGAGCATGCCCAGTATGACCTCTCAATATGTTGTTGACTGACATTGCTTTCATTCCTCTAAGTGTGTGAGCATGCCCAGTATGGCCATCTGTGTTGCATGTGTGGACCACATCCAGGTTGTTTGTACTGTGGTGCTGACCTTTTGTTGTACACCGACAGGTAGCATGCTGTGTCTGCAGGGTATCCATTGGTCATTTGCCATTGACTGTTGCTACATTTCTGCATAGTGGGGGGGCACCTGACTATTTCTATTGTTCTACACAGGAGTGGGGGGGCACACCTGACTGTTACTCTATGTGTAAGTTGGATGGGGGGTGCACCTGACAGTTGTACTCATTTGCTAGGACTGTACTGGAATGTCAGGTACTCCATTTCAGTCTGTAGTCTTACCTATCCTGTTGGCTAGGGCTTACCAGTGTAGTATAGATCCTAACTTTGTTTACCTACATATTAGTGTCTGACTTCCTAGACCTGCTGCGGTCTGTCTGTGTAGGCTTGGGGGAGGGGTTAACTATAGGGCACATTTGGAGGCCATAGTACAGCATTTCTTTGTGTTTGTCTTCACCTGTCCTGCTGGCTGAGACTGTTGCTGGGTACGTGATCCTTCCTGACTGGTATGTGTGACTCTTATGGACACCCCTGTTGCTCAGGACATTTTCTGCAATGGGTTTTGTCACCCTGTGTAGTACTGGTACTATGGTGACTTCAGTATGGGTTACAGATCTCATGCTGCCACTATGGGTGTCTACTCTCTGCTGCCTTGACATCTGGCCACCCAGTTCCCTCGCATGTTCACATCCATACCATAGCTACAAGTAAAACACATTCTACTCCATTTGACAATTGGTAGGTTGATTGACTTACCTTGAGGGTGTGCTGAACTTGAGGATGGTGCTGGAGGGCTGCCTATGTCAGATGCACATAGTACACTCCCTATACATGTTTGGGCACAGGTAGTGCCATGTTTGGCATCCTTTTTATTGTCTGTGCGAGTCAGAGAGAGGTGTAATTCCCTGGTGCCCTACTGTGTCAGTGCATATGCTATGCATTGCCTTTTTGCCAAGGCCAGAGCGTACTGGGCATGCCCCCTTCTGCCTATTGGAGCAGGCTTAGGTTGTTCCTCCTCCAAGTCACTCTGTACCTGTACAAGCCTTGGCATTGGTGGGGGCTGTGTGGCCCTGCCCCATGCTGTTCCTGCTGCAGCTGTTTCCACGTGATCATATTGTGTAGCATAGCACATACCATTGCAATTTGCATACATGTACCTGGTGAATACTGCAGGGCTCCACCGGATGTGTCCAGACTCTGGAACTGTGACCTGAGCATCCCAAACACATGCTCTATTATATGTCTGGCCTGTGCGTGTGCATCATTATGGAGTTGTTGTTCAGGTGTGTGTGCATTTCTGATGGGTGTCATCAGCCACGGCTCCAGTGAGAACCCAGCATACCCCACTAGGTGACCGTAGGGGATGTCCACATCGGCAAATTTGTGGTACAGCTGTGTCAGTTGCCATATGTGTGAATCATCATAGTTTCCAGGGCAGCCAGCTCACACATTCAGTATAATGCCCTGGGCATCACATACGACTTGGTAGTTGATGGAGGGGATGCCCATGTGGTTGATGTAGGCCCTACCCTGCTCACCGGGTGTTGCTTTGATGTGTAAGTGCATGCAGTCTATAGCACCCACTACCCCAGGGTAGTTAGCTATTTGGTGGAAGAGATGCATATTGTAGGTCAACACCTCACGTGTGTTGAGGAAATATACGTGCTCACTGGCATATGCTGACATGGCATCCAGGAACTGGTGGAATACTGTGGATGCTGATGCCTGTGAGATGCCCATGTTATCCCCAATTGTAGTTTAGGATGTACCTGTGGCTAGTATACCTAGGCCTACACATACCTTGGTATCCACTGGGATGGGGTTCCATCGGCCAGTGTGGTGTATCAGATGTGGTCTGAACAGCTCAATGATTTGCTGAGGGAGGTCTCTGTCCACCCTATAGCGCTCCACTATCTCCAGCTCATGTAGCCCCTGGTAGGTTACCCTGGATCTGTACACTCTTCTCTGTCTCCTCACTGTGGGTTCTTCGGCAGCATTGACATCCTCACTACCTTCAGCCTATTGCACATGTTGTTCTATGTTGCCTGTTGCAGCCCTTCTCATTTTGTAGGTTTGGTTTTAAAATTTCTGCGCTTGTATACACTGGTGGTGTAGAGTGTGGAAAAACCAGGGGGGTAGGTGTTTGCTAGGTTTATAGTGGTGTTCTGGACTGGGCTGGTCTGCTTCCTGTGTGATTAGCTGATTCTAATACATTTCACCTGGCAGCTCGGCTAGTTCTCTTTGATTACCTTCCTACTGCTGTTTTCCATTCCCATTGCCTCCCTGTTTAGGCCCGTGTGTGCGCTTCACAAACGGAGTGCTCAAATGTGTACAAAGCTGCTTTTTCCTGGTTTAACTTCCTTTTTTCTTCCTGTGCAACCCAGTGCATGGCACGCACACATGCTTACACTTTGTAAAGAGTGTTAGGCAGGTTTAGACACACCTCTAGCTTAGCTGGGCTATGCTAGGAGCTATCCCGAGCCACAGGTCTCCAATCCACTTACAGTATGCCTGAAACCCCCAACCCATGATGTCACCGATATCCTAGTCTTGCACCCAGCTATTTATACTCACCCTCTTGGGACCTGCCTCACACTCTGGAAAATCTGGGATTCACTAACCCTTCCCTCATTTGCATAGGATTGCCTGCTAATGCATAGTTACATGTCCCACACTGAGCCTCCCCCCTTAGCAACCATTACTCACTGGTGAGGTTGTCTTCTGACTGCCATTGACTTGCATGGCAGAATACTGATTTTAGTTAGAATGCTTATTTTGGGTTTATTTTATTGATCCCGTTTGCCCATCGCTGCCCTATGCTTAACCAGGCAAGATCGGCGAAAAGAAAATTAAAAGTTGTTTATTTTTTTTTTTACATTTTGCAATGCCAATGGCCTTCTACTTGGACATTGGCATGCTTCCTTAATGATATGCTGCCTTTATTTGGAGCTGTCATAGCTCTGTTTTGTAGATTGCAAAACTGTACTCGGTTACTAACCAAGCAAATTTCTGCACACTGCACTCGTCCTGCACAGACAGCTGCCAGCTTCCTGGATCACATATTACCCTCATTTGCATGATTTTCACTTGTAAATGAGGGTAATTTGCATACAGGAGCTCGGTCCATGCAGGATTAGCCTAAGAGCTCATGTGCACTTCCCGGGAGCTCATTCCCAGATCACATGTCGACCATGTTGCCAAAAATAGCTCTTAAACTAATCCTGCATGCTATAAAGCACTTTGTAAATCTGGGGGAGAGACTTAAGGTTACTTCTACATAATTAAGAAATTGTCTTTAACTGTTCCTCTGCCTTTGAGGCACACTGCAGACAAAGTTATTTTAGTAAGTCATTTTGCTTATGTAGTAGGCGAGAAAGATATTTTCTGAATTTAAAGGGGTCCAATTTTTGACAACCTGAGATGTAGTCGTCTAGTGCAAACTTTTTGGTGTATCATCATTAATCCTACCCAGATGTAGTGACTTGCTTCTTCAGATGGTGACTGACTCTAGAACCCTTCTGCCAAATAGAAATACTGCTACGGCTGTAGCTTTTGCTTGTCTCTCTTCTTATGATGAACTGAAGGTGTTTTAATTAATTGCATTAACTTAATCAAGAATTATCTTCTGACTTTTGTCATTATACTCGGGTGTAATCTTTCTATGCATTGCCTTGACTAGACAAATTTAATCCTGTGCCATATATTTGTAACACTGGATTACTCTCCAGAGTATCTGGTCCCTGATAGCTCTGTATAATACGTGTTTATAAGGTTGCTTTGTTGTTAAGAATACTTGGCTAGGATTTATGGTCTCAGCGATATGATGTCTGACAGTTTGAAACTCCGGTAATCGAATAGGAACCACACACACATACACACACACACACACACACACACACATATATATATATATATATATATATATATATATATATATATATTTTTTTTTTTTTAGGCAAGGCTCAAATGACAAATTCTCCACCATAACAGGTACAAGCAAGCAAAATCTGAGGGTAATTCTGCTCAATGCTAGAAGTCTAAACTTCAAAATGTGCTCACTCTAGGCACTCCTTAAAATGGAGAACATCAATGACTGTGCAGTGACTGAGACCTGGTTCAAGGCTCCAGAGAGCACCCCTGCATTACCAGGCTATAATTCATATCACTCCTTTCAGCCACCTAACCTAGACTGAAACACTAAAGGCAGAGGAGTGCCCATATTCATTAAGGATATCCACACCTCCAGGCTTGTTGCTCAGCATAATGCATCTGAGATTATCCAAGTGCAACTAACTCTGGGCAAGACCACAATCCAAATTGTAGCTTGCTACAGATCCCCCACCATGCCCCAGGATTCTGACTACTCATTTCTTGATACAGTGGAAAATATTAGTGTACAACCTAACAAACTAATAATGGGTGATTTCAACTACCCCACAATTAACTGGGAAAACTACTCATGTACCAACCCTTTTGCTCAACATTTTCTGGAGTTCATAAACTCCAACACCTTGGCTCAACTTATCCACACACCCAGCAGGGCAGCAATATCTTAAGACCTGGTCATTACCAAAATGGGTGACCGGTGTGCCAGACCAGAGGTCAATTTCTCATTGTACAGATCCGATCACAAGCTAATCACCCTAGACATCCACATTCCACCCCCACCCACCATTAGGGAAACCACTGTAAAAAATGTATCCAAAGCCAACTTCACACTTCCTAAGACAGAAGTGGCAAACTTCATGACACACATGCAGATGGACAATAGAAGTATGACTGCTGAATCCTACACAAATGCACTTTATAGGCACTTACATGCGTGCATGGATCATGCTATCCCTAACAGAACCAGGATGCTATCCTCCAAAAAAATGAAGCCAATCTGGTGGTCCCCTGCCATAAACAAACTCTACAACAGAAGACAGAAACTGCTGCAAAAAAGAGTAAAATCCAATGATTGGAGGAACTCCCTGGTCAGCCTGAGTAAGAAGTTGAGATCCCTCATAAAATCCTCCAAAACTAGTTACAAAAACAAAATCAACACTGTTTCTAAAGAAAATCACAAAGCATTCTATAGCTATGTCAAAAATCTCAATGGCAACACTCAGATCTGCCCTGAGTTACAGCACAATGGCACTCAATATACAGAACCAACTGATATTGTCAACATTCTGGCAGATAGGTTCAGTGCTAACTTTTCCCCCCTCTCAACCACTAAAGGGCCCATCTGTATACCGGAAGAATGCAAAGTTCCTGTAATAATGGCTGCACAGGTAAAAACACACTCTCCAAAGCCAAGAACACAGCATCCATGGGACCTGACAACATCCCAGACTGCATTCTACATAAACTACAGAGCAAACTGGCACCCCACCTAAGTACCATGTTCAATCATAGCCTCACCTCAGGCTTTGTGCCCACTGAATGGCACACAGTGATGGCTATCCCACTCCACAAAGGGGGATCCACCATGGACCCCAGGAACTACTGCCCCATTAGCCTGCCAAGCCTGGTCTTCAAGGCCATGGAATGTATAATTATGGAACTTATAAACAAAGACATTGGTAATCTCCAAACTCTAGACCCAACCCAGTTCGGGTTTGTAAAAGTCAGAGCTTGTCTTCCAAACCTGATAGACTTCTTTGAAGCATTCAATAAAGATGTAGAGTGGTTCACACAGCCTATCTAGATCTCGCCAAGACTTTCAACACTATCCCCCACTCTGGAATTATACATAAACTCACTAAACTAGGTATAAATCCCTATGTCACAAGATGGGTTACCAACTGGCTCACTGACAGAACTCACACTGTGAAAGTAGCAGACTCCAAATCTGACTTCAGACCAGTGACAAGTGGAGTACCACAGGGTTCAGTCCTGGAGCATCTCCTGTTTGGTATCGACGTCTCTGAAGTACAGGCTAACACAGTAGGTCTTTGGCTAATGAAGTTCACAGATGAATGCAAACTAGGAGCGATAATCAAAACTCCTAACCATGTGAACATCCTACAAAAGGGCCTTACTGAGATAGATGCCTGGTGTCAGAGCCATGGCCTCAAGCTCAATGCCAAAAAGTGCATTGTCATCCCTTTTGGTAAAAACTCTGTACCCATGAATTACCACATAGGTGATAGTCTACTTAACACCGAAAGTGTGAAAAGAGACCTTGGGACACAGGTGGACAGTAGTCTCTCTTTTGATAATCACATCACCACAGTAGCCAGGAAATCCTTCTACATGGCACACCTCATCACAAAAGGTTTCTCATCCAGGAAAAAAGAGGTCATTGTTCCCCTCTACTTGTCACTCATTAGACACATTATAGAGTACAATGCCCCTTTTGGTATGTACCTCACAAGACATCTACAACAACTGGAAAGGCCACAGAAATACCGCACAAAAAGGATTACCAGCCTCAAACAGATGCCCTACACAGACCGTCTCAAAAAATGTAGCTTTACTCCGTCACATATCACCCACTCAGAGGCAATCTCTGCCTAACATACAAAGCTATGTCAAACCCAGAGCTGTTGGACATGCTCCACTTAAAGAAATCCCAATCCCTCCGAGCTACATGCTCTAGGGAACTAAACCTTGTCACCACAATAAACAGAACATGCTGGAGGGATAGATTCCTTTCCCAGAGACTTCCCATACTCTGGAACTAACTACCTATCTATAGCAAACAAAGCTCCTCATTAGCACGCTTCAAGAAAAATCTTGATGATTGCATGGGAAATAGAAAATTCACCCCGGGGATCACTTCTGTGGCTCTACTCGACAGCGGCACAGGTAAATAATTTTCTTGGGTGGTGAAAGCCAGAGTACCTTTTTGGCTAGGCTTATATATGCCCTAGGGCCAATAGCCTAGTACCTACCTATGAACCTATTTTAAGCCATGAAATCAAATGGACCCATAATGCTGAACATTAAATCATAAGCAAATAGTATCTGTGCACTGAACTCTAACAACTCAACAGAAAAAAACATAGCACCAAAACTCATAGTTATCCAAAGATGTTATATATGAGTCAGCATAGATAGAATTCTTATCTTGGGATGGGTGCTGCAGCCAGGCAAGCAAATATCAAAAAAAAAATTCCATTTTGTACTGAAAGTCATGTATATATGAAGGGATGTACATATCTTTAAATTCTGCTCCTGAGGTGCAGGAATATATATTTTTTTAATTTTCCAATAGTTTTTATTCCTTCTTTTTAATAAATTATCAAAACTTAATTCATATGTGACAAGATATATGCTTAATACATTAATTTACTCTAATATAGATGTCTTCTAATTTTTATCAGCCACATTGTTTTATTTCTAAGAGAAGCTTAAAAAAGTGTAAAATAGCAATGTCGTGAGCAGATTAATCACTGGAAAAAAATTGGGTTTCAGAGTTTTAGTTTCACATCTTTGTTTTCCATGTTCCTCGTAAAGTTGAATACATTTTAGACTATAACACTTCAGCTTCTCTGATTGGATAAGCCATTCTATATGATGATGTCTTTGTAAACTTTTATTTTGTTTGATCATGCAGGAATACCAGGATAGCTATAGACAGAAATAGTTAATTATTGTCACATTCATGTTGCTGTCTCTTGTTTACATGTCAACATTGGTAAACAGTGTGAAAAAAAACAGTCTTCAGTCCATCTATTAAGTAGTTGTTCATCTTTTACAAAAATATAAATGAGCCCATTGTTGAATTGTTGTCATTGCCTAAACACCTTTGCTCATGAAAATAAAACATTTCATGCAGTTTAATTTTCTAATCATTACTGGCAGGCAGAGCACATTTTGTTCAAATTAATCAGGCTAAAACAATTCAGGAAAGACATGATGTTCTTGTACCCAATATTGAAATTTATTTACCTGAAAGATCTGTTGGGAAAGACTGTAATTTTGCAACTGACTGCTTTCTACTCCAGCTTTACTGTTAAGATCTTGCAGATTAAGTTGCTTTTGTTTTCATCAGTTTTCTACTTGTTGGCAACCCACATGTTTATGATTCCAGTATTCATGAGTTTTGAAATTTCACTGGGGTGAAAGCACCAGTCATCCGATACAATGAATCAACAGATAGAAACAAGATAAGCTTCAGAGCAAGCTCAGCATTAACCAGAATGATTCTTCCCTGATAAATTTCATTATTTTAGTCAAAATATGTATAGACGCTGATTATGAAATTGTCCATAAAGTGAGTTGAAAATAAATGTACAGTTGAATTGATTGCTTGTCCACACATATTCTTTTACAAAATTTCAGTGATTATTAGCACTTATTTTCTCTCAAAAAGACAATAGTACTCTACACATCCAGAGTTTTTTCATATGTCATCATACTGACTTTGTTCCTGTAATTTACAACTTAAAAAAGCATACATATCTTTCAATTTATGGAATCAAAAGACAATAACTGGGACTGGGCCTGCAGGAATAAAATGTTCCATCATGGTACAATGAAGTGAGCTATTTGTTGCAGTTTAGCCCATTATTTGTTCTCCATAAATGGATACCTAATTAGACTGTCAGAATGAGTAGTAAGCTGGTAAAAGGAATTGATATTATTCCATTGCAGTACACTTCAATAGTAATCCCTTCTATGGTGCAGATTAATGCACTATAAAAAACAATAATTTAGCTGAATATGTTTAGCAAAATGAAAAATCCCATTAAGTGTATATTGGCTTACTAACTTAAGTATGTGAGATTTGATGAGATCCTCAATGCTTTGCCCAACTTCAAAGCATAGCATGGGGGTCAGAAACCAATGTCATGGCTGAACTTTTTGTAATTTAATGGATTTTTATTAGTAGTTCTGTTCAGCTCAGTGGTGGTAAGCTTTTGTCTCTTATTAGAATCCTTAACAAACTTGCTGCAATTGCCATTCCCAAGTCACCATCCTTCCAGAAAATATAATACTGCGTTATGCTCATTGGTCACAGTTGAACATGGAAATGAATATTTATAGTTCTTAGCCTGTTTCAGGATCAGTGGCCCCTGACTGATGGATAACATGGAGATGACCGATCTCCAGTGGCACAGTTGACTGAATACACCCAAGCTAAGCATATTGATGACCAGAAAATTGGCAGACAGTGTAATATGCAAAGGCTGTCAGACCTTGAAGATCAGCATTTCCTGGATGGTGATGACCAAGGAAACAAGCACTTATAAGCCATTCTGTTAGTGCTTATATGCTACACCAACTTCCTGTTATTTCAGCTCCCAATGCCACCAAATCATGATACAGCATTATGTCTATCTATCTATCTATCTATCTACAAGTATATTTTATTTTTATTTTAGTTTTATTTTACATTTGTTTACTGGGATGGTCCGACTGGACACAGGTCCATTTTCAGGGGAGGCCCATGGAGAAAAGCTCCACAGTAAGTCAATAATTAATTACACAATATGGAAAAAAAAAACAGTATAAGCAATATGAAATAACAAGAGATATATATACAGAAATAAACATAGTTAAAGATAATTAAAATGAAGTAATAAACTAAGTATACAAGTTCAGCCAGCAGTAAGTGTTTCCTAAAACTGTAGCATATATTATAGTAAGTGTCATAGGAAGTTAGGTATATGGAGTGGAAAAACAGAAGCAATTATGTGATGCATGGGCATAACCATTTATTCATCAAGTGTGAGTTAAGTGAGTTTTTGAACTGAGTAGTAGTAGAGGCAGAAATCAGAGCAGACAGAAGATTATTCCAGGTTTTAGCTATGGTGTGAGAGAATAGTGCTTTCCCTGCAGTGTTGTTAGCCCTTGAGATACAGAGGAGTGACTTGTCGGTAGAGCGGAGAGGACAATTTGCTTTATAGTGGATGAGCAGTTGGCCTAGTGCTGAGGTTTTGTCAGGATGTCTAATATTGAAGGCAATGACTAGCTGGTGATAATTTAGTACCTGGGGAAGTTCTAGCCATTGTAGTTCCTTTAAAGCCTGGCAGTGGTGGGTACTAAAGATGGAGTTGTTATCAAACTTGGCGATTTTATTATAACATGACTCAAGTCTGGCGAGGTCAAGTTTTCTGACCTGGGTAAGAATTGGTGCGGCATACATTAGAGTGGACAATAGGTGAGTTTGGGCTAGTGCAATCCGTGCTTGATTTGAGAGGAATTTCCTGTGTCTATATAGTGTTCCCATTTTTTTATGGACCTTTTTGATAGTTTGCGAAATATGGACATCAAAGAGTAGGTTTTTGTCACTTTCTACGCCTAGGAGTTTGGTGTGGTCAGAGGGAGAGATGATAGTACCATTTTTGGAGGAGACATTGAAGGATAGAGGGGTAGACATGGTTTTGTTGGGGTGAAAAGTAGCAATTTAGTTTTGCTAGGGTTTAGGATAAGTTGGATCTGAGTGATCCAACTTTCCACAGAGCTAAAGGATTTCTGGGTGAGTTTTTGTAGAGTGGCAAGTGATGGAGCAGAGCAGATAAGAGTTGAATCCTCTGCGTACTGTATAAGTGAAGCATGCTGTGTGGTGGTATGGAGATTGTTAGTAAACATGGATAAAAGAAGTGGGCCTAATATTGAGCCTTGTGGTATGCCTATGGTAGTTGGAAGTAAGGGGGATAGTTCAACTTGCCATTGGACAGATTGCCGCCTATCTGACAGATAGCTTTTAAACCAGGCTATAGTGGACGGGGCAAAGGATAGGGAGTCCAGGGTGTCTAGTAGTATGGAATGTGAGACCAAGTCAAATGCTTTGGAGAGATCTAAAAATATTGCAGATACAAAGTTGTTATTATTCCTGTGATGGTTAACCAGATTAGGAAAAGAGAGCAACGCAGTTGTTGTGCTATGGTGTTGCTGGAAGCCATGTTGTGTGGCGGAGAGGAGATTGTATAAGTTTAAGAATTGCATTACTTGAGAATGTATACATTTCTTGAGTAGTTTAGATAAGGGAAATAGAATGGCGACGGGGCGATAATTTGAATATTCATAGGAATTATGGTGATGGGGCGATAATTTGAATATTCGTAGGAATTTCCACCTTTGTGAAGTGGAATAATATATGACACCTTCCATATTTGTGGGATAAATGCTTATTGCATTGAGCGGTTGATAAGAATAGAAATAGGACAGGATAAGGATTCCGCAGCTATTTTTAGGAAGCTGTCTGGTAGATTGTCAGCAGCAAGGGTGGCAGGTTTTGCTTTTAGGAAGAGCTTTTTAATTGTGGAGGTAGGAACAGGTGAGAGAGTAAAAGGTGGGATATTATCAGGGCATTTGTTTGGGTTATATGTAAACTTGTTTTTGGATAGTTGGGAGGATAAAGTTAAGATAGATTCTGTGAAATGGTGATTAAATTGGGAGGCTATGTCCTTACTATCATTGGTGGAGTTGGGAGTTGGAGTGGTAGTTTTGCCTGGTTTTAGAAGAGAGTTGATAGCATGCCAAAACTTCTGGGGATGTTTTGAGTGTCTATTTTGGATACCAAGAAAATAATTCTGTTTATCAAGTTTAGTTTGTCTCTTAGCCTGATTTCTAAGTCATTAGTAGTTTTGTTTGGCTAGGCTAGTATTATCCCTCTTCCAGATTTTCCATGCCTTGTCTCTAGACTTATATATAAAATAAATTGTAATAGTATATTGTATGTTTAGCATAATGCATAGTGGTGGCTTGTCCCCTTAAATGTTCTAGCTCTGAATGTTCATGTGACATGCTATTGCATTGTTCCTTTAAGGATACTAGCACAGGATCAGGCAAGAAAGTTAATGACAGACAACTTCACATAGGAATACATAACCTTTTGGGTTTAAAGAAGATGCTGGGAGAACTTTAAAAGGAGTTCATATTCCAGAAGGAAGAAGGAAAAGACTTTATTGGGGCTGACTGTTAGGGAAGAAAGATGAATCCTTTAGAGGAAAAGCCAGCTGGATATACCCCTACCTGTATGGAAGGTGATGGCATTTTGTTTTATCCCATTTGGTGAAATTTGGTTTATTGTTGTGAGGTCTTTTTAAATTCTGTTCATGTATTTTTTCTTACTCTGCCAGAACCCTGTCTAATAGAAAAGACTGCATCTGGATGTAGAGAAATATTAATTTCGACTTGACTAGTGTTATGAAAATCCTGCAGAACAGGAACAAGAGAAGAAAATCTGTTTTGATTGCAGACTGAACTCTGTGGCAAGAACTCCCATTTGTCTCATTTATGAACTTTATTTATTGTAAATAAACATGATATTCAAACTGTGAAGCTAGCTGCAGACTGTTTTGTTACTACTACAATAATATACTATAATAGAAGCATACACATACAGACACACAAGACACACACACACACACACACACACACACACACACACACACACACACACACACACACACACACACACACACACACACAGAGCACTCAATTAAAACTTATACAAAGTCATGTACCATACAGTAAGAAGTATAATATATCTAACATAAATTACAATAATCAGTACAACTTATCTAACTCTCACAATCTCACATATTTTTTCATCCTGAAATTCTGCTGAAGCACCCATTTATAAGGTGAGAATAAGGGATGCACAAACACTTCTGTTTACTGGACATAAAGAACCATGGATAATACATATTACTTTATGAAATATTTTTCTACATTTTAGTTGTATGCCTTATAGCTAAGGCAAGCAACATGTTAAGCAGAGGAAACTAGGCATGAGGTGTGCACAAGGCAGCTACAGCAAGTTATGCAATTTCATGGACCATCTTAAGGGACACGCTCTTAAGTTTTAATTGAGATGATATTGACATGTGACTAAGCTGATATATGATGTGAACATTCTGCAACTATACAAGTTATCACTGCATCTGCAGCATGTGACAGAGGAAGAAGAACATATTTTCTAAGAACATTCTGGAGTCAGAAATAAGTTAATTGTTTCATAGGTTGGTACTAGGCTATCAGCCCTAGGGCCTATACAAGCCTAGCCACAACAATTCCCTGGATATTTTTTCCAACAATATTTACTTCCCTGGACTCCTGTCTAGCAGGGCGACTGACGTGATCCCCAGGGTGAATTTCCTATCTCCCATCCAATCATCAAGGTTCCTTTTGAAGAAGCCCAAGGAGGCACTCTGTTTGACATGTACGGGCAGTCTATTCCAGAGTATGGGGAGTCTCTGGGTCAGGAACATATCCCTCCAGCATATTTCGTTCATTGTGATGACAAGGTTTAGATCCCTGGAGTTTGTAAGGTTTTCTATACAGATTAAGTTCCGCTAGAGAGAAGTGAAAGTCACAGATAGGTAACACTTTTGCCACATCAGTAAGTTTAATTTGTGAATACTAATGACTGTGCTTTGAAAGTAGATCATAACAGACACAGCACCTAAAGTGAAATATGACATGTAGATTATTCTTTATATTAAATGCAATAATGTCAACAGCATGGGCTGGATCCTCTTCTAGGAAATTAACTTAATTGACCTTGTCGGTTACCTACTGACAAATACTGTCCAAACAATCCCAAACAAATTAATTATTAGGCAGTTATGTAGCAAAAGTTGTAACCCCCTAGATGACTTTCTGATCTCTTTCATCTTATGGAATCAAGAGACAATATCTGGGACTGGGCCTGCTGGAGTAAAAGTTAAATCAATTAATACTTGTTGCCAGAACTTACAGCTTGATATCTAACAACAATGCTGTTGGAAGAACAAAAGCTGCATATTGTTAAGAGATTTCTGTTAGATAGCTAAGTGCCAAATATGCACTTTTCTCTTCTCTACCTGTAACCACTCCTACTACCTTTTTTCAGTTTACAGAACTCACAAAGAGATGGATGGATTGTGTGAGAGAAGACCTATGATAGTCAGTATGAGTGTTGAAGAAGGCAGGCGAGTGGAGACGGCAATAGCTGGCATGACACCACGACCCCATGTAGAAAATGGGAAAGGGGGGGATGATGGTGATGGAGACTAAGAATGGTAAGGAGACAGATTAATAAAGTCTGAGTGAGGGTTACTTTTGTAGTTTTTAGGACATATATTAAATGTGGCAGTGTATTTTACCCTGTATAACAACTATCATATCACCTCAGTGACCATAAATATCACACTTACCAACCCATACTTACTTAAATCATTTACTCTGCATCTCTCTCATCATTTTTACCTTGTCTTTTCCAAATAACCTTCCTAGACGTTTTCAACTACAGGTACCAGAGAACAGAATCTGTCACCAAAGAATACCACTAAACATCAAAATTTCAGTGCATCCAGGTTTAGACTTTCCTTCATAATATGTATACCAAGAAAATCAGTAGACATGCACCCAACCTCACCTCTAAAAAACATTGCATCACCCCTACTAACACACCACTTAAAAATACCACAGCTAGTCTCACCCACACATCAACCAAATCAGACCTTCACATTCTAAATATGAACCTTAGAAGCATATTCACCAAAATCCAAGATGTACATGCATGCATAGCCATGTATTCCCCTGATGTAGTCTTATTCACAAAACCATGGCTAAAAAATGTATATATCTGACATTGAAATCACTGCATCTTGATTTCATATACTTGGACTTGACTGAGAAAATAAACAGGCGGATGGTGTTGTGCTGATTGACAAACTCTCCCTTAACAAAACCTCTTTTTCACAGTACCACAATTTAATAATGCAGAAGTTCTGATATGTCCTCAAAATCAACAACAGAAAAACAATTTGAATCTCAGATACTTATATCCCTCCAGATAAAAAACATTACAACTCTAGAAATTTTCTCTACTGGATATCACTAAAGATCTGTAATGAAACACTAATACTTGCAGACTTAAACATATTCTGACAGTTTATATCTGATGACACCCCAAATGAGTCTATAATCCTATATAGATTCACACAACAATCACATCTGCAACGCAAATCTACTAAAGAACAGGCCATCAATCAACCGTAGACCGAATGCTAACAAACCCACCAAAATAGCAGAATGTCTTCCAGCCAGGATAGGTGGCTATTTAACAGCTTATGCAATTAGAAGCTGCATCATTCAAGATAATCAAATCATATGCCATCAAGTTCATAACTCAGCCGAATTTAAGAAAGATACCGTTATTGAATAATTACACAGTATAAAAGGAAACAATTAAAATCCATGCCTCTAACTGCTGTTGTGTCATATTTCAGTGACATTTTCCTAAAAATTGTTAACACATTTGCCCATGCACGTAATGGAAGGGTCAAATCCACCCTGAAGTAGTGGCTAACAAAGGAAAGAAACAAAAAAAAATGATGCTACAATGGGATAAAGTCTGAAAAGAATGGCACAAAAATAGAACTCAAAGTTCATTAGAACTCAAAGTTCATATCAGTTATTTAAACAGCTTAGAATCCTCAAAAAATAACATATCAAAAATGACAAACTTATTAGATTAATGTAGAACACAAACATCAAATAACCCAAAACTCTTTAGGTCATCTTTAAATATATTATTACTAACAGACCTAACCAACAATACTGGTTCAAATCCCACACAGTTCATCTCCTACTTCATACAGGCAGTATAATCTGTCTCTCAAACTACAATAGTACCACCTCTTTTTATTCTCTTCTTCCTGCCCTAATCATCCATAACCCTGTGACTCATCCTTTACTTACCTTCATCATCAGAAAGCACCTAATTAAGATAAAACTAACCTTCTTTGCAGCTAAATAACACCCCCCTACCTAAAAATGGCTACAGATGCCATAACAGCCACTGTATCAATTTTGATAAATAGGTCCGCATCTGAAAGATACATCCCAGCCATCTGAAAACATCCTATTAGATTCTATTACACAAAGAGTGCATATCAGACTTTGCTAACTATAGACCTGTCACTGTTCTCTCTCTCCCCAGTCAGAAATCCTCAAAAATGTATCCACATGGAGCACATTCATCATCTTAACTTAAACATTCTTTACTCCAAAACTCAGCATGGGTTTAGACCATATCACAGTTTAACAACCACTCTCCTACATTTTACTAATACTATAAACCAACACAGGAATAAGGGTAAACTAGTTTCCACCATGTTGTTAGACCTGTTTAAATCATGTGACACAGTATCACACCAACATTCACTTACTGAAGTTTCTTCTGCCAGACTCTTCCAGTCCTTCCTTTCATGGTTCCTTAGTTACTTATCCAGTTAAATGACAACAGGATTATTCACATTTTCTACCACTTACCATAGAAGTCTTACAAGGCTCCATGCTTTGACACCTCCTTTTTAACATATTCATAATCAAGCTGCATGCTGCCACATACCTTGCTAGCATTGTACAATATGCAAATAATTCAGCATAAATATGTATAGCCCCAACACCATTCAAACTCTAGGAAATAATTCAGGTTTATTTCTCTTCTGGCTAAAAATATAAAATTTGCTCCTTACCCCCCCCCCCCAAAAAAAAAAATAAATAAATAAACGTATGATATTGTTACCCAAACAGTATTAAACCCCAAAACAATCATTCATGATTACATCTTCAAATAATAACAGAATCAAAATATAGACCCGTACTAAACTACAAGGTTTTGGAATAGATGACAACCTCATATTTGAACATGTTTTACAAGCCATTAAAAATAATAAAAAAAAAAAATATATATATATATATATATATATATATATATATATATATATATATATGTATATATATATATATATAGAGAGAGAGAGACAGTATCTGACTGACACAGCAGAAAAAAAGACTCTAGTGGCAGCCTATCCACTTCCAATGCTCCTATACATCTCATCCATTTTAAGAAACATAAGCACAACACTTAGACAGCCTTTTGTTATAACAAGATTGCTAAATTTGCTACCAAAGCTCCACATAGACTCCACCACTGCCCTTCCTTAAACAGTTTAACTGGTTTGAACTAAACAACTACCTAGTATACTAGAACTAGTTACTGAACACAAGCTAATTCACTACCCTGAAAAATGCCAAGTACTAAAAAATATTCTGCTACCTTACTCCCTTTCTGCTCAGGTAAAAAATTCCTTTTAATCTCAAGTAAGTCTTACAATTCAGCAGGTGACACTCTATGCTCTTGTTATGTCTCTAAGGTATGGAATGCCATCCCTCCACATCTAAAAATGGAGTTCCCAATCTTCAAAATACATCTGAAAAAGCTCTGTACTCAGTCACGGTCCTAGTCATGCTCTTGCTCTGCACCAGCTTAAATATTATCTCAAATTCATGTTTTTCATTCCGTATGTTTCATCTTCTCTCCTTAGCTGTATTAACATTCTTGTCTCTACATTTCTGTAAAATATATTCCCTCTTGTAGCATGTCTGCGTTCTGAGAGTAAGCTGATCTACCTACAGTCTTGCACCTGTGTCTGGATACACAAAACCAATATCTCTACTACCATATTCTACACCTTACCATTCCTCATGATGCCTATTACTCATCAGTACCAACAACCATTCCTTGAAATGCCTATCTCTCATCAATACTAACAAATATATTCTAATTTTAAAGTATTTTGAGTTTTGAGTCATAATAAAATGCATCTAATTTTCATAGTCTTATAATGTATATAGTTAATACTTTTTCTGTTACAAAACCATTTCAGTTTATCAGTGTAAACAGTACTTTCTTTATTTCTATTATGCAACAACTGTGTCTCTGAAACTGTAAATGTATAATGTAAATGCAATTATGTAGATAGTTCTGATGGGGGTTTTCTCTCCAGGTCTCTGCTGAAAATGGCTTTGCCCAGTCAGATTATCACAGTCAACAAAGACAAATAAATAGGTTCTTAGTTTTGTAGGTAAGTTCTAGGCCTGTTGCTCTTGAGGGGCATTTGAAGCTGAGCCATTTCTTCTTTTTGTACACAGATTAACATATCTCATTTGGTTATCTGTCCCATGGTTAATTATTATATATTACCCCTAATAAGAATAACTGGGATCATATCACAGATAATTTGAGGGCACCCATGCTTAGGATAAAGCATTTAGGAGCAGCCTCTGCCCATCAGTAGTAGAGGGGGCAGTCCTGGAGTACATTTTCTGTTTCCCAACTGTAGATACAAGTTGTGCTTGAATGCATACAGAGTTGAACTTTTGCTTTATGTAGATGGGGAGTCTGTTCTAGAACAGTGTTATCCTCTGAGATATGCCTGCCACTTCAAACCATTTTGTTGATGTTGCAGAAGAGGTTTAGATCCATACACCCAGTATTTATGGTAACATTTGACTTGCTGATGTGCTATAAATCCATCAGTATTGGGTTGGAGGATGCCTTGTATGCCAGACACAGGCCACCTCTTAGCAGTCTATAGGATACCAAGTATAGTGACAGGGCTCTGAGCCAGTCCATGTAGGACATGTTGTTTAGGCCTTGTATCCTTTTAGTAAGGTATCTCTGGAGATGTTTAATTTGTTGCATGTGTCTGAACAGATAAATGCCAAAAGGGGCATTATAATAAATGACTGGCCTAATGAGGACTGAGTAAAGGGTAACAATAACATCCCTAGATCTAGACATAATCCCTTTGTTTATGAGCTGTGCAATATTGAAATACATTCTTACAGTAACTGACAGATGTTGGTCAAAAGTTAAGTCACTGTCCACATAAGTTTCCAAATCTTGAAGAACTGGTCAACACTTAGGGGTGTATTGTTAATGTGGTAATACCCTGGGATAGATGACTTCCCAATTGGCATTTACTTTCAGTCCATGATTTTGGCATCAGTTATTTATTTGCGACAAGCCTTCTCAAAAGGACAGATAAGTCATTTGGGGATTCAATGACTGCTCCTAGCTTGCAGTCATCTGCAAATTTAGTCAGCCAGAGCCTTTTGGTATTGTCTTTTACAGAGAGAAGTAGATGCCAGACAGGAGAGATCTCAGCAAAGAGCCCTGGGGGACTCCACTCATAACTAGTCATTTTGTGGAGGTAACTTACCAATTCTGATTTTCTACATTCTTTCTGTGAGCCGCTTGGCTCCAGTGGTGACATAATAGAGGTTTATTCCTAGTTTGTTTAGCTTTTCTACTATGTCTGAGTGAGGAATTGTGTTTACAGGTTTTGCCAGGTCAAAGTATGCAGTGTGTACTTTTTGCCTTCATTCATTACGTTGGTGACCTTTTTCCAAAGATGCACCAGACTGAGCCACTGGGGGACTCATCTAGTGAATGGTCTCTTTGTGGCGGTAACTCACCCATTATGATTTTCTGCATCCTTACTGTGAGTCAATTGTCAATCCAGTGGGTGGCATAGTTTTTTTCCCCAGTTTACTTAGCTTTTCTACTATGCCTGAGTGGGGAATTGTGTAAAAAGCTTTAACTAGGTTGAGGTATACAATGTGTACCATTTTGCCTTCTTCTATTGCTTTGGCTTATCTTTTCAAAAATAAATAAATAAATAAATAAACAATCAGAATGAGTAAGCATGACCTGACCTTGATGAATCCAAACTAAGATAATCACAGTGTTTGGAGACTTTCTATGTCCTGATTAATTAGTTCCATGATAAGTGCTCCCTGGCTTTGCATATGAGGCTGGTTCAGACTTATGGGTCTGTAATTGTCACAGTCTGTGGTAGGTTCTCCTATATTAATTAAACAATCTGATAAGCGTCTTGGCAGAAGTAACTGGGATTATAAATCAAAAACAATCATCCCAATCTCTTTAAAACTCATGGACCTCAGTAAAGAAATATCTCAGATTCACCCCATTAACAGTCTCCATGCAGCTGTCTTAAACCTCAGTTCTGTAACCCCTCCCACCTTTCATAATACCTTCACAGAATCACCATAACAGTGATAGAACAGCATACAGGCTGTCATAGCAATCAGTAATAATTACAAAAGCGACAACCAGTTATGATGGTCTAAACTAAAATAACAGGTAACCTATTTCTATTTTAGTTATTTATGGCGTTATTGACCAAATTAGTCCCACTAGGCTTCTGGCAGAAGTGGCATTTATACTATTTGATGAAATATTGCCAGGCCATCAAGCAATTTCCCCTCCTCTTTTCAAAAGGCGCAGTGGAATCTTTTATGTCCACCTGTGCTATCATCACCTCATATACACAGAACCTTGGTTTAATGTCTCATCTGAAGAATGACATACTCAGGAGTGCAGCACCCCCCCCCCCCCCACACACACACACACCTTATGCTGCACTGTAGTGTCAACAATTGATTTACCTGGTTGGAGAATAGAACCCACAGCTTTTAGCACTAATTGAAAGTGGATGACATGGGTTATTATTAAATAATATAAGCAATGAATGTAGATTTTTTTTGTCCAGAAGAAAATCAGACCTTTTCAGAATAAAATCCACCTGTCATTACACAGAGAACAGTACTGCATTCATCTAGTATTTAAATTTGCTTCCAGCCTTAATTAGGGCAGACAAATCTTCCTGTCCTCAGTATATAAAATCATTTTTAATATAGCAGCTTTGCAACTTTCTAACAAATTTATTCTGTCTTAATCACCCAATAAACCCAGACCCCACAACAATAAATACACTAGAGTATAGAGAGCTCCACATTGACTTCAGAAATCTAAGTAGAGTGTTTTTTAACTTTTGCATCAAAATTCTAGGACAAATTCCCTGCTAGCATTGGAAATACCCAAACCTTTCAAGATTTTTAAGGCTAAACTTGAAGCGCACATTTGTTAAAATTCCACCTGTTCCACCATTGACAAATCCACGGTAACCTAAACCATAGTTAATATCCTCCCACATATTAGTATTGCTCTGGCATGCTTAAAACCACTGAGAATCCTGATTTCAGTGCAAGACTTTCTAAGTGTATTATACTGCACTGTTACTTGTAGCTATTACTAAATGCTTATCTTACAGCCATTCTAAATTTATACTCTATGTGATGAGGCTTTCTGAGTAACTATTGTATGCAGCATGATCCATTCTGTGTAGCTGCATAAATAACCAGAGCTGTAATGTCTATATTTGTTTTAAGATTTCTCTCCTTTGAAATGTATGTTGCATAACCCTTTGTTTATTGTATAACCCAATGTGTTTTGTTTAACTAAAATACATTTACCAATCTAATCATATTGGTGTGTTTAAAAACATTACAACGTGTACTGATATATAAAACTAAAAACATAGTCATGCTTGCACATACTCCACACCTATTCTTTACTACTAGGCTGTGGCTGAAATAATTTCTCAAAAATGATTTTGCTACACAGCTCAACAAACATCTGTAAATATAGAGAAGAAAGGTTGTCTCTCCAATCATAACCAATTTATATGGCCAAGAAACAGACATCAAGAAATTCACCTTGAGAACACACCAAACTGAAGCTGAAGAAGTGAATTTTGACATTCATTTTGAGAACATGTAACTACTCCCACATGCTGATAACACCTGAGCACAATTCTTTGTAGTATGCAGATTTATCACCTGTTCCAGGAAAAAAATGGACAGGCCATGACTGATAACTCTTAAGTTTTTCTCAGTACTGAAAGCTGTAACTCACTCTGTGCTGACACACAATTCTTTGCACTGAGACTGGCTGCTCCAATATAATATGAGACACAGAGAAGAAAATATAAATTTTAAGAATGCAAAGTGTTTGAAAGCTGTAACACACTCACTGCTGCCTAACACAGTGAGTGATTAGAAAGTGAGGTATATCTGTGATATTGTAACACCTTTAAAAGTTGTATTACACTTCATTCTGCTACATACAGAAAAAGAAATGTGTCAGCTTGAATTGTATCTCACATTTCAAGAGCATTCAGCTTCCCATCACTGTTTTGTGAGGGCTGCCATTTATAGTTTAGCGTGAAACCCTCTGAAGGGTGATTAATGAAACACTGTTATGTACCTTCCTTTCATCAGGAAAAACACCTAACAATGTTTTATTTTTCCTGATTTTGGAGTGTAATCAGTTTATTCATTTACTAAAAGTAGATTATGAAAAATAGATCCCCAAGTTTGGTGGAGAAGAAAACCTAAATGCATTGTCTTGCTTTATTGTAATATTAACAAAGTTGAAAGGTTGACAGTGTGTTAACGAGTAAGAATTTGTAAACAAATGCAAGTTACAGTGCACGTAAGACGATTCATTCATTTGATTCAGTAGTTCAAAACATCTTTTAGCTCAGAGCTATACTGCTCGGTTAAATCAAAGAGGTTTTAATGTCCTCACTATAGTGTACAGGAATTAAAACAACACAAATGTATGACAAGGTCAGACAAGTTTACTGAAGTATTGGTAGCAGAACCAGTATCTGTCGTAGGTTACTGTTTTAACCATATTAGTAATAAATCACATTTTGAAACTGTAATATCTGAGCTACATCTGTCTTGTCTGGAGATGAGATTGTCCATAACCAAACATCACCAGTTTTGTAAAAATATGTTGATGAAAATCTTAGTACCTTGCAATAAAATGTCTCTCAAGGGGAAGATACCAAATAATAGGCTATAGCCATTCTACTGATTTACTATTTATTGGTGAGAGGGGTTCATAGTAAGTTGCACATTAAGGAGATTTAATAATTTGTTTTATTCTTATAAAGCGTTATTACAGGACCAGGAATCATAATCATGTGGGATGTTGTAATATGCAAAACATTTACTAGGATAAGTAAATGCTTATCATGTGATTTACAGGCTGGATATATAATGATTCCCAGATATTTCCTTAAGTTCTTTTGAAAAGTAGAAAGATTGCCTGTTATCAGCCATATTTCTAAATATATAAACATTGTTTGAGTTCAGCTATATGAGTGATATTTGAAAAACACGGCAGGAATTTTATATGCAATGCCTAAGGTTAAAGAGCTAATAGCGTGACAAGTGGGCTGAAAGTTTTAAAGTTTTAAGCTATTAATGAATTCCATTGTATAGTCCTAGGAGTGATTGTCCATACTTGCATGTTGTATGACTTTGAGTAATTTATTTAACTGGACAGTTCTGTTTACCACAACTGTAGATGAAGTTATACTTATCTGGCTCACGTAAAAATAAATGAATAAACTAAACAAAACATTAAACAATGGATAAATTGTTAACCAGAGACATTGGTGAAATCAATTTAAATCTGTCTTGACTGTAGGTATAATGATTAAGCTGGTATGTCAGGCACAGCACCATCTTCAAATTATGTAAATGAAAAACACTGCTAAATATATCAGTTGTTTCAGACCATGAAATATTGTTCCTTCCGACATGTTTAAACAGATCTGTCACCTCAGTGAAAAGTGGCTAGTCCTGTTTCATTTTACCTGTATCGCAAAGAAAATTATACCAGCACTTTTACTCAAGTAAAAATAAAAAAGCAGGTGTATTGACAACGTCATATGAAGTATTCTATTTTATCCTCTCAAAGGTGCTTCTTACAATTCCGCTAATAACTACTGAAAAGTGTTACGGTATTTTCTTTCTTCATATGTCATATGTGTGTATTCAGCTTTATAAACTGTAATTATAGCTACATTGGTGAACCAGTTTCACTCTAGCAGGTCTGCTGCATTTTCAATGAAAGCAACTGCATATTCAGTATAGTTCATATTTTACATGCTACGAGATTTACTAGAAACAAAACACTAATTTTTAACAGTTCTGTTTACCTTAGCGTAAGATAGCTTTTTGTATATATTAATGACAGACAATTGCAAACTTCACTCAGCCCATTACTAACCTTCTCTTTGGAAAACAATTATAGGTTCATAGGTTCATAGGTTGATACTAGGCTATCGGCCCTAGGACCTATACAAGCCTAGCCATAAAAATTCCCTGGAAATTTCTTCCCACGATATTTACTTCCCTGAACCCCTGTCTAGCAGAGCGACTGATGTGATCCCCGTTGTGAATTTCCTATCTCCCATCCAATCGTCAAGGTTCCTTTTGAAGGTCGCCAAGGAGGCGCTCTGCTTGACATGTATGTTCAGTCAATTCCAGAGTATGAGGAGTCTCTGGGTCAGGAACCTATCCCTCCAGCATGTTTTGTTCATTGTGATGACAAGGTTTAGATCCCTGGAGCATGTGGCTCTGAGGGATTGGGATTTCTTTAAGTGGAGCATGTTCAACAGCTCAGGTTTTGACATGGCCTTGTATGTTAAGCAGAGACCACCTCTGAGTAAACGATATGCCACAGACTATAGCTGGAGATTTTTAGACAGTCAGTATAGGGCATTTGTTTAGGCTTGTGATTCTTTTAGTGAGGTATTTCTGCAGCCTTTCCAGCTGTTGCAGATGTCTTGCGAGGTACATACCAAATGGGACATTGTACTCTATAATGGGTCTAATAAGGGGTGACTACAGTAGGGCAATTCCTTTTTTCTGGATGAAAAGCCCTTAGTGATGAGGTGTGCCACAAAGAAGGATTTCCTGACTGTTGTGGTGATATGGTTATCGAAGGTGAGACCAGTGTCCACCTGTGTCCCAAGTCTCTCATCACACTTTCGATGTTTAGTGTACTGTCACCTATGTGGTAATTCATGGGTACATGTTTTTTCCCAACGGGGTTAACTATACATTTCTTGGCATTAAGTTTGAGCCGATGGCTCTGGCACCAAGCATCTGTTTCTGTAAGGCCCTTTTGTAGAATATCCACATCATTTGGGGATTCAATAATAGCTCCCAGTTTGCAGTCATCTGCGAACTTTGTTAGCCAGAGTCCCTTAGTGTTGGCCTCTACTTCAGAGAAGTAGATGCCAAACAAGAGCGGTCCCAGGACTGAACCCTGAGGTACTCCACTTGTCACTTGTCTGGAGCTGGATTTGTAGTCAGCTACTTTTACAGTCTGGGATCTGTCAGTAAGCTAATTGGCAACCCATCGAGTGACTTAGGGATTTATGCCCAGCTTAGTAGGTTTATCTATGATTCCAGAGTGGAGGATGGTGTTGAAGGCCTTGGTGAGATCCAGATAGACTGTGTGGACCACCTTACCCTCATCCACAACTCTGGAGAATAATTCAAAGAAGTCAATCAGGTTCAGGAGACAAGATCACTCCTTCACGCACCCAAACTGGGTGGGGACCAGTGTTTGAAGGTTGCCAATGTCTTTGTTTATAAGTTCCATGATAATGCATTCCATGCATTTGCAGATCAGGCTCATCAGACTGATGGGACAGTAGTTCCTGGGATCCATGGTGGATCCCCCCTTGTGGAGTGGCGTAACTGTAGCTGTGCACCACTCAGTGGGCACGAAGTCTGAGGTGAGGCTATGATTAAACATGACACTTAGGAGAGGTGCCAGTTCATTTTGTAGTTCATGTAGTACACAGCCCGGGATGTCATCTGGTCCCATGGATGCTGTATTCTTAGCTTTGGAAAGTGCGGTTTCTACCTGTGTGGCTGTGATTACTGGAATTTGGCAATCTTTTGGTATTGAGATGGGCCCTTTAGGGGGTGAGAAGGGGGTGAAGTTTGCACTAAATCGATCTGCCAGGATATTGGCAATATCCTTGGGATCAGTATATTTAATGCCATTCTGTTGTAGTTCAGAGCATATCTGAGCATTGCCATTTAGATTCTTGACATAACTATAGAATGCCTTGTGCTTGTCTTTGGAATTTTTGGCAATTTTATTTTTGTAACTAGCTTTGGAGAATTTTATGAGGGATCTCAGCTTCTTATTGAAGCTGGTAAGGGAGATTTTTGCATCCTGGGATTTTCCTCTTTTCTGCAACAGTTCCTTTCTTCTGTTGCATAGTTTGCTTATGACAGGGGACCACCAAATTGGCTTTCTTTTTTGGAGGAGAGCATCTTGGTTCTATTTGGGATGGCACGATTCATGCATGAGTGGATGTGTTCATACAGTGCCTTAGTGTAGGATTCAGCAATCGAATTTTCAGCTCCCACCTGCATGGGTGTCATGAAGTTCGTCACTTCTGACTTGAGTAGCATGAATTGGCTTTGGAGAAGTTTTTTACAGAGGTTTCCTTACTGGGGGATGGGGGTGGGATGTGGATTTCAAGGGTGATTTGCTTATGGTCAGACCTGACCAATGAGGGGGAGACCACTGGTGTGGAACATCTATCTCCAATGTTGGTAATGACCAGGTCTAGGATATTGGAGCCCCTGGTGGGACAATGGATTAGTTGATCCAGGGCATTGGAATTTTTGAATTCCAAGAACTGTTGGGAAACGATGTTGGTACCTGAGTAGTTTTCCCAGTTAATTGCAGGGTAGTTGAAATCACCCATTATTAGGGTGTTTGTTTGTATCTTAATATTGTCCAGTATGTTTAGAAAGGTGTAGTGAGAATCTTGGGGCATGGTGGGGGATCTGTAGCAAGCTACAATTTGGATTGTAGTCTTACCTAGTGTTAGTTGCACCTGGAGAATTTCAGATGCATTGTGTTGGGCAACTAGCCTGGAGGTGTGAATATCCTTGGTGAATATGGACACTCCTCCACCTTTAGTGTTTTGGTCTTGGTTTGGTGCCCGAAAAGTGTGGTAAGAGTTGTAGCCTGGTATTGCAGGGGTGCTCTCTGGAGCCTTGAACGAGGTCTCAGTTACTGCACAGATATTGATATTCTTCATTTTTAGGAGTGCCTCGAGAGAGTGCATTTTGAGGTTTAGACTTCTAGCATTGTGTAGCATTACCTTCAGATTTTGCATGCTTGTATCTGTTATGGTGGTGGTTTTGTCCTTTGAACCTTGCCTAAAAAAGGCACTATAGGAGTGGTGAGAGCTTTAGCCAGTAACCTGAATCCCAGGGGTGACAGGTGCAGACCTTTTTTGGCAAAGCATCATGGTTTGTCGATCATGTCATCCCAGGCAGTCTGATACTGTATCCCGTTTGAATGACAGCAGAAGCTTAGCCAATTGCTTGAAGTCAATAATTTTATCCTTATACTGTCGTATCATTTTGGGCGAAGGCAGGATGCTACTCAGGGCTAGGGTCATACCTACCTGGGCCACATGATCCAAGAGCTCTTCTATGTTTCTTTTCATGTAGTACAGGGAGGTATGTCGCAAGTCATTCACTCCAACATGGACAATGTCAGAGTCATATTTGTACTTGTTGTGGAGTGACTTAAGTACGTGCATTATGTGGTGGATCCAGGCACCCGACAGGCAGCTAACTGTAATTTTCTCCTTGTTCAGCCTGATGAGTGGGACATCAGTGTGCCTGACTATAGAGTCACCTATGACTAAAGTGTTAGGTACATTGTCTTGCCTTTGGGGCTGTTGTTGGGTGGCACACTGGTGTTGTGAGCTATGTGTCACTTTGGTTGTGACTAGTGTTTGTTTGCGTTTCAGCTTCAGAGGTCCTTGCTGCTTGGGCAGGTTAATGTTAAGGGCCTCCACATATGTGGGTTTAGTGTTGCTATGTCTGGGTGTTGATGGTGTGGGTTTTGAAGGGCTATGTGTTGCTTGAGGTGTAGTGCAGGTGTTAACCTTCTCCTCTTGACTGTCTAGTGCAATCTTGGCTGGAAAGAGCTTTGCTTCCAGTTTGGCTATGTAAGTGCATCTCTTGCAGGTTGTAGTGTTGGGTGATAGGAGGAGAGGGTTGTCTGTGTACATGAGGCAGTTGCTGCATTGCCCCAGTATGCCCAGATTCACCACGTGGACAGGAGAAATCACCGGAAGCTGACCCTTGGATATGCCTGTTTAGGTGCTTTTTTGTAAAGTGCAAGAGCTTTATTCCCTTACCTTTGCAAAATACTTTGCAGTTATAGTTTGTTTAGTGCCTATGATTAATTTCTCCTTATTAACAAGGAGAGTTAAGTGCTTCTATCAGTTTAAGGCTTCCTAGTGCTTTCCAGCAGGTTCTAAAGCAAGTGCTAGTCATAGGGGTTCAGATTTTAGTGCTACTACTGAGAAACCAGCTACTTCTAAGGGAAAATTTGAAGAGCACACTTTCTGGCACCTGGAATAGTTTAACTGTAGCCCAGCAGTGCTGCACGATGTGAAAAATGCACAAATACATGCGTTTTAAAGCCAGAAAGTTGAAAGGGATAGAAATCAGCCCAAAATGGCTAAAATTCCAATTTCAGAGCTGGAACCACTCCTCTAGTGTTAGACAGGCAGTACAATGCTCACCAGTCCCACTGGTAAGCAGTAGGACTTCCCTCTATCATAGCAAGGTCTGGATACCTCTGAACACAGAAAATAAAGTCCTGAAATCAGCAAAAGCTTGGGATCTGGACTATACTAGCTAGGAAAGGGAGGAAACGAGCAAAACAAGATATTTTTTTTTTTTTTGTTGAAACAGGTTAAACAATGCAATAATACACTAAATAAACACAGAAAAGGCTACCACACTTAAGTGTGTAGCCCTAAACAGTAAATGCAATTAAAACTCTACAAAATTAACAATTTAAAACTTTTTAAATGAAGCAAGGCAAGTGCACAACTGAAAAACGATTTAAGAGGCAGTAATACAGTAGAATAAGTTGCTAGTCTAAATATACAGAAAAGTCTATATATACAGAAAAGCAGCTAAAACACACTAAAACAATTTAGATGCGGTGCAACCTAGAGCACTTGAGTTGTAGCAATATTAAGGCAAAGACCGTTTTAATAAATGCACTAAAATATACTCTATATTTCCAAAATGTTTGAGAAGCAGAGTCAGAACACAAGGATATTCAGCCAATTTTTTTTTTTTTTTTTTTTAGGGAGAAAGGAGGAACATGAAATTCTGTCTGTATTAGGTATAATGAGCTAATGACACTAGACTGGGAGGAGTGTCCAAGATCAAATTTATAGTAGGGGTGGGCAACTCCAAGGCCAGCAAGTATAAAGACAAGATGCCAATAGGGAGAGTGGATGGGAGAAACCACTACAGAAATGTTTCACAAGTGAGTCAATAGCTATGAAATACACTACAAGTATGCAGTATACAATACAATTGCTATAAATATCTAAAATAAGCAATAACTACTACAAATATGCAAAGAAATAGGCTACTTATTGCTATATATCACATATCAGCTGCTCCTCTTCAGATAGCACTTCACAGGAAGTTACTAGGCAGTGGCCCTAGAGCACTTACACGCCTAGCCATGTTAATCCCAAGTTGCCCCAATTGCCCTTATTAGGTGGATGTACTTTACAGAGCTAGTCTGTGGTCAACACTGACTCCCCCTGTCCATGAGGAACATGGGTGCCAACTTGAGGTGAATTTGTAGTCTCCTACCCATTTGTCTAGGTTGCATTTGAATGAAGTCAGTGAGGAGCTCAGCTTCATGTGAAATGGAAGTTTATTCCAGAGGTGCACCAGTCTCTGGAAGACATATTTGTGTATCCAGCATGCTCTGTTAATATCACAGGCTAGGTTGATGCTGCTAGTCTGGTCAGGAGAAAACAGACGAACATTTGTGGGTTCTGTTCAAGCAGCTTTCTTATATAAAAACACATCAGGATTGAGGCTTAATAGCTTTAAATTATATAAAATTATAAACAAACTACCTATCGCACTCATACATGCTCACTCTCTGGCTGTACTCTCAAAATGGCACTGAAGCCAGCACATGCTTGCTATTTATATGCACATGCTGTCTTTGAAATGCTTCTTAAAGGTACAATACACACACACACACACACACACACACACACACACACACACACACACACACACACACACACACACACACACACACACACACACGCACTGTTCTACATCCACCCTCTTTAAGAAATGAGTCATGAATTGTTGATGACATTAATTGACATCCAATTAATGACAAATAAGTCTTTGCCATGCAATTATACAGAACTAAATACATACAGACAATTTTGTCCAGGTTGCTGTGTATTTCACACTAGGTATGGAAATGCGACCAAATCATGTGGCATGGAAATTAGATATAGGTCTAGCAACTGGGACTGTTTCTGCTGAATGTTCAACTTTGGGGACATCAGGAACATCATCAGGAATGGAAGTAGGAGTTAAGGCACGTTATGCAACAATAACATTGTCTAGATTGCTCTGAGATCTAGAGTCTGTATCACAGGAACAATGCCGTGATATCAGTTGTGATACAGGAAGATGTCTGTGACTTTTTCTGTACTCCACACCCTCAAATTCTACAAAGTAGGTTCTTGGCTTGGTACATATACCTGTTACTTGACCAATCTAGTCAAAACCTTTCACTGTTTATAGCCTCAGTGTCTCTCCTTTCAATGGATTAAGAAATCTGCTCAATTTATCATAGCTGGACTTCTGGAAAAAATTATTTCTGAATAGTTGGGCTCTGATTGCTCTATTGTTCTTAGCTTTAGACCGTAGCAAACTGGAAATGATAAGCAATGTTCTTCTGGTTTGCCTAGAAAGAATTCTCTGAGATGTGGACCTAGTATATCATTATGGGGTATGTTACTGAGACTGAAAAAATTCAAAAAGACATCAGTATATTGATACCATTCCCCACTCAGGAATCATCGAAAAACTCACTAAGCTAGGCATCAACTCCTATATTACTAGGTGGGCTGCAAACTGGCTCACAGATAGAACCCACAGTGTGAAAGTACCTGACTCCAAGTCAGACTCCTGACCAGTGATGAGTGGAGTCCCACAGGGATTGGTCCTGGGTCCTCTCCTTTTTGGTATCTTCTTCTCTGAAGCCCAGGCTAACAAGAATGGACTCTGGCTGACAAAGTTCTTAGAAGATTGCAAGTTTGGAGCCATAATTAACCCCCCAAGTGATGTTGGCATCCTACAGAAAGGCCTCACTGACACCGATGACTGGTGTCAGAACCATGGCCTTAAGCTTAATGCCAAAAAAAAGTGTCATCATCCCCTTTGGGAAAAACCCAGTTCCCATGAATTACCACATCAATGGTAGTCCACTGAACACAGAAGGCGTCATAAGAGATCTGGTAACACAGGTTGACAGCAATCTCTTTTGACCACCACATTGCCACTGTGGTCAGAAAGTCCTTCTTTGTGGCACATCTCATTACTAAGGGTTTTGCATCCAGGAAGAAAGAGGTCATTGCCTCTCTCTCTACTCCTAACTCATTAGGCCAATCATTGAGTACAATGCCCCATTTGGCATGTACCTCACTACACACCTGCAACAACTGGAGAGGCCACAAAAGTACCTCACAAAGAGGATCCTGGGCCTTAAATGCTTGTCCTATATGGACAGACTAAAAAAACTCCAACTATTGTCTGTCTCATATCACCTACTTAGAGACGATCTCTGCTTGACATACAAAGCCATGTCTGACCAGCTCTGTTAGAAATGCTACATCTAAAGAAATCCCAATCCCTCTGCACCACATGCTCCAGAGACCTCATCCTCATTACCACAATCAACAGAACATGCTGGAGGGACAGGTTCATAACCCAGCGACTACCCATGCTATGGAATAGCCTTCCCATACATGTCAAGCAGACCACCTCACTGGCCCTCTTCGAGAGAAATCTTGATGTGTAGATGGGAAATTAGAAAATTCACCCTGGGATCACTCCAGTGGCTCTTCTCGACAGTGGCACTGGGAGCTAACGTTGGATGGCACGATGCCAGGGTAATCCTATGGGCTAGGCTTGCATAGGCTCCAAGGCCATTAGCCTAGTACACACCTATAACCCTATGAACCTATCATCACACTTTGACTTCTCTAATAATTCCTTTGCACTCTGTACTGCATGTTCAACTAGTCCATTTGACTGTGGGTATTCTGGATTACTAGTAACATGTACGAAGTCCCATTCTTTTGCAAATTTCAGAAACAATTGACTGATAAATTGGGTACCATTGTCAGAAATAACTTTGTGTGGACCACAATGGACTGAGAAATGACATTTCAACTTGGTGATAGCAGTGGATGTTAGGTTAGGCAGTAAATCGATTTCAAACCAGTTTGAATATGAGTTTACCAACACTAAGCGATGCTGATCATTCCACTCAAATATATCAGTTGTTACTGTTAACCAAGGTAGTTCAGGAACTTGACTTAGTTGAAGTGGTTCTTTTTGCAAATGCAGTTTAGAACTATTGCATACTGAACAAGAAGAAAGTACTTTATCAATGTCTTTTACTAGAGAAGGCCAAAATAATAGTCCTCTCACCCTTCTTTTGGTAAGTCAAGTCAAGGAAAATTTTATTGTCATTCAGAACCACACAGCAGTGTAGCTGAACGCAATTGCAATACTTTATTCTCAATGCAGGAAACAGTTGCACATATAGATAGAGAAAAATTAATAAAATATCACAATAGAAATGTAATAATTAGCAATTTGTATGTAAAGTAGGACAGCAGTGACCCACACCCATCCCAGAACAGGAGACAAGGAAGACAAGGAACAATATGAAGGTAATATTGTCAAAGTAAAACTGAAACAGTATCAGCATATCTATGATTAGAATGAATTATTGCACAGTTTGTATATTGCACTTTACAGTCCTTTAGTGTGTAGGTGAGCCACGTTAGTATTGCACTTAGTTATTGCACATCCATAAAATAAGCCCCTTGATAGGCTAGTTATGTAACAAACGTCATGGTTCATTTTCCCAAGAGTTCAACAGACTAACAGACAGCAGAAAGAAACTGTTTTTTAGTCTGGTGGTCTTACAATACAGGCTTCTGTTTCTCCTGCCAAAGGATAGGTGAGTGTACAGACCATTGACAGGATGTGTTGGATCACTGGAAATCTTTTGGCCCTGTCTATGCACTGGCATTTGTGTAGATCTTCCAGCGGAGTAAGGGAGGTGCCTGTGATTCTTTCTGCTGATCT
This sequence comes from Protopterus annectens, assembly GCF_019279795.1. Classification (NCBI taxonomy): domain Eukaryota; kingdom Metazoa; phylum Chordata; order Ceratodontiformes; family Protopteridae; genus Protopterus; species Protopterus annectens. The sequence goes on from NC_056733.1 coordinate 1,072,479,095, forward strand.
TACAACTCTCTTGAGAGCCTTCCGATCCTGATTATTGCAGCTCCCATACCAGACTGCAATACTGTTGGTCAGGACACTTTCAAGTGGTGCCCCTATAAAAAGTCTGAAGTGTGGAGCTTTGTAATTTTGCCTTCCTCAGTTTCCTTAGAAAGTGCAAGCATTGCTCAGCTTTTTTGACTGTGCTGGATACATGGACTGACCAGGATAAGTTATCTGTGAGATGAAGACCCAAGAATGTTGTACTCTTGACCCTTTCCACTATCATTCTTTCATCACTAGAGGTTTGTGTGGTACTTGAGATCTTCTGAAATCAACATACAACTCCATTCTCTTGCTGACATTTAGTGCTAGATTGTTGCTGTCACACCAGACCAGTAGTTGATCAATCTCATTCCTGTAGGCCTCCTCCTCTCCATCTTTGACCAGGCCTATAACTGTGGTGTCATGCGCAAATTTGATGATCCTATTAGTCTCATGTGTGGCCATACAGTCATGTGTCAGCAGAGTGAAAAGGAGAGGGCTTAAGACACACCCCTGTGGTACTCCTGTGTTCAGGATGATACGTCTGAAGCTGTTGTCTCCCACATGAACCTTTTGAGGCCTTTCAGTAAGGAAGCTCAGAATCCAGTTGCATAAATTAGAGTCTATGCCCAGATGAAGTAGCTTCGATATCAGATTCTGAGGGATGACAGTGTTGAAGGCAGAATTGAAATCGATGAATAGAAGTCTTGCATAGTAGTTTTTACCTTGCAAGTGGGTCAGTGTTTCATGGAGAGCTAGTGAGATGGCATCCCCTGTACTGCAGTTTGTCTTGTATGTGAATTGCAGTGCATCCAGTGACACAGGTAAGACTGAGGCTATACAAAAGGGCCTTACAGAAACTAATGTTTGGTGCCAGATCCATGGGCTCAAGCTTAATGCCAAGAAATGTATAGTTATCCCCTTTGGGAAAAAACATGTACCCATGAATTACCACATAGGTGGCAGTACACTAAACACCAAAAGTGTGATGAGAGACTTAGGGACACAGGTGGACAGTGGTCTCACCTTTGATAACCACATTGCCACAACAGTCAGGAAATCCTTCTATGTGGCACACCTCATCACTAAGGGGTTTTCATCCAGAAAAAAGGAGGTCATTGTCCCACTGTACTCATTCCTCATTAGACCCATTATGGAGTACAACGCTCCATTTGATATGTACCTCACAAGACATCTGCAACAGCTGGAAAGGCCACAGAAATACATCACTAAAAGAATCACAGGCCTAAAGCCGATGCCTTATGCTGACCATCTAAAAAACCTCCAGCTATACTCTGTGGCATATCATCTACTCAGAGGTGACCTCTGCTTCATATACAAGGCCATATCAAACCCTGAGCTGTTGGACATGCTCCACTTAAAGAAATCCCAATCCCTCAGAGCCATATGCTCCAGGGATCTAAACCTTGTCATCACAAAGAACAAAACATGCTGGAGGGATAGGTTCCTGACCCAGAGACTCCCCATACTCTGGAATAGACTGCCCATACATGTCAAGCAGAGCGCCTCCTTGGCCCTCTTCAAAAGAAACCTTGACGATTGGATGGGAGATAGGAAATTCACCTCAGGGATCATGTCAGTCACCCTGCTAGACAATGGTCCAGGGAAGTAAATATTGTGGGAAGAAATATCCAGGGAATTGTTATGGCTAGGCTTGTATAGGCCCTAGGGCTGATAGCCTAGTACCAACCTATGAACCTATGATTTTAGACCAGCCTCTGTAGGCACTTCATTACCATTGAGGTTAAAGCAACTGGTCGGTAGTCATTCAGAGTTGTTGGCTTTACTTTCTTTGGTAGAGGAATGATAGTCATCTCCTTGAAGCATTGTGGAACACTGGCTAGATGGATTGAGGTGTTGAAGGTGTCAGTGAGTACTGGAGCCAGTTCTGTCACATATTCCCTTAGTACCCTGCCCATGATGTTGTCAGGGCCAGCTGCATTCCTCGGGTTGAGACGTTTTAGGGTTCTGGTGACATCGATCGTACTGAAGCTCAGCACCGCTGCATCCTTGCTTCAGGGACTCTGCACGCTGTTGTTTTGTTGTCAGCATCAAACCTACTGAAGAATTTGTTCAGTTCATTCAGAAACTCAATACTATCATCACATGAAGCTGATATAGGCTTATATACGGTGATGGTTTGAATTCCTTTCCATGGTTGCCTGGTATCCCTCTGGTCCCTGAAGTGGCTTTGGATTATTCTGCCATAGGATCTTTTCACCTCTTTGATACCTTTGTTCAGTTTGGCTCTGGCCACACTTAAAGCTTCCATATCTTGGGATTTGAAAGCTTCATTTCTTACTTTCAAGAGCTCATAAACCTCATTAGTTAGCCAAGGTTTGATTTGCCGTATGGTGATGAGTTTGATGTTTGCTACATCTTCCACATGCTTAGAAATGTAAATGGTGACTGACTCAGGGTATGTGTCCAAGTCAACACGGTTGTTTGTCACAGCAGCCTCTGTAAACACTGACCAGTTTGTACAGTCAAAGCAGTCTTGTAGAGATTGCTCCTTCAGGCCAGATCCTTATTTGTTTTCTAGTCGGTGTACTGGTTTTCAGCATGGGTTTATAAGCTGGAACCAGCATGATGGCTAGGTGGTCAGAGCTCCCTAGATGTGGATAAGGTTTTGCTTTATATGCACCTTTGATGTTAGTGTAGATCTTATCCAGTACATTTACCCCTCCCCCCCGTGGCAAAGTTTACATGCTGGTGGTAGTTGGGTAATACAGTCTTTAGGTTAGCCTGATTGAAGTCTCCTGCAATTACTACTGCATGCTCTGGATTTCAGTTTTGCAGGTCACTTATAGACTGATATAAGGTGGACAGAGCGTCACTGATATTTGCATCAGGTGGGATGTAGACTGCTGTGATGCATATTCCATTGAACTCTCTTGGCAGGTATAAGGGCCTGCATTTTAGTGACAGAATGTCAATGTTTTCTGAGCAGAAGGTGGTGGTCACTACACAATTGCCACACCAGATGATAGTAACATATATACACACTCCCCCTCCTCTGGACTTGCCACATAGTGACTGAATTCTATCTGCTCTGAATAAAGTCATGCTCTCTACATTTACTGTGATATCACTGGTATTTTAGTTTAGCCATGTTTCAGTAAACACAAATAAATTGATGTTTCTCACCTTGATTTTGTGATGAGAGTCCCAGTCTTAAGTGATCCATCTTATTTTTAAGTGAGCATGCATTGGCTAGTAGCATGGAGGGCAGTGCAGGCCTGTGAGGATTTACCTTCAATCTGACTGAAATTATTGCTCTGGTGCCTCTTTTCCTCAAACTGGTACATCTTTTCCTTTTTTTGTGGCTATCAGTTGCCATGAACATGTGATCTTCTTGAAGTTTGCATTCATCTCCATGTTCCAGCAAAATCCTTAGCTGTAGTAGTTCTAGTAGTATGTTTGAGCTTACAGGCCTCACTGTAAGAAGCTGATCAAACCCACTGCATAATGAGAATGTAGATCCAATTTTTAACAAGCTGTCAGCACTGTAACTTAATCTAACCATGGTTCCTTCCTCTTTTACTGCTTTTCTTGACATTTCTGGTAAAAAAGAAGACAAAAGAAGCATTTTCCTGATGAGATCTGAAACAGCTGATGCCATTACATGCCACCCCCTTTTTTCCATTAGGCGCCACCCCCTTTTTTGGTAGATTTGGAACCTGGGTGACCACGATGCAAAATCTGGATATATTCCTGTTCTAAGGAAACAGGAACAACACTTAATGCAGTGGTTCAGGTGTGGCAAAACTAGATCAGTCTTTGTATGATCTCTCAACTCATCAAGTATCGTGGCAAAAACACTACGCACTTCCATGGCATCAAAGTGAAAATTTTCTGTATTAAGCTGTTCCATTTTTCTGAGTGCTCTGGATAAGGTATCGGCCAGATAAAGAAGTTTGCCTTTTGCATAGACCACTTTGAAGTTATACTTTTGCAATTTGATCATCATTCTTTGTAATCTCACTGGAGGTGAATGCATAGGCCTCTTTAAAATAGTAACTAGAGGTTGGTCATCAGTTTCAATCTGAACATCTTGACCATAAATATAATCAGAGAACTTTGAACATGCAAATGCTATCACCAAAAGTTCTTTCTCAATTTGAGTATATTGCATTTCAGTTTGGGTAAGAGTTCTAGATGGATAGGCTACTGGCCTGCCTTCTTGAAGAATAACTGCACCAAGACCAAATTTTGAAGCATCACAGGAAAGAGTTACTGGCTTATTGACATCATACTATCTTAGTGTAGGTAGGGTGGGAATATTTTGCTTAAAGTCTTCAAATGCTCTCGGGTGCTGTTCCAACCAAGTCCATGCAACATTTTTTGCATGTTAGCTCTCAAAAAGGTGATGTCAATTCACTGAAGTCTGGTATAAATTTGCCTAAATAGTTGACCATACCAAGAAAACATTGTAGAGCGTGAACATTATCCGGTACTGGCATTTCAAGAATGTCTGCTTGCTTGAACAGGTCTGGTCACAAGCCAGTACTAGTAAATAAATGACCTACATATGTAACTTCTGGTAGTCTGAATTTACACTTCATAGAATTGAGCTTCAAGTTCACTTTACATGCTCTGTCTAGGACTTTCATAAGGTGTCTGTCATGCTCTGCTTCACCATGGCCTCCAACCAATAAATCATCTACTATTATGGCACAAGGATAACTTGAAAAAATTTGCTCCATTGCACGGTGAAAGACTTCACTTGCAAAATTTATTCCAAATGGCATACTCTCTCTCTCTCTCTCTCTCTCTCTCTCTCTCTCTCTCTCTTTCGGCTTTTCCCTGTTAGGGGTCACCACAGCGGATCACCTTGTCCGTTCATGACCGGCAGTGGAGTTTTACAGTGTCGATTTGCCAACCCAGCACCCAACCTTCCACGGAAGGCACACACACACACACACACACACACACACACACACACACACACACACACACACACACACACACACACACACACACACACACACCTAGGGCCAATTTTAGTGTTCCCAATCCACTTGCAGCATGTCTTTGAGGGTATGGGAGGAAACCGGAGCACTCAGTAAAAACCCACATGACCACAGGGAGGACATGCAGACTCCGCACAGAAGACACCCAGCTGAAGACCAAACCAGAGAGCCTCTTGCTGTGAGGCGACAACACTAACTGCTGTACCACCATGGCCATCCAACTCCAAATGGCATACTGAGAAATCTATATGTTCCTAATGGGGTACTGAAAGTAGTCAGTAGTGAAGATTTGCAATCAAGCATCACTTGGTAAAATTAACTCTTTGCATCCTGGACAGAAAAAACAGTGGCATTTGGTATTAGGGCTATGACTTTCTCAACTGTATGCATAGGATGATGTGGTCTCTTTAATGCTTTGTTCAAATCTCTTGGGTCAGTGCATATTCTGAGTTCATCTGAGCCTTTTTTGTGGGCTGCTTCCATGGTCAACAACCATTCAGTCGGTTCTGTAGCTGGACAAATTACACCTTGCTGCACCATTTTATCCAATTGAGCTTTGACTTTATCCTGCATAGCTATCAGAACTTTTCTTGCTGATCTGACCATTGAACTGACCAATGGGTCTAATTTCATAGAATATACAACTGGAAGTTTGCCTAGCTTGTCATCAAAAACATCAGCATATTCTGTGAAAATATCTTTGGTAAAATTGGAACTCAGACATTTGCTTATATGATGAACTTCTTTAGTAAAGGAAAGCAGATTAATTCTGAAACTGTCTCTGAGACCCAACAATGACTGATAGTCTTCGGACTATATAGACTACTAAGCTGTAGCAGTTCCTAGCAAAACAACATGAAAGCACTACTGAGCCTTTTATTTGAATTTCTTCACCTCCATATGCAAGAAGTTTTGCACAACTGTTCACAATAAGTTGCTCACCAACTCTCACCTTAGCAAATGTGTCTGCTGATATAACATTACACTTTGAAACAGTGTCTACCTTGCATTTGGTTGATTTCCCATTGATTTGGACAATAGAAAACAATTTGTTCTTTGCCACATTATCTACTGCATCAACCTTTTCACCAATTACTGATACGCCAGCTACGTAGAAAGTAGGGTTGCAGTTCTCTATGAGATCAACTTGGTTTCTTAAGTGACCCTTCTTATATCTGCGTGAGGTCTACTTGATTTACAAAACTTTTGAAATGGTTCCATTTTTTACACTTGTGGCATTGCTGACCAAATGCTAAGCACTTTTCTTTTTAGACTCATGATTGGCACCACAATTGTGACAGTTAACAATAAACCTTGATTTGGGTTTTGCTGACTCACCCTTGTACTGCACTGAGCATGTCCTTCTGACTAAACTAGTCTTGGAACTTGCTGGAAAACTACAGGTTTTACTTTCCACAGCAACAGGGGTTACAGCTGCCATGTGCTTAGGTCTGCTTCTGCTAGCCATCTGTTGCATGCTGCCTACATTTGCTCTGAAGTTTACTGAAACCATGCTCTTATCACTTGCAAGCATACTTGTGTGCCTTTCTGTAACTTCATAGATTTGACTAATCTCAATAGCTTTGCTCAGCATTAAATCACTGTCACGAAGGAAAATTGTTCTCACTGCAGCACTATTAATACCACACGCAAGCCTGTCCCTTTTTAACTCATCTTTTAAGTCACCAAACCTGCACATTTTAGCTTTGTTTCTCAGGTCAGTAATATAAGTTGCGAAAGTTTCTCCTTGCTTTTGATCTCTTGTGTAAAACAAATGCCTCTCTAATGTAACATTTGTCTGGGGTTGCACATTTCCCTGAATTTGCATTTCAAACACTCAGGGTATTCCCTTGATTCAGCCTATATAACAATATGAAGGTTTTCCCCTTCTCCTTCATATACTGTTGATGTATATGTAAATGAATGCTCCCTTTCAATGGCCTCTGACCCAGCTAGGTTTAGCAAAATGAATGTCCTAATGCATGCATCTTTGTGAGAATAAGCTGCTTGTATAAAAAATATCACACTCTTGCTCAAATATTTTCCAGTTTTTTTCAATATTCTGATCAAATACAAGTGGACCTGGTCTGTGAAATGCCTCTGCCATATTAACACATACCAGTGAAGGCTTTTGCAAGTATGCACAAACACACACACATATACATATGCCAGAAATGTATACCAGTACTTGTAACTATGCCCAATACCACAACAAGCTTCCTAATAACTGAACTTTGTGAAATAAGTCTCCCAGGCACAAGAATACTCTTGAAATTACTGTACTGTGAGAATTCACCTCTTATCAGTGTAAGAAACATTTCCAAATTACAGCACTGTGCGAATAAACTGGTCAGAAGAAGCTCAGAATAAAAAACATTTTGAAGTAACTGTACTTTGTGAATAAACAGTACGCACCACACTGTAACTTTCCCAAAATGACTGTACTTTGCTAAATAACTCTTTACAGTGGAAGAAACATTCTGTATGGCTGTATTTTGACTACACTTTATGAAATAGTTGCACTTTGCACACACATAAACTCTTCAGAATAAATGCACAGTAATAAGCACACACTGTAAGCACTTTTACACACTTTGAGATAGTTTGAATAACTCTAGTTATGCCCTTAATAGCTTCAGTCAATGCAAAACTGTAGTTTAGGCCAAAACACAGTACTTTGCCAAAAAACATACAGTTGTGTTACTTTATTTATTCTTAATGTACCCTTTTTGCCTTTTATTATATTTGTTCTGCTCATTTAATCTCTTTTCATGCCCATTATACTTTTCTTGTGCTTGTTTTACTCTAAACATGCTTGTTTTGTAATTCTAAGGTAATTCCAAACCCCTTATGTGCTTTCCTGATAATCATTTTATAAAATATCTTAATTTCAAATATTTTGTTTAATTAATAAACCTTTTTGTGCCTCTTGCTTACTTAATAATGCATTCTGTGTCCTTGTAATGCTCCGTTTTATCGTTTTTAATAAATAAATCATTTGCGCAAGTTTTCATTACTTTTGGTTTGTTTCTGGCCTTTTTTTGTACTCGGTTCACTTCGTTTACCTCCACTGTTAACTCTGTACTTCATAGCTCTGAAAAGCAGTTTCTGGTATCCCAGTTCTGACACCATATGGTCAGGTCAGGATAAAACAGATGAACATTTATGGATTGTGTTCATGCAGCTTTTATTATATGCAAACACATCAGAATTGAGGCTTAATAACTTATGAACCGAAGCTAGTATGTGCTTGCTATTTATATGCACGTGCTGTCCTTGAAATGCTTCTTAAAGGTACAACACACACATATGCACACACACACACACACACACACACACACACACACACACACACACACACACACACACACACACACACACTATTCTAGAGTTGAGATCCCTAGACTGAGTGACTCTTGTGTCATTAGATTTGCAGATGTGCAGTATAGCCACCAGGGCATGGTTGTAGACTGCCCTGTAGGCCATGCAAAAGTATTTTCTCAGCAGCCTATATGATGCAGAGTACTGTGACAGAGCCTTTAGTCTATCCACCTATGTCATGGTTTTGGAGACCTTGTACTTTCTTAATGATGAACCTCTGTGTTTTCTCTAGCAGTGCAGTATGAGTGGTACCATCTATTATCAGGTCTGCACATACCCTTTTAGATATCAGATGTAATTAAAGAATGCCTTATGATTATCATTAGCTAGGGACACTATTTTAGCTTCATACTTAGCTTTACAAAATTACCACTTGTCTATGGATTTTACATCCCTGCAAAAAATACCATTTTTATGACAATTTAATGAGGCAAAAGTTCTAACTATATTTCTTCTGGTTGAAGTTTCATGTAGTTGAACTTAAGAGAAGTATGGGTAGCTTTCAAAAAGGACTGGGATAGTGTATTGCAGCTCCCCTGAGTGATGCCCCAATTCCAATTTAGAGCATGACCATTGAATAGGATATCCTATGGAGTGGAGTGGAGAGGATATGACCCCATATAGTACCTTGCAATGCTGACGTACCCAGTACTGTGAAGTTCTACTGTAACATGAGTGAATAATGAGATTCTGAAACATTCTATAGCAATAAATCTCATTAATAATGTCTGCATGAGACTGCCCGCAGTGTTACTGCAGACATATAATTGATACATGTTCCACAGGCAGTGCGATATGGAACTGCATTGTTAGCTATATGACAGGCATGAGAATGCATGCATGCCTGCATGGTAAGTACCACAACTGTCTTACAAGCATTCACACTATCATCAAGCTGGGTCAGATATGTGGGTAGATTTCAGTCCTATGATGCATTCCATGTGTTTGGCAAACTGAAATGTTTTTGTCATCAGCAATGAAATGACCATTGCTGGCAGATCAGGATTTGGGAGACCAACACCTCATTTAGGCATTGAATCCTGACTGAAGGAAAGATAAAGGTGAATGTCATTTGCACGATAAAGTTAATGCATACCTCAACCATATAACTTTTGTTATTGGAACTATGTATGAAGTGAACAAAAAAGAAGACAAAAAAATCCAGTGCTGAAGAACCTGATACATCAGCAGCAGGTGGCTACATGAGAATTTATATCCAAAAACACCTTCTGAGAGTATCTTGTAACTTAAGAAATGAAGCAAGTATAAAATGTGTCAGAAATTCCACATGGGATCCAGCTTCATATCACAGAAGGATGAAACCCTAACTATCACCCAGGATTGCCCTGCAATGCTTAGCAAAGAGAACTGCCAGCAAGGAATAATAGTATGAGTGGGATGCTGACCCCATGTTGTCCACACTGTGGGAAAGGAAGCAGTACAGCTTGCTGCAGTGTTTGAGTCCATTGGATAGAGAGGTCTAGCATATAACTCATACTGACCAGAGATATGCACTTGACTTTACTAATCATTGATCCTATGGCATACTCATTTTACATATCGGAGAACATGTGTGCACACAGTAGAATGCAGTGCAGGTCCTAATGTCTTGGTGTACATATCAGTTACCTGGGTAGGGGGTTGGACCAGAAAACTAAAACTCTTCCATGTCTGCCTTAATGACAGCAGCACCATGACCAGCTGTCACCCTGGTTATGGAGTATAAATGGGTATGGTCACTGCAGCAGAGCTTGATGGGCAGAATGTCCAGAGTAGACATTCCATGGTGGATAAGCAGGTAGACAAAATAAATTCCATTGCCCGCAGTGTCAAATACTGCCAAGTAATCAATGACATTCAATTATGAATATAGTCAATGTTCTGCTAACACTAACAGATCCTTTGTGTTTGTAAGAAGGCCATCTCCATACTATGCATTGACCAAATTCCAAACTTCAATGGCTCAAAGAGAACATGAGGCATTAAGCCACCTTCTCAGTAAATTTGCCAGTAAAAGAAAGGCTTCATAGATGGGGATGGTTCTTCAGATTAAGGGGATGTTAACAAATCTTCTTTTATGGGATGACATTAAAAGCATGTTTTAATATAAGTAGAGAAACATTTACGATCTTAGAGAGGCCCTCTCTGTCCATAAAAACTCAAAACTAAACTAAAAACATGAACCACAAAGAATCATAGAAAATGATGAAGTTTATATCACATGGGATCACCCAATACCAACAGTCCAAAAGATAGATGCTAGAAAACTGGACATAGTTGTCCAAGAAAAGAAGACAAAAGTAACATTGATCATTGAAATCGCCACACCTAGTGACTACAGTGTCTTACGTACAGAGAGATACAAAGTCATAAAATACCTTGATCTGCAGGCAGAAATGAGAACCATGTGGAAGAAAGATACCCAGACAGTTCCAATAGTAGTAGGAGCAACTGGTCTACTAAAAAAGAATTTACAATCATATTTAAATATGTTACCAATTTGTGTAACCCCGTATGAATTGCAGAAGGAGTCATTAATGGGCACATTGCGGGTGCTGCGAAGAGCACATTTGACTAACATCAAAGAGTGAAACAATACAAATTTCATGAACTTTAATCGTACTTTGACTTAGGAATGGGGTCCATTCTCATCATGCTATTAGAAATTCAAAAGACTTGGAGAAATTAAAAAAGAACAAATACATAAAATTGAAACAAATGGTTACACACACACACACACACACACACACACACACACACACACACACACACACACACACGCGCGCACACACACACACACACACACACACACACACACACACACACACACACACACACACACACACACACACAGACACACACACACACACACACACACACACACACACACACACTGTCACAATCTTTGTTGGGTCAAGGTCCAGTTCATAGTATGGAGGATGGAGAGTTGAAATCACATTCATAATTTCCTTACACACTACCAAAATATGGCCAAAGAATCCCAAAATCCTACAGAGTTAGATTGTCACCAAGGTAGGATGAAATTAATTTTGTAAACATTATCAGTAAAGATTCATATGAATGTTCACAATGAGTAAAAAAAAAATCTTTACGGTGGCTGATGATGTGAAAAGACCTGGCTGGCTGGCTGCAGAAGAAATCTCATTAGAAAGCAATATTAACTTCCTGCTTGACATTTCTGATTGTACCTTGCATAATGGGTATTCAGAATAAGTTCATACTCCTGTAGGATGGAACTCATCTGTATGTATTGCACCCTACACCTAGTCGCTTGTAACATCTGAAAACCATGGTCTCCCTACTGTTCACTAACAACAGTTGGTGCTGTGCACAAGGAACATGAGCAATATGATTGGATACAAAGGGATCTATGGGCAATGAACAGTGCATCGTGATTATCAGTAATGCAGTCCGTTTGGTCCTAAGTCCAAATGGAAGCAAAGTTTCTAATTTGACATGTTTCTTAAACCATTAAATTGCATCAGCTCATTATGGAACAAGCTCAGTGGAGGGAGTCCTAGACAGATATGGACAAGAACATAATCAGATTGTAACACTGGATTTATATCTGTATCTGATATCATCATTTAAGTTGAGTGAAAGCACCTACAGAGTTCCTTAGAAGAAGCTTCCTGGTGAAATCTCTTTCCGTCCACAGTCTGGAGGAATTCTGTGACAAGACCATTTAAAAAAGTGTGCACTGAGTCAGTAAAATCTCCTGCAACGACTAGACATTGAAATCATGAACAAATCTGTCAACTCTTATGGAAAACTCACAAAACATAACCAAGTAGATTGCATATGAAGAAGTTCTACAATTTTTGTTTGTGACAGTGACATACTGGTAGCAACACAATGTATCTAGATTATCTCCTGCCCAGATCTAAAATGGATGGCAACACATCTGCCAATATTACTTTGCATGTGATTCTGAGTTGCCAAAAGGTGGGAACTACATCAGCAGCCAGTTACATTCTTATCCTGGCAAATTTCAGAAATTAAGTCCATATCAAAATTCCAGACTGTGTATTGAGTAACTATTGGTTTATTAAGCCATAAAAGAGTACTAGATAGAGGTGATGATGCATAAGGAGTTTACAGAAAATGCAGGCAAATGCATCCCACTGAACCTTTTTACAATGGTGGCAATTGGTCAAGCTTACCAAAATATACCTGCTCTAGTCATGAAGGGGATGTAGCCTATCCTACCCTATGACACCTCACAGTCTCTGAATCACAACAGCGTAAAATTATTCCCTGAGTCAGAAGCAAGGCATGAACCCTAGAACCACATTTTTACATGTGCTTAATATATGTATCATACTGGAGTGCAGCGAGGCTGCAGATTCGCACTGGCACCAGACAAATAAATATGTCTGGTACCTATTAGGCAATTTGTTTATATCAAAAGTGCAGATCACCTTTCTTGTGCAGTTGTCATGTATGTGGGATACTTCTTTGAAACTGTGTGCTTTTTGAGACATATTCCTACTACAATTCACATAACAAGGAACCCTGGGACCACATACACAGCACCATCAATTCAATATATCAGGATAGTCATTCACACTTTATTAGTGGCAAGACATTTAGCTTTCCCATTTCCTACTTTTGATTAGACGTTTTGTGATAGATTTTTTATTTTCTTAGGGTTACAATAAATATAATTTTGTTTATTGACATACAGTTTGTGTTTATCTTTCTTACTTGCAAAATGCAGCGTTATGTAGCACTAATAATAGATTTTACACAATGCCTTGTTATTATCTTAAATGCTGAATATGTGTAAGCTCATAAATATGTTTTAGTTTTGAATGGCAACATTTCAGATTTTTCTCATTCTTCATTATGTAAAACATAATAACTGCATTTTATTTGTTGAGGAAGGAGAAGGGGGAAATGTCCATCTGTTACCATCCATGTGTTGAGAAAAGAACTGTAACAAATGTTATTCTGGCAAACATACCCCTGTATGCCTCCAAAACTAATATGACATAAATTAATTTCTGAGTATTTTCAACCCATTTGTTTTAAGTCTTTCTTGTTATCTGCTTACTTTCACAGTGGAAATGTAAACGATACGTCTTTGTCACGCTGCATGTCAGAGAATCTCTGTTCTTAAAAAATAGAAAAGAAAAATACATTAACATTTATCCCACTTCTGGTGTGGTCCACATGATCTTTTGTAAGTGAATGTCTGTCATATGATCTATCCAAAAGCCTAGAAGCACCCTAGAGTTCAACAGCTGAGACCAGATGAGCTGTCCATTATCTGTTAGCCAAGAATTTAGTCCACCATTCCTACATTCCTGCATATTAGATCAAGGCTTTTATCTACAGATGAATTTCAGAATTCAGAATTCCGGAATCCACAGCATGTCTGTTACATTTATTTATTTATTTTTTTAATAAAGTGCAGAATCATAGATTCTTTAATGGTTATAACTCCAGTTAACAATCCTCAAGAATGAATTCCAAGATAGGAAGAAAAGTGCTCAATGTATTGAAATTCTGTTGCCATATTTCTGTTGGCTATTAAAACACATTTTTTCTGATTAGTGATTTAATATTATGAACCAGATACAATGTAGGAAGGAACTATATTTGAAATTTATTTTAACAAACTTAATTGAATTATGCATTCTTTACTGACTAATCTACACTAATATGTCTTTTCATATACTGTACTTGCTATGGATATTGCATTCAGCTGTTCCCTCCTGTCATCCTTATCCCAAGCTGGAAAGGTAAATCATTCCTCAAAGCCTGTTTCTCTTTCTAATGTAATGTGGTACAACTGTGGATGAATGGGGTGTCACCCTCTCAGACTTTATATAAACTATACAGTCTGATATATTGGATTTAATGAAAAACAAGCCTTGAATTCAGCTGTACTGTGATTAAGTAAATATAAGGAAAAACAGAGATACAATTTCTTCTCCTTAAATACCTGGCATAAGACAATTAGTGTGGCTTTTTTTTCATTAAGGTGATAGACGAAAATGCTAAAGGCAATAAAGTATAAACAGCTCTTAACTGATTGCAATTAGAAGGTTTTTAACTGCATTATTTAAGGATAGGACATTTATTTGTGAATGTATTCTGAAGAAGTCCTAAGTTGAATAGGACAAAAGTGCTTAATACTTCTTATGGTTTACTGAATAAAGTCTTGATATTATTTTTTCGAGTTATTTCCTGACCAGTACAATGTTTTTTAGTTTTATAACAGCTCTGTGTCAAAAGTTAAAAGTCGGCCCAGTGCTGGAGTGACATGTTTCACTAAAACTGTGATTTATTGCTTTATTGATCTATTTGTTTTATTTCTGCATTCATTCGTTTTAATAAAGTTAATTGGGTAAATGAACTGGTCCAAAGACTGTTTTCAGCCGTAAGCTAAGCTTAGATGCAGCAATTAGAAAAGGCTCATAATTATTCAGAAAGTATATACAGGAAAGCATACGTATCCAACAGTGCTGCAAGAAAACAGGAGAGCAAGCTAATCTTGTAGTTGGAAGCAAATACATCAATAAATCCATTACAGTAATTAAGAAAAATAACTTCATGCTGCAGTCAGTATGTTTCAGCACGGGTCTGTATTAAATTATCAAAAGCTCCCATGAAAGAATGGCATTTCATCGAATAAGCTGTTCATTGATTTCTGCTCAGCCCCCACACCCTCCATAAATTATATATACCAACTAAAACATTGCTCTACAGTGAGGAAAGGGCAAATTTCTTGATTCTCCCTGTATCACATTCTCACTATGAACAGTTCAGTGAACGGCATGTTTGATGTAAGAGCACCAAAAATGCCATTCGCTGAACAGTCTTTTCGATAATTTAATAGCGACCCTTCAGTAGTAGCACTGTCACTTCTTTGCAATGAATGCAATTGTCTTAAATAGAGAAATGCATTAACTAATTTTAGAGAATGGCTGACATATTTATTTTTAATATTTACAGGGAATTCATTCTGCCAACAACCACAATCCATGCAGTAACTGTATATTCACTATATAGGTAGAAATATACCTGGAGTGTAATAGCAGAATTAGCCAAGTTCATTAAACCACTTTTGTGCAATCTCAGTAAAATGTGTTTAAATACTTTTTCAGTGAAAGCAGACTTTCAGCCTTAAGTAACTTTTGGTGCAAGACATTCCAGTTTTAAAGATTAATTTTTATAAAATGCTTTTCCAGATATAGTAATTGACTATGGGGGTCTAAGTAACTTCATGTCACCGTTATTCTTCACTTTGTTACTGCTGTTTCAAATATGTAAGGAATTTCTGAATGGAAGCAATGTCTGGTAAGTAGTCTGTATATCAACTTTTCTAGCAAAAATGTCTGTGGTGTTAAAAGAATAAACATTAGAATTTTCTTCTGTGCTGCCTTTAGAAAACTGATATTTCTGCATGAGTTAAGTGCATACTTAATAATTGGAAACAGTACATTAATGGCAATACATTTTCTAGCTTCTGTGGTTAATAGACATTAATAACAATATATTTTCTAGCATCTGTCGTTAATAAATGTGAAACTTTCTGCAACTTTCAGCTGAGCAGTGTTTTCCTAGCTGTGCTTTCTATGCTCATTAATGGTTATGATATGATCTAATAGCATCCATAGATAATTTTGGGGTATAGTGAGAGGAATAGCTATAAGACTTGGATCAATTAATGCTATGAGGGATATAAGAGATTTTTTTTGTTGACTTCCAAACATCACTATGCTGGAATTATGAATATTATTGCCATTTGTTTAGCAAGTCAGCCATTTCCACACAAAGCACAAATCCTGTTGTAGAGTGGATTGCAGTTCACCAAAGGTGGTCTTTGAGTTTGTGACAACAATATCATCTGAGTAAAGGATACAACTGATACTACGTAAATCAAATTGAGAGGTTGTTTATGGACAAAGAAAATAAGAGGATCCTGTCATGATCCTCAAAGAATATCCTTGGAGGTATTACCTGTTTCTGACAGAAAGCCTTCAAATCATAAGATACTTGGCAAAGAACCCTATTTTGCGCAATTTATAAGCAATCAATGATCAATATTTTCAAAGGCTTTTTTGAAGTCAAGGAAGGTAGAACCATTAATTGTACCCTCTTCCATACTGATGAACAGGGTATCAAAATAAGCCATTGCGCTGTTAGTGCTCATAAGTGGAGATATGCTTTTTTTTCAAAAATTTCTTTATTTCAGTTTTTTAGGTTACAACATATAAGACATTATACAATAAGATACACACACAACATACAACAAAACAAACAAAAGGATAACAGTGTCCAAGATGCAGGAACTTTTACAAATGCACTCTATGAGCACCTACAAGGATGCATGGATCGTGCCATCCCTAGCAAAACCAAGACTCACTCCCCTAAGAGAAGGAAACCAGTCTGGTGGACCCCTGCCATAAACAGGCTATATAACAGAAGGAAGAAACTAGTTCAGAAAAAAAGCAAGTCCCAAAAAGGAAAGACATCCCTGATCAGTTTCAGCAAGAAACTAAGGTCCCTCATAAAATCCTCCAAGGCTAACTTCGAAAGGAAAATAGCCAAGGATTCGAAAGATAACCACAAAGCCTTCTTTAGCTATGTCAAGAATCTAAGTGGTAACTCGCAGATATGCTCTGAGCTAGTGCAAAATAGCACAAAATATACTGAACCCACTGATATTGCCAACATCCTGGCAGATAGATTCAATGCAAACTTCACCCCCCTCTCACCCCCAAAAGGGCCCACAACAATACCAGAAAAGTGTAGTGTCCCGGAAATCACAGACACACAGATGAAAACAGCCCTTTCAAAAGCCAAACGCACAGCATCAATGGGGCCAGATGGTGTCCCGGGCTGTGTCTTGCACGAACTACAGAACAAACTAACCCCACCACCTAAACACACTGTTCAACCTCAGCCTCTCCACAGGCTGCATGCCCATAGAATGGTGCACAGCAACGGTTATTCCACTCCACAAAGGAGGGGCCACAACTGACCCTGGTAACTATCACCCCATAAGCCTGACTAGCCTGGTCTGCAAGGCTATGGAGTGCATCATTTGGAACTCATTAACAAAGACATTGGGAACCTTCAAAGACTTGACCCAACCCAGTTCGGCTTTGTTAAGGGCAGATCATGCCTACTAAACCTGGTTGACTTCTTCGAGACAGTCACCAAGGTCATAGATGAGGGGAAGGTAGTTCACACAGCCTACTTTGACCTCACCAAGGCTTTTGACACCATTTCCCACTTGGGAAGTATAGGAAAATTCACCAGCCTGAACATAAACCCCTACATCATGAGATGGGTTGCCAAATGGCTTACAGACAGAACTCACACGGTAAGAATAGCGGGCTGCAGGTCCGACTCTAAACCAGTCACAAGTGGTGTCCCGCAAGGCTCTGTCCTGGGACCCTTACTGTTTGGCATATACTTCTCAGAAGTACAGGCAAACACATGAGGACTATAGCTAACCAAGTTCGCCCATGACTGCAAACTGGGAGCCATAATTGACTCTCCGGCTTACACGGACATTCTCCAAAAGGGCCTTACTGAGATGGACACCTGGCGTCAAAGTCATGGTCTCAAGCTAAATGCCAAAAAATGCATAGTCATCCCATTTGAGAAAAACAAAACACCCATGAATTACCACATAGGTGGCAGCCCCCTTAACACAGAAGAGGTAATAAGAGATCTGGGGACCCAGGTAGATAGTAATCTCTCCTTTGACAATCATATTTCCAAAGTAGTTAATCCTTCTATGTAGCCCATTTAATTAATAATGGGTTTGCATCTAGAAATAAAGAGGTTATATTGCCCCTCTACTTGTCATTCATCAGACCCATCACAGAGTACAATGCCCCATTTGGGATGTACCTCACAAGACACTTCCAACAGCTGGAAAGACCACAAAAGTACCTCAGCAAGAGGATTACTGGCCTCAAACATATGTCCTATGCAGCCCGACTGGAAAAACTTCAGCTGTACTCAGTCGCATATCGCTTACTCAGAGGTGATCTCTGCCTGACTTACAAAGTCATGTCCAACTCAGAATTGATGGGCATGCTCCACCTAAAGAAATCCAAGTCACTGCAAGCCACTCGATCTAGTGAACTAAACCTTGCCACAACAATAAATAGAAAATGCTGGAGGGATAGATTCCTGTCACAGAGACTCCCCATGCTTTGGAACAAAATTCCTAACTACATTAACCAGAGCCCCTCACTAACACTCTTCAAAAGAAACCTTGACAAGTGGATGGGTGACAGAAAATACACCCCTGGGATCACTTCATTGGCTCTTCTTGACAGAGGCTCAGTTAATTAATCAATGGGCGGCAAAAGCTGACACACTCTGGCTAGGCTTATAAATGCCCTCAGGCAGATAGCCTAGTTCCTACCTATAAACCTATGAACCTATGAACATAACATTCTATATACAATATATACAAAGATGTCGCTTCAAAAATCCAGTTTTTGTACTAACCACATATTCTGCAGTGATAAGAAGAATAAAACAGTACCATTAGTTGTTTATTACATATACTAGGGAAAGTCAAACTAAAACATCTTTATATAGGGTATGTGTTTTTTTAATCAACTTGTTTATGTAAATATTTATAAAATTACAATGTTAAAAAGGTTCTAAGTATATCCTTATTGATTGTCTTACATATATTGCATATTTCACTTTTAGATTTAATATTTTTACCTCTTGAGAATGAAATCTAATAAGTATTCCCAATACTCTTGGTAATATTTATGTTTCTTAGTAAGATATAGTAGCTTGTGGGAAACAATGTTTTTGATTGCTACATTTCTAAAACCTTCCCATGTGAGTGGGGTTGCAATAGTCCAGTTCTTTGTAATATAGAATTTGACTAGAGAACATATGGTGGTGAGGACATGCTGTAAGACTCTGGGAAGATTATTCATATTTATGTGCAGTATAACTGTTTCCCAGGATAAAGTACTTTTTTGGTAGCCCATTTTCTCTAGACTTGCCCTTAGTGAACAGCATAAGTTATGAACTTGATTACATTCTCACATAACATGTAGAATGACTGCTGGTTGTTTCTTGCAGTGAGGACATTCAGGTGAGTATTTGTTATTAAATTTACAATTTTTTTGAGGGATAAAGCATGCATTACTATTAATCATAAGTTGGGCGTGGAATTACTTTTTGAACGGGATGAATTTGAGCGTGTTTTCGATGGCATATTTTTTATTTCGTTCAGTAATTTGTGGGGTTTCTTCTGCCAGTATGAGGAGAATAAAGTACAATTCTGATGTTTTATATCATTTATATAGTTTATAGACTCTAGAGATTGTTTTCCCCTTGGTAATTAGATTTTTTAGAATTAACTGGGACAAACTAGTATCTTGTTTATCATAATTTTCAGTATGAAGTTTAGTGTTTACACGGTATTTGAGTGAGTTCATAATAATTACGTATTTCTTTGGGAGATTTAATTGCTCTCGTAATTGTATTATATCACATTCCTTCCATTTATAAATTTCCCATACTTTAATATCTCTTATTAAGGGATACTCTTGCAAGGTTATCAATTTATTATTTAGTAGCAAATTAGGATTAAGGTGTATAGGTTGCAGTAGAAGGTGAGCATTTAATAACTGTACAGATGAAAAGAGCTTTTGAGTAGTTAAAACCATTTGTTTAATAAGTGGATGTAAATTCTTAACATAAACAGAGTTTTGGTTTAAGTTTAAGAATAGGAGAGCCCTAGAATTGCACCCAAGTGTCTTAATTTGTTCATACCAAATTTTAGACCATAAGGGGGACCATACGTTTGTGTTTGATTCATAATTTAAGATTTGACATAGTCTATATGCTGGATAATACTGTAGTATAATTTAAAATCAGGTAACCCTAATCCACATTTAGATTTAGGAAGTATAAGCTTTGCATATTTGATTCTAGTAGGTTTAGGATACCAAATAAATCTGAATATACTTCTTTCCATGTCTATAAAAAATTTTTGAGGTATAATTGTGACGGTAGCATTCATTTGGAAAAGAATTCTTGGTACCATGTTCATCTTAATGATACTGCTTTTTGATAACAAAGACATATTGATATTTTTCCATCTGTTCATATCATTTTAAATAGTATTCCAGATATGGGTTAAGTTATTTTTAATAATTTCACTAAAATTGGGAGTATATATTACCCCAAGTATTTTAGTTGATAAGTTAACTTTATTTTGCTCTCCGGGAAGTAAAAGTGCATATGTCCTATAGGATTTAGTGGGAAAAGTTGGGATTTGTTTGGAT
The DNA here is from genome assembly GCF_019279795.1 of Protopterus annectens. Taxonomy (NCBI): domain Eukaryota; kingdom Metazoa; phylum Chordata; order Ceratodontiformes; family Protopteridae; genus Protopterus; species Protopterus annectens. The sequence continues at coordinate 1,072,499,805 of NC_056733.1, forward strand.
TTAGTTTGTAATTTGAAATCTCTGGGAATTTTTTAATGGCTGTCAGTATTTTAGGAAGATCTGTTGTGGGGAGTTGTAAGTATATATTTAAGTCATCAGCAAATGTTGAATATATGATGTTAGTATTTAATACTTTTGGAATGTGTAGAAAAGATTTCTGCGATATATAAAGAAGTAGGGGTTCTAGGTATAAATTAAAGAAGTAAGGAGAAAGTGGACACCCTTGTCTCATGCCATTTGAAATGGGGATAGGTTTTGTTTTATTACTGTTAATCTGAACGGAAGTTGAGGCCATCTGATATAAAACCTTATCTTTATTAATAAATTCTTTAGGAAAACCAAATAAAGGCATAACATTAAATAAAAAGTTTACATTTACTCTGTCAAAAGCTTTACTAGCACCTGCAGCAATAACGTATTTTGTTTATCTGTTTTTAGTAATCTGATAGCTGTGTCTAGTAACAAAGTGTTATCACTTGTTTGCCTATGTACCATAAAACCTAACTGATTATGCGATATAATAGAGGGAAGTATATTCTTCAACAGGTTGGCTAATATTTGAGCAAAGATTTTAAAGGCAGTATTTATGAGGGCTATTGGTCTATAATTAGTGGGATCCATCGGGACAGAATTCGGTTTAAGTAGAAGGATGGTCTTAGAATTATTTATAAATAAGTCTAACTCATGTTGTATTATATAGTTATATACTTTAAATAGGATTTTAGAGACCAGTTCTGAGAATATTTTATAAAATTCAGAGGTAAATCCATCAGGTCCTGAAGATTTACCTGGCTTGAGATTTTTTATTGCTTCTTTTATTTCTGTTAGGTGTAATGGTGCCCCTAAAAGTTTTTGTTTTTCTTGTGTAACTTGTGGAAATTTTAAATTTTAAATGAACTCATTAAATTTGTCATTTGAGGGTGGTAAGTGCATGTTGTACCTCCTTTTATATAAGTTCTCAAATACATTTAATATGTCTTGGTCTTCCTGAAATTTATGTCCTTCATAATATAGTTCTTTAATATTTGATGGGCCACTCTTAATATTTATTAGCCTGGCTAGAAATCTTGAGGGTGTTTGAGCCCATTCTGAGTATTGATATAAAGACCTGCTTTCTAAAAAAGTTAAATTTTCTAAGTAATGCTTATGTAGTCGTTTTTGCCATTCCATACATTTTTCCTCTAATTCTTTTGAATATTTTTGTTGTAATTGAAGTTCTGTTGACGCAATTTGCGATTCTAATGTGGTTTTGGTATTATTATATTTTTTTCTTAAACCAGGCAGATTTTTGAATTCTGACATATCTAATAACTGCTTTTGCAGATTCCCATTGTGTATCATAAGGTATTGGAGTAATTATGATTTCTTCATCTAATTGAGTGAGTATACTGTTTAACTCTTTAGCTACTTCTTGTTTCTGAATAATTTTTGGGTTTAAAGTCCACTTATTAAAATAAGATATGTTTTGGCTGAAATTTAGCAGGTTTATGAATATATTAATTTTAGAATGATCCGAGATAGATCTAGGTGAAATGCTGTATTTTAGCTTATACGACCGAAAGAACTAAGAGATTAGGAAGGCGTCTATTCTAGACCAAAATTTATAAGTCGTAGAAAAGAAGGTATATCTGAATATTGTTTTGTCATGTTGGAAATTCTCATATGGATCAAATAGCTCAAAAGTATTTTGTAATTCACTAAGAGCTATATTTATAATATGCGGTTGCTTGGTTTCTTTATTAGATCTATCTTTGTCAGGTTCCATTACTGCATTCCAATCTCCCCCGATTATATATAAATGATTAGGAAATTCAATAAGTAAGTTAAAGATTTCATAAATAAACATTTGTTGGTTAGAGCAGGGACTATATATATTTAGGAAAATTTATGCTATGGAGATTTGAGGTAAACATAGCCCATCTACCATTCAAGTCAGTCTTCATGGAAACAATTTCCCCCGATAGGCTTTGTTTATAATGATAGCAACCCCTCTGGAAGTAGAATTGTGTCCAGCAGCTATTATATGCTTGACCCATTTTTTTTTTCTCCCTGTCCCAGAGTTTTGAAATCAGGTAAGTTTACTGAAGAAAAGTTATCATTGTTTTACTTTGATATATAATATGCATGACTAGATTTCGTTTACTTTTGTCTGAAATTCCCTTAATGTTCCATGGATCTAAAGATATCATTTCTGAAAATGTAAAAATATTTGTTGATTAGTGTTAATAAAGCAATGTGACAATATACATATATACTGTTGTGTATTAGTGTTATTATTTTTCGCATAGTGACTTCTATTCTCCTACCCCCCCCCTATGTGTGCCTAACCACCCATCTCTCTGTAATGTTAGATAAACAAAACTTCTAAAATCAAACGATTTTTGGGACTGAGTCTGGGTGTATGTCTTATAGAGCAGAGGGATGTCAAAATTACCTACTATTTTCCAAATGTACACAACCATATGCATCAACTCTGCATAGCAGCCTCCCTGTACCCGTATTCAGAATCAATTTTAAATATCTTACCATTTTAAACCTATGTATTATATTAGTAAATGCGATCAAAATATTTTGGATAGCCTTATAACCAAACCAAAGGAATATACTAAAACTCTAAATAAGCTCCTTAATTCTTCTATACAACCCCCAAAAGCCCCCCCCCCAAAAAAAAAAAATATATATATATATATATATATATATATATATATATATATATATATATATATATATAGTCATTTTGTTTTTAAGCTATACCAAGTTATAAGGTGCATTTATATTTACATGCAAATGCCTGACTAATGCAAACAAACTAAAGAAAAGAGAAAAATACAATGCAGTATATTCGTATGAGCTAGATCTATGAACACCAAAAGTGAAGAGAAAAAAATACTAGATTGGCATTATTAAACAGTACTGCTGTCACTCTAACAACAATATAATATTGCATCTATCTTTCACCTTCAATACATGTTACATGTGTATTACAAATATCCAACTTTTAGTTTTATTTTCCTCTATATATATTTATATAAATGCATTTTGCTTAGCATTACAGCCTAATAAAGATAAAGATAAAAAAAAAATAAAAATTAAAAATGCCTCAACTGTATATATATAAATTCTACAATATCTTGTAAACTCTGTTCACTTTTCCTAGAGAAAGAACAAATAATAAAACAAGTACACATTCCTATTGCATATTTTACCTTAAGGCGTTCATCAAATAAATCATATTTTTTTGGTACAAGACCAACATCATATCATCATAAATCTAATTTTGCCACAGCATATATGAGTATGCAGCTGCTATCTAATATAATAATTGTCAGTCTTTTCTTTATGTATATCTCACAGCTTTGTATAAACATGAATATAAGAAGGTTTCACCTAATAATGAAGATTAAGAGAAAAAACATGTTATATTCCACCTAATCATCAGTTTAAAAAGTTCAAGCACATTATTTGAAATAATATTCTGCATTGCCCCTTTAAAATAACTACATTAACTTCAACATTCTCTAGCATAGAAAGTAACTAAACATCAGTCTATCTGCTTTCATTCTGCTGCACAGATTCTGTCAGTATGCTTGGCAAATAGTCTAATGCCCTTTTTCAGTGTTGTAATGTCTTGTTTACATTAGATCCATTCCCAGTAATGCACTGGAGCTCCTAGGTCATTTAGATGATGAAATTAGTTGAAAGGTGAAAGGTTATTGCAAACACATTGTAGCTGCACGGAATTGTGGGTAATGGGACATCACCATGCTAACAGACCTCTTGGCCTACTCAGCAAAGTGGAAAAATAAGCATATTTAAGTATTTACCTCAAGAAAAAGTCAAAATATGCAGGATTCAGCCTGAAACAGAAGATTATATCATTCAAATGCTTCAGCAAAGGTGGATTGTCTTCTTTCACGCTGGATTCACATTGTAGAGACAGAGAAATGTGTCTTTTGCTTCTTCTGGTGTATCTATTGATATTTTTTCATTTTTATGGTGAAATACTAGTGTAGCAGGATATTTCATCTGAAAGCGGATGTTTTTTTCAATAAGGTAAGCATAGTATTTATTAAGTTTCTAACGATTTTGCTTTATTTCAAGAGGAAGATTTTGGCTCATTGTGATTTTGTGTCCTCTCCATGTGATTGCTTTCTTGGTTTTATATGCAGATAATATTGATTGTACATGAGCTGAATTAAGGATCCTGACATATGTTTCTTGGGAAGTCCATGTTTTTTGAGCGTCTTATGGATCTGTGAGCTCTTTCAATTGATATGTCCTCCAAAAGCTCTTTATCCTGCAGTACTGTGCTTAGTATTTCTTTTGTAACTGTGTTTGAGTGGTTTCAACTGATTCTGGTATTCCCCTGATAATGAAATTATTTTGTCTGTTTCTTGCTTCTATGTCCAGAACGTTTTGTTGAAATTCTATAATACTTTTTGCACTAGCCTGTATTGATTTCTGCATATCTTGTATTTTTAGTTCATTGTCCATGATTTTTGCTTCATTGTGTTCTAATCTGAGCATAATTCGATCCATGCTTGAGCTAAAAGTACTTAGTTTGTGTGCAAATACTTGGATTTCTTGTTGCAGTGGTTGTAATGCCATTTTAAGGTCTTCCAATGTTAATGCCTGTTCTTGCTTTGATCTAAGAGCATGTTTAGTTGTTTCTGGCTGAGTTTTATTTGTTTTTAGCCTTTTAGATGCAATATCTTTTTCTGGTGTAACTATATTTGATAGTTTAGATTTGGTAGTTACTGCATCCATGCACTCTGGTAAATTTTCCATTTCCAATGTTGATTTAACTGTTCAGATAAAATATGTTCAGCTAGATAAAGTTGCAGAAGGTTGATTTTATTCTGGCAATTTTATATTAAAACAAGCCGTCTTTTTCTTCTCTTTTTCACTCAGGCCTGCTTATCTTGAAGTGTCCCCACCATGTGGTTCAGAAATCTATTTGCAGTGAGTAATATTTTTCTTGCAAAAAAGGTTATCCACCTTAAAATACAGTTGAAATATTTTAGTAGCTTGCTTGTTGCCTTTTTTCTGTTGAAAATTTGCTATTTTTCCTCAGGATGTGTAGGTAAAAGGTTAGTTATTGATGAAAGTTAAGGGAGCTGCACAGCTAGAGTGCTCACTGGCCATCCACCATTTTAAGTGGAGATAAGCTGGCAGTCCAGAGAACATACTTTCCCTTCGGGAGGTTGCAATTTTTTAATGTTTTGCAATTGGATGATCATGGTGACAGTCGATTAGTTCTGAATGCAAATGTCTGTATGATTGTGAAAAGTAAATGATATAAAATATCAAGAGGCACTGGCTCTCAGCTATCTGTGAGAATGGGGAAAACAGAAGGGACAGAAGGATAATGCCACTTGTTCTATAACTGGTTGCCACAGTAATGGTACAAGCTGGCATTCCTTTGACCAACAATGCCGTTGGGAAAATACATATAACCTCTGACTTATGTGCTGAGCAGGGTCAGATGCCCATCCTGTCTTTTGTAGACTGATGGAAATCAATAAAGTACTGCCATTGCTTCTGACCATGCATCTTGACATATTAGAGAAATTGTTTTGGAATCTGACATCCTGAATGAGGAGTTTAGGTGCATTTACGAATGTAGCAAGCATTGAAACCTAAGAATAGGGCAAGAGGAGGCAGGAAATGTTTTCATAATGAAACAATTCTGAGAGAAAATATATACCCATGCATAAATAATTGTGCCAAAGTTATTGAAACTCACTCCTCTCTCAATACCCCACAGTCTACTTTTAGAAGGTTATCTCTAATAAAATATCTGAAATGGTTTATGGCAGATTATGTTAAGTGCTCAGCTTAACCTGGAAAAAACATTGATTCTAAGGATAAGCTCAGTCATTTTGAAGTAGCAAATGTAATTTGATTTTCCCCTGCAAGACTTTTGACTTATTTTATTTATTTTTATTTTGCTGACCTCATTACACCAATTCCCTTTATGTTTATTTTTCATAGTGGATCTGATTTGGTATTTGTACCTACTGGGGGAATTTGGCTTGAAAATGTCTATAATTTCTTTGAAATCTAGTTGAATTACCACTCTGTCATTTGTGGCCTTGTTTTAGTATCTCATTTAAAGGTTGGAAAAGCAAAGGTACAGTACCGTAACCTCTAGCACTTGAATTTCCTGATATCAAAGGTGAATATGCATTTTGCTTAGTCACTGATTTCACAAAATCCTTTTAGTCATCTTCATACCAAAGTTGCCACATGTGGCCAAAATAAAGTATTGCTGCTTCTCTACTTTTTGTGTAGTTCATTCTGAAATCTGACAGAGACTTTGGCCACTTATTAAATGGAAGCTGTCATCTGTTCAAAAAGTCCTATTCAAATGGACATCAATAAAAGACTAAGTACAGTTTAGTGTAAAGTATGCAACAATGTCCATAAGATATTTAGTTTCATGAGCATATAGGTGGCCAAGAATAAACCAGCATTCCCTGAGAAATAAAGGTAGAGGTATACAGCATACAACACTCAACGTAATTGTAGTATTTATATTTTTCCATTTATCTTGTTTACGTAATTATCCATCAATAACTGAAACAAAAAATGCATGTAGTTTTAAAACAAGGATTTTTTTTTCATGATAATGAACTGATACAAAGTAAACAATTTGCTTCAGAGCTCATCACATGACAGTAGCTTGGTCTGGATTCATACCTGAAATCAACCATATAGTGCAACCTAGTTCGATCATATGAAGTACATTGCATCTGATTTCATTATTTTTATTTCAACAAAGTAGCTGAATCCTGGACAGTGGTTGCAACAGAGGAACTAGCCATAAGTTATTTGGGTTTGAAAGATGAATCTACCATAATTCCACTATATGCATTCCTTTGCTGCCAATTACTGCCATTTGACAAATAACTTAAGTAGATTTGGCAAAGGAAAAAGTATTTTTCACCACATATTTTGGTCTCCAAAAGCTGCATAATCTGCAGTAAGTTGCTACAGTCTCATGTCTGGCCTTAGGCCAATTGAACCAATTTGACCCAACAGGGCTTTGCTCCCACATGGGGCCCTGCACAGGATTTGCCTAAGGGTCACTAAAGTAAAGTGTAAGGCATATCCTACCTGTAGTCTTGCTTCTGCCATAGCTATGAATTTCATCAGTGGAGTAGATTAGATTGCATTTCTGTCATTCAGTGCATTAATGACTAGTATAGCATTATTAAAACTGCAGTTTTGTGACACTTGTATGACTTCCAATCATAGCTGTATTCTTTATTAGCAGATAATTGCAGAGTACTCAAGAGGATTTTCAACCCAAAACTGAAGTAGTATTACCCCTATGGTTTTGTGTATCACTATATTATGGTTGTAGAATTCTTTTATTTATTTTACTTTATTTATCTTTGTTGACCAGATTACCCTCATTGGGTGAGTGAACTCTTTTCAGGTGAGACCTGAGGTGGTATTTATACTACTAGGGAAAATTTGGCCAGGGCATCAGGGAACTTCCCCTACTTGTCATTGTTGTGAGTGTGACCTGTTTTGGAGGAGCACTTCCTGTTTCTGTTCTAGGTGCAGAGACAGCCTGAAGAAACAGGGGGGAAGACACACAGAGAAGGAGGTGATGGAGTGGTGAAAGAAATGGAGGAGATACCATATATCAAGACCAGAGAATGTATGGAGGATTCTGAGGAAATGTTTCAAAGAAACCTGATTGATGGAGCTGAGTCAAATGATAGCCGTATAAATACAACACTCTAGTCGGGAGGGTTGTGTGATGATTTACTTGAAGAAATGGTGGTGCAAAATGAGAAAGAAAATGAAGGAGATGCTTCCTGTGGTGACATTAAGAAGAAATTACAAAATGGGGATGCAAACGCAATCCCGAACAATAGCGCTGAGATGGTAAAGAAAACATATGCAGAGAAAGTAAAAGAAGGCAAACATGGAGTATCAGCAAAGAAGGCAAAAGAAAATGAAAAACAAAAGTATGTGAAAAGGATTCAAAGTAAAGAAGACAAAGAAATGGTCAAGTATGAAGTGTGGGACGATTTAATAATTCCTTTGGGTGTAAAAGCATGTGAAGTAAGAGCATTTATTCTTATTAACAACAAGACATTTTGTGATATCATATTTGAAACTTTTCACTGGAAAATTTTCTTGGAGAATATGAAAAAAGAAAGACTGTAACCCATGGAACCTTTACATGATAAAAGCATTTAATGCAGAAACAAAAGAAAATGCTTGTACAATTTCAATCAGAGGTAGAAAGAGAGACTTTGAAAGGACATTTGAAAACGTTATTTAAAGAAGTACTGGACATTGTAAACGTTTATGACAAAAGGGGTTTATGGACTGGTCGCTGGTGTTGTAATATTGTGTTACAAATCTTCTTCTTTTTCGTTTGGCTGATCTTGTTAGGGGTCATCACAACAGATCATCTGTTTCCATTTCTTCCTGTCCTCTGCATCTTGCTCTGTCACACCAACCACCTGCATGTCCTCTCTAACCACATCCATAAACCTTATCTTAGGCCTTCCTCTTTTCTTCTTACCTGGCAGGTCCATCCTTAGCATCCTTCTCCCAAAATACCCAGCTTCCCTCCTCAGAACATGTCCAAACCAATGCAATCTCACCTCTCTGTCTTTGTCTTCAAACCACCCAACCTGAGCTAACCCTCTAATATACTCATTTCTAATCCTGTAAATCCTTGTCACACCCAATGCAATCTTAACATCTTTAACTCTGTCATCTCCAGCTCTGACTCCTGTCTTTTCATCAGGACCACTATCTCCAGCTCATATAATATAGCTAGTCTCATTACCATCTTGTAGACCTTCACTTTCACTTTTATTGGTACCATTCCATCACAAATCAATACTGACAATCTTCTCCACCCAATCCAGCCTGCCTTTACTCTCTTGTTCACCTCTTTTCCACATTCACCATTACTCTCAACTGTTGATCCCAGGTATTTAAACTCATTCTCCTTCAACAGCTCTACTCCCACCATCCTCACCATTCCTCTGTCTTCCTCTGTCGCCCCCCTCATTCATACACATATATTCTGTCTTAATCCTGCTGACCTTCATTCCTCTGCTCTCTAGATCATATCTCTGCCTGACCAGAGTCTCCTCAACCTGTTCCCTACTCTTACTACAGATCACAATGTCATCCACAGACATCATAGTCCACAGGGACTCCTGTCTGATCTTGTCTGTCAACCTGTCCATCACCACTGCGAATAGGAAATGGCTCAAAGCTGATCCTTAATGTAATCCACCTTCACCTTGAATGCATCTGTCACTCCCACCGCAGATCTCACCGCTGTCATTCTGTCCTCATAATATATACTGTGCCACTTTTACATACTTCCCTGCCAATACCACAGCTCTTCTCCTATCATATGCTTTCTCTAAGTCCACAAAGGCACAATGCAACTCCTTCTGATCTTCTCCATCCTTCTCAATCAACACCCTCAGAGCAAACATCGCATTTGTGTTTCTCTTTTTCAGCATGAAACCATACTGCTGCTCACTAATCATCACCTCCCTTCTTAACCTAGCTTCCAACACTCTTTTCCATAACTTCATGCTATGGCTGATCAGTTTTATCCCTCTGTAGTTACTACAGCTCTGCATATCACCCTTATTCTTAAAAATTGGTACCAATACATTTCTTCTCCAATCCTCAGGCATTCTCTTACTTTCCAAGATTTTTGGAATAATTAAATAATAAATAATTAATATAAAGAATATTGTGTTAAAAATAAAAAGAGAAAAATATACATATACCAGGCATGATAAATGAGAAAGGGAATATGGGGTATCATAAAATACTGAGGACAACCCAATTGTTTTTTTTTTTTTGGTTTTTTTTTTTGTGAAAAAGAAGGACATTTGATAAGAAACTGTGACAAAAGAAAATGTTATATTTGTGGAGAAATGGGACGTGATGTAAGAATGTGAAATGAAATATCATAAATGTAAAAAAAATGGACATTTATAGATGAATTGCAAAAATTAAAATAGGAGTAAGGAGAAAGAAAAACAAAGAGAATAAAATTAACAAAGAGAATCAAATTTAGAAGTAGTTGAACAAGAAGACAAATTCCATGCGAAAAAAAATAAAGGGGACATAGAAAAATGTTCTGAAATAAGCAATGAAGAAAACATAAATTGGAAGGTAGGTAAAGAAAAAATCTATTGGTAAAAGGGTAAAAACAGAAAAAGAAAATTTAAATAGATAAGTACAAAAGAAAAAAAGGAAGGAAATGGATGAAAAAGAATATTGACAGCTAATCACTGGGATTTGGTATAATGGTTAAGGTGTTTAACTCACAGACACAAGGTGCAGTGCTTGATTCTCACCTTTGGGAAGGAAATTGGCTAGGCTTAGAATGGCTTATTAAGAAAGCTAGCCTAGTAAGTATCTATGAAACTATGAATCTAAGGGAAAATGCAAATTTTAAAATGCTTTCTGTAAATGTGAATAGTTTAAGAATATAGTAAGAACAGGAATTTTGGAGTGGTGTAATACATGTGATGCAGATGTAATTATATGAGAAGACACAAGATTTTTAACAAATGAAGAAAGATTAGAAACAGAAAACTATGGAGAGGAGAGGGTCTATACTGAAAGCGCGAATGCTTACTTTGTCGAATACGGAATGATCGACACATATTAAGTGAACGCGCTAAATATCGAACGCCTCAAAGGTTGAAACAGCATATTTCAAAATGTTTTAGTTGGCCAAAAAACATACAAAGTGACTGACGTGACTATGTCAGTGCAAACCAACGTAATTTGAATATTAATCATATAGAAATAGAATTGAAATGTACTATTAAATAGAAGTAGTTATTGAAATAAACATTTTTTTTATTAAAATTTATACTGAATCTTTGCACAATTCATGTTTATACAAGATATATTGTACTCATGTACTGCAAGTATAAATAATAGGTTTGTGCGCATCATTTTCTGATGCACTTGCGCTGTTTCAACTATGGCTAATGCAACACTGTTTTCTCCCGTAGTCTAGGGGCAATACTATCATACAGTTAAATCCCAGAAAAGCAGGGATATGTCACGTGTGGATGGATACCTTTTCACTCTAGAAAAAAACTATGAAAGACAAAGGTATTGGTGCTGCAGACGTAAGCTAAAGGAAAAGTGTAAAGGTAGAGCAATAACTGTAAAGGAAGTTCAGGGATAATTACTTTTATAATGTTCAGCACATCACCACGCTCCAGATGCTGCAGAGGTGGAGAAATATGTAGCTTGTGATAATTTAAAGCAGAGTGCACGTTTAACTAGAAACACACCTGCTTTAGTTGTCAATGATGTTATTGCCAGCACGTCGACAGAAGATACACTTTTCTTTACCTTCTAGGAGATCAGTGCTTCAACAAGTGAATAGGGTCAGATGTAAAGAGATTTTAAATTACAGTACAGTTCTGACCACTTTAGAAAGTGTAGATCCTAGTACTTGTAGTTTGAAAGAGGGTACATTCATACAGAAGCGAATGGTTGTGTTTTCAACCATTGAAATTTTAAATGATTTGAGTGAAGCAGACATCTGGCTAATGAATGGAGTTTTTCTGATTAAAGGATGCTTGTGTAGACAACTGTATAGCATACATGCAATGGTTAAAGTTGCAGAAAATATGAAGTGTCTTTATTTGGTGTTTTGCCCCATGTCAAAAAAATCATACAAATCCTGCAATTACAGTACCAACCTATGTGGGAGTATCTCTTTGATCTATTAAATGAAGCAAATTTACATGTTAATGTCAAGTTCATATTGTCTGATTTTGAAATGGCAGCCATGAAAAGTGTCAAGAACAACTTTTCTGATGTGACATGTAAAGGATGTTTATTCCACTTTCACAGGCTGTATGGCAAAAGGTGCAATCGTTGGGGTTAGCTAATTTATATGGCAAATCAGTGTCTTTCCAACTGTTTGTCAAGAAACTTATTGCTCTATCTTTTTTAGATGAAGCAGAGGTTATACCAGCATTTCAGAAATTGTCAAAGAATTTTCCTATTGCAGGGAAAGATTTAGTGTCTTATTTTTCTGACATTTATGTCTTAGGACGCAACCGCAAACAGCAAACAAGGTTACGTTCTATTGCAAGATTTCCACCTATGTTTCCAATCAACTTCTGGAATGTTTCTGCCTTGAACAAACTGTCTACCTCACACACAGAACCATGTAGAAGGATGGCACGGGAGGATTTGCTATTTGTTAGGGAGACGTATTTTCAATATCCCCTCTGTGCTATCTGTTTGAATAAGAGAGCAGAACAAAGTAAATGAGACCCAAATACAGTTAAAGCCTGGACTTCCCCCTCCCAAAAAAAGGAAAACTAGGGAGAGATTTCACAGGTTAGAAACTGTGTTAAGAAATAATGCTAGTTATACTGACGACAACTTTCTCCAAGTTGCTGCAATGCTGCTGAAAGTGTAGTGCAGAACATGCTTGTTTCACAAATGGGATTTAAATAGGGTGAATTGTTTGTGATATAAACTTTAAACACAGTCACTTTTATAACATTTTATTTCATAGTGTGGTGTATATTAATGCAGTGTAAATTTAACACATTTCACTATATAGTGTAATTACACCATTAGTAATTTAGTCAGTGTTTTCTTTTCGGCATTGGGTGGAACGGTGTTGGCCAACCAAAATAATTCGATCATATGATTTTCCACATTCTGAGCTTTCAGTGAATTCAGTGTTTGCTTAATATGTGTCGATCATGCTGTCTTCAACAACATAAGTGTTTGTGCTTTCAATGTAGACCCAGGAGGAGAGAGAATCTGGAATTTGGGAAATGAGAAATGTTCTAGACTACCCATATTCTGTAGAAATACAATAAAGATATTAGATGTAACTTTAGCAAAAATTAACCATTGTAGATTTAAAATGGAAACAGTAAATATATAGAATTATAACATTATATGTTTATACTAATTGTAAAGAAAGGAAAAGCCTTTTTCATCAGATTTTAGAACATAATGATCAAAAGTACTTTGACAAAGAAAAAGAATAATATGAAAGAAATCAAGATAAATACAAGAATTGTTATATAATCAAAAATATTTTTACACAAGTGTGAGATCAGAGGTAATGCTAGGCTAAAAATGAATGATGGTGGAATGTGCTTATGTTAGGATGAAGTAAGTAAAATGTATTCCTCTTTGTATGCTGCTTTATTTTTTCTGTTTCTGGCATGTTGATTTACAATATGTTGCATACTAAAAACCTGTGTTTGTCCAGATGTTAATGACAGACTGAATGGATAGTTCACAGACAGGATGGCACCTTCTCCTAAGATTACAGACATGGATGAAACAGCATTGGAATGTAATTGTCATTGAAACTTTGTAAGACCCATTTGGGATGCAAATAAAGAAAAACAGATGTGAAGGTATAGAAAAACAACTCTTACTGTTGTGATGGGTGTGGGGCTAGCTAGTTAATGACTAGTCTCAGTAGCAACAACAATGTCACACAAAGAATTTGGCTATATAATTGAGACTTGAAATTAGCTTGTCAGTTTAAGGTGCAGTACATTACTTGTTGAAGCTAGTTAGGAAACAGATAGCTGCAGTTAAATTTTTCTCTATGCATTCTATGTTTATCGTACTTTCCTTTTCTTTGTGTGTATATTTTGTTTGCTATTTGTGTTATTCTCTTTATTATTTAAGTAAAACCCATTTTAATTATCTTTAAGCTATTGTGGCTAGTATTTACTCATTACAAGAATATTTATGCACTGTTGCTTAACTGAAAAGAGGGTAACCATTTCTACTGAGGAATAACAAACTGTAGGGGCCACATCCTTGAGACTGTTTTAGTTGACTATCTGTAAAATAGATGTCAGGTGGCACAATCAGAGAATACAGGTAAATGGATTACCAGGCCAAGGAAGAAAGCTGTGTGGAACTGGAGGATTCAACGGCATTCCCTGGAAATTGTGTGCATGTGTATGAAAGTGAAAAATAATACTTTGAGTGAAAGGCAATTACTGTGGATAGAGGGTTGCTGGGAGACTTTGATTCATGGAAAGAATGGTATGGCTCTACTAATTGAACAATGTGCAGTCTAATTTGGGTGTGGAAGTTGGAGACCCAGACCCAGGACAGTAGCACACTCCCTCTATGCTCTTATTCCCAAGTTTGCATTTTGTGGATTATTCATTGAAATAGACTGGGTAACAGCATATTTTTCACATTTAATGACATTGGTTGCCACGAGGGCATCACACAAGCAAAAAGAAAAGATGTATCAAATTACTTAGGTAGATAGTAAAGGAAGTTGGTAATGCAATGAGAGAAATAATAATTTTAAAAGGAGAAATAGAAAGCTAGCCAATTATCCCATGCGAGAATCAAACCCTGCACCTTGTGTCTGTAAGGCAAACACATTAACTATTGCGCCAACCTCCCCACCCCTGTTTAAATAATAAAGGAAGGCAATGAAATAACATGGAAATTAAAAAAAAAAGTTAACAGAAAAAGATTATAGAGAGTTGATAAAGGAGATTTCTTTAAATGAGCTAGATAAATTATTGGACAAGTAAATATAGATTTGGCTGCAGGACGAGATGGAATAGGGTATGAAATATATAAACGTTTAAGGGATTGACAAAAAATATGCTTAAAGATTTTGAATGAATGGTTAAATAAAGGTTTATGTATAAAGAATTATGTAGTGGAATACTTAAATTTATATGGAAGAAAGAAGGAAGATAAGAGACAATTAAAAACTAAACTTGATAGTATTGAATAATAATGATTATGAGATCTTTATGAAAATAATACAAAAGAGATTTCAAAACTAAAATGGAGAATATTATGGAAGACAGTGATTATAGTATAACATGGGACGGTTGTCAAGAATTATTAATGATAGAAAAATTGTGGATAATATCATGAACAGAAAAGAAGAAGTGAAAAATGATAGGAGATCTTAGTAAGGCATTAACACCCACCACTGGACATTAAATCTTATTGGTAATAACAAAAGAATATAGTATATGTGAAAAATTTAGGAAATTATGTATATCAGTGTATATTAATAATAAAGTAAAAATACTTGAAATGGCTGATTAAACCCAGAGGTAATAGGCAATAGGTAAACAGGTAAAAGCAAAGGAAACTCTAACCAGCAATCATCAAAAAATAGACTGCAGCCCCAGCTTTAACTCAGGGAACCTTGCTGTTGCCACTTGTGTAGTGTAGGTGCCTGCTTTTGTGACTACTGTTATGCCTTGTTAAAATCTGCTACAATCAGCTAGAGTGCATACCCCAGGAGCGACAGCTGCAAACCTTCTTCCTCTTAGCCCACCCCCACCCCTTTCATCTGTTTCATTGTTGATACATTTTGCTTAACTTATCTGTTTTATGTTAAGGTATTTAGCCCCTCTGAATAGAGTCATAGCTTTCAGTCCCTTCCCCTCAATACTTATTCTTCACTAATTAGATACTACCTGCTTTTCTCGCCCTTTTCAGCCAGCATAGGTCTCCCCTAAATCACCTGCTCACTCAACTTACCTTACTGATTGTTTTTTTTCCTTCCTCTTGTACTCTGCCCTTGCTGGGTCAACCCAATCCATTCACCCTCAGTATGCTTGGGCTCACTATGCTCCTCTACCTTACCCCATTAACACCCACCCCTACTTTCATTTCCTTTAGACTTTTCTACCCTTTACCCCCTTCATTTCTGACCAATCCCCTCACTCTACCAATTTTCTTTTTCCCCTCCTCCTCCCATATACCTTAATCCCCTCCTACCATACTTCATTTCATACAGCCTCCCCTAATCTCCTCCTCTCGAATCTACCTTAGTCCCTTTTCTGTCAATCACCAATCTCTCTCTTTAAACCTCCTACACCTTACTGCTCTTACTAACATTCACCTAACTCTTCCTGGCTATGTCACCTCACCACCTTCTTAACCCCTTTCTCCTCATACTAGCACTATCTACTTCATACTATATACCTCTGTATTACATAGCATCAGCACTAACTCTCTCAAACAACCACCACCCACATAGCTGCCCTCACACACTTCTAATCTCGCTTCACCTATTTCCCATCTCTAAACCACAACACGAGTAAAAAACCAATGAAGATCACACACAGAAGAGACCAAAAGAACGCGCCAGCAAACTGTACACAGTAAATGAACTTAGTTTTTATTTTTTTTAAAAAAAAAGGCTACAACACAACAACAATGCAGCTTTCAGATAAAATTCAAAGAAGAACTCCATTTAAATACACAATACACACAAAATAGTAATTAGTAATTTTACATCACTAAGGCAGTGATACAACCTGTCATCATACTATTACACCCTCACCACAGATATACACTATAATAATTCAGCCCACAGCCCACAAAGCTTAACAGTAAGTTTAACATTAATTAAAGCATTAAAAATCAAAAAAGAAAAAAAAAAAAAAAAAAAAAAATAAAAAAAAAAATAAAAAATATATAAAATTTTACAGGATTTATATTTGGGGATAGAAGATTGATATTGATATATGATATTTCATTGACATCTTTCCAGCAAATCTCCAAATCCATAATCCCTGTCTAAGATCCAGGATGCCTTTAAAACCTCCTGCCTCCATCTTGGGTGATGGTCGCTCATCATGAATGGTCGTAATAATTTTTAACTATTGACGGTCAACTCCATACACCCTCCCATCACATAAGCATTTACATCTAACTTTTTATGTTTGACAAGGAGATTTATTTGCAAAAAAAAGTGTGGCCATGCTCACCCTGTATTTAGTGTGTGTTGATCTTTTGTTTTGTCGCCCTTTGAGACTTCGACAACTAACCTTGAAACCTGAGAACCTCACCTTCAAATCTTCATACCAGATTCTGGATATGATTTTCATCCTTTTTGATACTGATAGGATAGATTGTTTATCTTTGTTAAATCAAATCCAACTACCTCTTTTGAAGTTTACTTCTAATTTTTCTAAATAGAAGATATATTATAAGATTGAAGTTGTGTCAAGGGGCGATGTGTGTATTAACATCTTCACATTTGAAAGAACTTATATTTATTCATTCATTTCTTTCATTGCATCCCTTCACATCCCTTTAGACTATTATGAAGGGTCAGGGGGTCGTCGGCGAGTCCGAGTATAGCAAAGCACCCACTTTCCTACCTAACTTTCTAACTGAATGCTCTTTTGAATTTATTATGTTTTGTAATCTACTCAATTGTTTGATGAGTTATTGAGTTAGTTTGAAAAAGTTGGTTTGAAAAGTCTGAGGGCCTGGTTTCAAGCCCCTTTTTAGACTCCCCTTCTAAGGTTGTCCTTCGGGATAAATTTAATATTCCTTGAACATATTCCTCCAACAGAAGTTCAAAACCTGAATCACACCTAAGGTGATAAACCTTTTAACCTTAACAGCTTTATTATATTTGTCTATTGTTAGATTGCTCCATTCTGTATTTTATTAATTTTTAGAACTGGTATTTAATTTCCAGTTAATTTCATTCTGGTAGAAAAAAATTAGTTTTACTCCTTTTTGTATTCAGTTTAAGAAAAAAAGTAAAATCAAAGAATTGTTACAAAAACTTGATTTCTTGAGAAAGTAGACAAGTACAAAAAAACATAATTTATCAGACCTCATTGCCTTAGTGACGTAAAATTACTATTTCCTTTTTGTTGTGTGTTAAATTTGTGAGTTCTCTTCTTTGAATTTATTTTGGTGTATTTCCCATCTCTCCTATCATTCACTATTCAATTAAGACTTATCCTAATGGTTCACTTTCCATATTTACAAAACCCATAACTCCATGTACACTTGGCCTACTTTCCCTACTGACTGATTTCAATGACGCACTACTCCTGGATGGTGACATCCACCCCAACCCTGGACCACCCACCACCACCTCTTAAAAGCAACCTCCCACCTCAATTTTCTCAACAATGCCTCATATCAAAAGTACATCTCCTAAATCCCTAACTATTTTCTCTCTAAATATCCAATGCATTGTTAACAAAACTTCAGACTTGCACTCATGGATTGACCTTAACTCCCCCCACATCTTAACCCTATCAGACACCTGGTTAAAACCTCACATCTCTAAGTCAGAAATCCTTCCCCCAGGCTACAATATCTTCCAGGCAGACAGAGTAAATAAAAGAGGTGGAGGTGTTGCTATCCTCTACTCCAACCAACTTACTCTCTCTCTACTCTCACTTTCCATACATAGCTTTGTTCCTGCTGAAATACTAATAGTAAACTGTCAACTTAACCCCTATAAAAAAATTGCCATTGTATCCATCTACATCCCCCCAGGGGACAATATCCCTATCCTTGAAAACTTTCCCTCCTGGCTCACCCTTAACTTTCCTTATAAAACCATTATAATTGGTGACATAAATATAGATTGGGCCACTCTTTCTTCCTCATCTCCTTCTCATAGTCTCAATCTGTACAGCTTCCACCAACTAGTATTTTTCCCTACCAGGTCCAACAGAAGCTCTACTTCAGGATCTATAATAGACTGGATACTCACTTCTGACCCTTGTCTCTACCATAATTCTGGCATTCTCCCTAACTCTCTAAGTGACCATTCCCTATTTATATCCATATATACTCCCAACACACTCCCAAAGAATACCTTTACAGAGAATGTCATGATCTGACTCACTTCAACCCAGACAATTTCATCTGCACTTTGCCCAACATGCCCAACATAAACTGGTCCTTCCTTAACTCCCCCCCTCCCTTAATGATGCTGTGACCTCTTTCAATACACTATTTCTAGATGTACTGAACTGGTGCTCACCTCCCAGGAAAATCAGGGTAAAATCAAAATGTGCTCCCTGGTTAACTAAGCAAACCTGCTCTATTATGCATTAGAGGGATACTGCCTGGAAAAGTTGGGTTAGAAATAAAACTCCTCCTTTTCTCCAAAGCTACAAGGAACTAGGAAACAAGTATAAAAAAACTAGTTATCAGGGACAAAAAAATTTCTTTGCCTCCAACCAAAGTAGCCCACATAACAACCCTAAAAGATTTTGGCCTACCATAAATAAAATCCTCCACCCTGGTAATCCTCCTACCCCCAACCCGTACCCTTTCAATACTGCCTCAGAGACTGCTGCTCTTTTAAATAATTACTTTATTGAAACTATGCAAAAACCAACTCCAAATAGCTCTACTGTCTCCTCTCTACTTTTATATCCCCCTCCTCCTTCTTCCAATACATTCTCCCTACAACCAGTTCCCATTGCCTTCATCAAATTCCAACTAAATAAACTTAATCCCTGCTCCCCCTCAGTTGACAATCTACCTTTCTGCTTTCTTATAATTGCTGCCAGTGCTATTGCTTACCCTGTCTCTATCCTTATTAATCATTATATTACTGAATCTCTTGTCCCAGGTGTATGGAAATCCTTCTACACAATCCCTCTTCAAAAAGGAGGAAACTCCACTGACCCATCCAACTATCATCCCATTGCAATACCCTCTCCAAAATTCTAGAAAAGTGTGTCCACACTCAGCTACTTAAACACCTGCTAGATAATAACCTTCTTACTCCCACCCAACCTGGCTTCAGACCACACCGCAGTACATCAACAGCTCTACTCTCATTCACCCAATCAGTAGCAGAAGCCCGTGCAAACAACCTACTAGTTTCCTGTTTATTTCTTGACCTCTCCAAAACATTTGATACTGTATCTCACTCTAAACTGATAACTAAACTCTATGACCTTCGTCTCTCCACCCACTACTCTCTAAGCTGGTTTTCTAGCTACTTATCTAATAGAAAACAGCCTATATGCTGGGAAACTGACACCTCCCCGTTTCTTCCTGTTAACACCAGTGTCCCTCAAAGCTCTATATTGGGTCCTCTCTTGTTCAGTACATTTACTAACAGTTTATCCTCTGCTACCAACCTCTCCACACTCTTACAATATGCCAATGACTCGACCCTTATTATCACTGCCCACAGCATCCCAGAACTCCATGCTCTTACCCAACATACTTTTACATCCATTGAAATCTGACTCACTGATAATCAACTAATTCTAAATCCAAAAAAAAAAAAAAAAATCTACTTTTCCTTCCAAAAACACTGGCAAAACACAAATCCACTTTATTTATTACCTCCCTCAACAATACCGCTATCAGACCAGAACCCCATACTAAATAACTCGGTGTTATAATTGACGATGAATTAAAATTCGACATACATATCCATCATTGCATTAAAAAAAACATCAGAAACTTGGTCTCTCGTACCTTAACCACAAACTGCTTTCACCCTCCACCAAACCCTCCCTGACCCCGTCTTTCATATTACCCTGTCTTTTGCATGCAGCTCCAGTTTTTACTAACCTTCAGTCTTCACTTCTCTCAAAACCACAGCAAACATACAATAAAATTGCTAGATTCACCTGTAATCTCCCCTACAAATCCCACCACTGCCTCACCCTTAAATCATTACAGTGGCCTGAATTCCTTAAATAATTGTTTCTTTCTCAACTGCATATCACACACACTCAGTTGTTTATAATCCCACTTCCTGTCCCTCCATCTCAAATATTGTATCTCTATATAATGCCCAACATCAACTTCGTACAGCTGACAAACATCTTCTTGACATTTACAAACCATCAACAAATATTGGTAGTCCCTATATAAATACTCTGTAGCTCACACCTGGAACTCCATTCCACTTAAAATAAGAAGTTTCCCCCCTACTTTCCATTTCTAACTACAACTCAAGCACTACCTTCTTAAGACCAGGTGCTGCCCTTGCCAAGCTCTGACCTGATCTCTAACTGATTTCTTCCTAATTGATTACTTTAAGTTTTCTCTCTCTCTTTTTATCCGCATTGCTTTCTTGTTCTTCTAACACTCCAATTTACAGTTGATCTACAATCAGGTTCTTGTAAATATTCCTACTCAGGGTTTATCCTGCTACTATTGAATTGGATTTTTTGAAACTTATATATAACTATTTTGTCTTTCCTTATTTTATTTCATTTTATGTAAATATTTCTTGTCAATATTAATATTGTAATTTTTAGTCTTTGTATTAATTACTGATTTTTTGGAATGTCGGTAATTCTAATTGGAGCTTTTCTCTTCTGGTCTTCACTGAAAATGGGCCTTTGGCTCAGCTGGACCAACCCGGTTAACAAATGACAATAAATAAATAAATGAATAAATAAAGAGGTGTATATGAAAAGTGGTATAGGAAAGGGATGTCCAGTGAGTCATGCACTCTTTGCATTAGTTATGAATGTGATAGTATGTGAAATATATTACAAAATTAATAAGGTGCGGCATATAATACCTGAAGGGTTGAGTTCTAGTCTGTTAACATATGCAGATGACATTATAATAATTATTGCAAGAAACACAATATGGATAAAAGAAGTGAAGATTTGCACAAATGAGTGACTAGAGATGATAATGATGGCTTGAAATAAAGAGAAAAGTAAAGGTATAGGTAATGTAGTAAAGAACGAGTGTGTATATATCTTACAATGAATGAAATCTCTGTTTTTTGTATGGGAACAACGATATAAGTAGAATTCAATGAGAAAAACACAACAGAAGAAAAAACTGTCTTTTCTGGAGAACATATAAATTATCATTCAGAAAAAAGGCTCACTTGATAAATTCAGTGTTTATGGGAAAATAACATAGCTAGCAAGGGTATTTATGTTGCCAACAGTATTTGAAAAGGAATTACTGAGGATAATTTTTACATTTATATGACTTTCTTGATTAAACTCAATAAAAAGACGAGTTATGTATATAAATAAAGAAGAGGGAGGTTTAGGGTTAATTTATTTATTATTATTTATTTATTTCAGTTTGATGACTGGGGAGGTCAGCTGGGCTCAGGAGCCTGTTTTCAGTGGAGGCCCAGGGAGAAAAGCTCCACATTACCTAGCAAACATTAAGATACAACAGACTAAAATTGAATAAGAATAAGATTCAAAGATACAAACACATAAATCAGAGACATGATGTGGTACATTGTTTACATAGCATGTGAGTCATGTGTTGACATGAGTGTTTCAATGATTGCATATAATCTGAGTCTTGTTATGGCAGTATGGCAGAACAAGTACAGATGTTACGGAGGGGAGAAAAGGGAAAGCAAACAATTTACAATCTTTACATGATGTACACAAGATAACACTGAAGAGTGAGTAATATCCAGGGAGAGCTAAGTTGTTAGAAATAGAAGGAGTATGGAAATACAATTTAAAGTAGAAAGAAAGGAAGGCTAGGTGGGGAAAGTGCAATTGCACTTTCAATTAGAGACAAATTAGGAATGGAGATGGGATTTGAAGTTGTCAAGGTTTTCTGTTGTTCATAATGAAGGAGGGAGAGAATTCCATTTTTTGGCTAAGTAAAAGAACAGGAGGTGCTGTCACGCAGGGCAGTTCAGTTTGCAGACAGTGATTAGGTTTAGGAGAGCAGATCAAAGTGGCCTGTTAGGGGTGTATGGTTGTAGGATGTTGGATAGTGCAGGGCATTTAGCAGGGTTAAATAATAGCCTATGGAAAG
This sequence comes from Protopterus annectens, assembly GCF_019279795.1. Lineage (NCBI taxonomy): Eukaryota > Metazoa > Chordata > Ceratodontiformes > Protopteridae > Protopterus > Protopterus annectens. The sequence continues at coordinate 1,072,522,383 of NC_056733.1, forward strand.
TAGTAAGTTGGAGATAGTCTAGATAGTTGGGAAGTTCTAGCCAGTTTAGTAAGTGGAGGGCAGAGCAATGGTGGGAGAAGTATTTGGCTTTGATGGCAAATTTTGAAATTTTATTATAACAACTTTCCATTTTGGAAGAGATGGAGGCAGATAAGTTAGTTAGTAGAGGAGCGTCATACATTAATGAGGGGAAGAAGGAAGATAGTGGCCGGAGTTTGTCTAGTAGAAGGACAGAGATAGTGGATGTTTCTGTATAGTAGGCCAAGTTTTTGATGTGTTTTCTTGATGTTTAGTTGAGTATGGGTGTCAAATTTTAGGTGTTCATCTATAGTTACCCCAAGTAGTTTGGCATAGGGAACAATTTCTATGTTTGAATTGTTATGGCTTCTAATTTAGAAAGAATTTTTATCAAGAGGGGAGGATTTTGAGGGATGGAAAAGTAGTATTTTGGATTTGTTAGCATTTAGCGATAGGTGGTTTTGTAGCATCCAGTTCTCAGTGGTGGAGAAGTCAGTTTGAATGCATGATTGAAGTTCAGGGAGGTTGGTGGCACAGCAGATTAAAGTGGAGTCATCAGCGTATTGTACGATTTTAGTATTGGGGATGGCAGAGTGGAAATCATTGATAAAGATGTTAAACAGCATCGGGCCAAAAATGGATCCTTGGGGAACGCCTGTGGGGCTGGGAAGGAAGTTCGAGGTGCCTTTTCTCCATTTTACAGGTTGAGATCTGTCAGATATGTAACTTGAGAACCAGGATAGGGAATTGTAAGAAAGGTTAAGGTTAACAAGGTGGCTTAGGAAATTAGTGTGGGAGACTGAATCAAAAGCCGTGGAGTGATCTAATAGAACTCTAGAGACTATTTGTCCAGAGTCACGGGCATGGCTGACTATATCTAGGAATGAGAGAAGAGCAGTTATAGTGCTATGGCCAGGACGGAACCCATGTTGGGTTTGAGAGATAAGGTTATTTTTGGTTAGGAAGGGCATTAGTTGGATGTGAATGCATTTTTCCAATAGTTTTGATATTGGGGAGAGGATGGTTATGGGGCAAAAGTTTGAGGTATTATTATTTTTGTCACCTTTGTGGAGAGGATGTATGAAGGCAGCACGCCAAAGCTTGGGGACATAAGATTCCTGTATGGACCTGTTGATTAAGATGCTATGGGGAGGGTGATTCCATCTGCAACAATTTTTAAGAAGTTAGATGGAATGTTATCTGGGGCATTGCAGAATGGTTTTGGTTTGCTGAGAATTTTTTTTATGTAGGAGGTAGAAATAGGTTTATGTTCAAAAGTTGGGGGAGAGTTGGGTTTAGAGGCTGGGGAAGAGTGACTAATCTGTGTGGATGGGTTATTTGGGAAGGACTTGGTTAGCTCAGCTATAGAGTTAGTAAAGAAGGATTTGAATAGGATGACAATTTCTGGATCAGACTAAGTAGTGTCAGGGCAGGGGTTGTATTTGGTGCCTGGGTTGAGAAGTGAGTTAATGGAATTCCAGAATTGTTTGGGTTTTTTTGGAGTGGTTGGCTTGGAGTTTCATGTAGTGGGATTGTTTATCTTTGATTATAAGTCTTTTAGTAAGGTTGCACAGTTGCTTATATTTAAGAAGGGTTTCAGGGTGTTTATTGTGCTGAAAAAGTTTCCAGTATTTATCTCTTTGTTGCATACGTTTTTTGGTTTCCTTAGTTAACCATGGGGCGGAGTAGGATTTGACTCTTATAGTTCGTCGTGGAGCTTGGGAATTGAGTACATTAGGAAAGTTGAGTTAAAGTAATCGACAGCATTGTCTAGAGGAAGTGCTTTGAAATTGTTCCAGTTAGTTTGTTTGAGGGTGATAGAGAAAGTTATTGGGTTGAAGTTTGTAAGATTATCTGTATGTATGAATTGGTGCTGGTGAGGGGAGTAATGGGTTGCTCGGTGGATAAAGGCAGGCAGGTGGTCAGTAATAGAGTCAGGAAGGATGCCTGAGTTTAAGATGTTGTTAGGGTGGGAGGATTGATTTTGTTAGGTCTAGTGACAGAGTTAGTAAATTGAGTAAAGCTGAATAGATTGACAGATATGGCTGGATTCTCGTTGTTAATTTTGTCCCAATCCATGTTAACACCGCCTAGTACGTAGGTCTTTAGGTTAATATTAGTTGAGGTGCATTGGAGGATTTCTTCTATAGTGGTGGTGTCGTTACCTGGGCGAGTATAGAGGGATATGATGCAGATTTTATGATTCTTCATTTGAAGTAAGCCTATTACTAGTTCTGCATTGTTGAACAGAGAAATGGGGTTTGGATATGGAATAATGGGGAGTAGATTAGAGAATACCAAGCCTACTCCTCCACCTTTCCTATTCAAGTGGTCATTTCTAAGGGCTTGGAAACCACGAGGTAGTATTTCTGAGTCAGAGATGTATGGTTTTAGCCAAGTCTCAGAGACGGTTACAATGTCAGGTAGGTTCTGGTTTAGACAGGCATGGAAGATAGTTGCTTTCTTTCTCAGACTCTGGGCATTGAGAGTAACTATTTTCAGGCTTTTGAGGCTGGTGGTATTAGTGGTTATTGGGGGGATGAAGTTGCTAATAGTACTAGGTCCAGGGTGTGGGTGTATATCACCTGCTAGAAATAGGCAGATAAAGAAAGGATGTAGTAGGAGATGTAGTTTACCTTTTGACTGTTGGGGACAACATGACAGAGGCTTAGGGAAGTTATGTTTTGTTGAGGTGGGTAAGATCTTTGGTTTAAAGTAGTGGAGAAGGTTGGGCTGTTCTAATGATGAGGATATGGTATGGAAGTGAGGTATTGTGAGGGTAAGGTGGGGACTGGGAGTGGTGAAGTGGGACAGAAAGGATGGGGAGAGGAGTGGAAGAATAGGAGGTAGTATGGTATAGTGGAATTAGAAGCAACAAGGTGATAGAGGGGATATGAAGGATTTGTAGTAGTGCAGAATGCATAGTACGATGATATAAGTTTGTGAGATAGTGTAGTATGGGAGGTATAATGTAGGTAGGGTATAAGAGAGTGAATGAAGTAGGGGGTGTAGGGTGAAGTATAGTTTGTAGGGGGAGTGGCCTTTAATTGATGGGTGGACATGAGAAGGGGAGGGGTAAACTGAGAAGGTGAGTGATTGGAGTGGTAGAGAAAGGGAGGAGACTACTGGATGGAATAAATGTAGGGGTAGTGGGGGCAGGTGGATTTGGGGGCAGGGTAGGGGAGTGGAGTGAGCCCAAAGGGAGAACAGAGCGAGTAGAGCCAAGAAGAGGAGAATCCTGTGAGAAAACAATCAGAGAGAGAGAGAGAGGCTATGGACAATGGCTTGTCCTGTAGTTATGGGATAAGTGTCGCGCTTGGGGAAAATTTAAGGCCCAGATAGCAAGATTCAAAGAGGGACTCATTTGGTAACAGCAGAATTAAACCTCTAGCTCTTGCAATACAAAAGAGAAAATAGGATTAATTAAATACTTTATCAAGGGTGTGCTGACCTCTAGTGGCAGAATGGGGAATAGTCACTAAAGCTAATTAACCTAGTGTTATATGCGAAGTAATTAAATCTGTGCAAAGTGTTAAAGTGGATATTTGAAAAAGATGAGAGGTTAGTAGTAAATTGTATACATATGAGTATGATCAATTTTGAGGTATGGTAGAAAAGAGAAAAAGAGTGCATAAATGAAGAATTAAAATGTTACCAATAAAAATATTTTTATGGAAAATAAAAAATGATGATATAGAAAAAGATAGAAAAGTATAAGAATGTGTTGATAGAATATTATTAGGTAAAACCAAGGGAAACTCCAACATATGATAATTTAAAGCTATAAAATAAAAAGAAATGGTGTAATCAAAACGTAAAATTTCACAGTTTTTGTGGAGACTGATAAGAAATAATCAATAAAAGGAAATATGTCCTATAAGAAGAAAAGTGATAGAATATGTTTACATTATTAAGAAGAAGAAACTACAGAACATGTGTTTTTGAAATGTAAAAGATTAAAAAAATGATGTGGAAAACTTATATAAAGAAGATTTTTTTGAAGATATAAAAGAAGTGAATAAAATAAACATGGATATTATAAGAATAGGGATGACTGTTGTTAGGGATATAGATAACAGGTAAGATGTGGCTGGAATTTATTTGGGAAAACTGACAAAGGAACCAAGGTATTCAGAGCAAATAACTAGAGAGGAAAAAATGATAGAATCGGAAGGTGCCAACAATTTATTTGGTCTGCAGGTTAGAGATTGATTTCCATATCAAGGATTGACATCAGAGTACAGGCAACGAGAAAGAAACAGGGAGGTGTTAAATGAAAGACCAGCACTGGTAGAGTTTTAAGTAGACTCTAGAACAGAAGCAGCCATTAAAAAATGAATAATTAGTAGAGAATATAAAGTATTGCATGATAACTATAACAATCAACCAGATGATGTTAGAAAGGATTAGGAAGAAAGATTGGATAAGCAATTCACAAAGAAACAATAGGAGGATATGTGCATGTCTCCCAAATATGCAACAAAATCTAGATGATTTAGGATGTTTGCTTGGAAATGTTTACATAGATATTTTTATACCCCAGGCAGAATACAGAGAATTTTTCCTCGGGTACATAGCAAATGTTGGAGGTGTAACAGGGAAGAAAGAGGTAATTGACAACATATTTTCAGGGAGTGTGGTAACTTTGCAGACTTTAAGGATTCCCTGCAGGAAGTACTGTCAGAGGTGCTAGGTAGGTGGATTGGTGTGACAAGGGAGATGATTTTTCTGAGGTAAGATACATAATGTGAATTGCCTAGACAGGGTAAGGCCTTGCTGTGTCTAATTATGGTGACTCCCAAAAAAGCAATTACTAGAAAATGGAAATCAGAATATAAACTTACTATACTGGAAGGAATGAGTATAGTGACAGAAATAAAACAACTGGAACTGAGATCTTTAGAAAAGGGTGGCAGCAAACTACATAAGAAAAATGTGAATTGTGGGAACAATACATACATGGGAGGAATGGGGTTTAAAATAAGGCAAGACTTAAATGAAATATGTAATGTTTGACTGAAAATGATTGGATAGATGATAACTGCTGTATAATGTTTGCAACTGGGAGTGTGTCAGTATGGTTTGTAATGTAAAATTCTTACAACCAGTATTGTGTTGGCTTGTTTTGTTTTCATTTATATAAATGCATGATTGTCTATGTTGTAAGTGATGGTTTAATAATGATGTTTCTTGGTTTTAAAAAAGACAGGCAGGAATTTAATGAATTTTATAATGTTGCTTAGGTTATATGATATATAGCAATACATGTGAAGTATAATGTTTATGCATTTGAACTTGTTAATACAGTTTGATTACTTTTATATAAATGTAAATTTACGTGTGTCACAAGTGATAATTCAGTAAAGGTATTTAATAAAAAAGTAAAGAATATGTTAAAAGAATAGATGAAAAGGTTATTTTATGCTTATTGGTTACATGGAATGAAATAATAAATGAAATTCTGTTTAATGGTAAATACATTGTAGCAACAATATTAAGTAAATCAGATGGTGGTTATGAAAGGAGTGGGGTCTAATAAGGATTAACATTTAGCATGATTATGTAAACAGATTTGTTTATCTATATATTTGTACATTTGTAAATATTTGAAAATATGTAAATATTTTTAAATAAGAGTTATTTTTGTATATAAATAAAAGACTCCTGCTCTTTGGAGCTGTTACATGGCACCAGAGACTCCTTGGAGGAGGAGAGAAAAGCTATGGAAAGTTTAGGGTTGGAAAGTGAGAATTTGGAAAAGATCTGTTTTTTTTAATTTCTCCAAGTCTTTTGGGTTTCTAATACCATGATGGAAATGGACCCCATTCCTAAGTCAAAGTACGATTAAAATTCATGAAATTAGTATTGTTGCACTCTTTGATGTTAGCCAAAAGTGCTCTTCGCAGCACCCGCAATGTGCCCAGTAATGACTCCTTCTGTAATTTGTGTGGTGTTACATGAATTGGTAACATATTTAAATATGATTATAAATTCTTTTTTATCAGACCAGTTGCTCCTACTACTATTGGAACTGTCTGGGTATCTTTCTTCCACATGGCTCTTGTTTCTGTCTGCAGATCGAGGTATTTTATGACTTTGTATCTCTCTGTACGCAAGACACTGTAGTCACTAGGTGTGGCGATTTCAATGATCAATGCTACTTTTGTCTTCTTTTCTTGGACCACTATATCAGGTTTTCTAGCATCAATCTTTTGGACTGTTGGTATTGGGTGATCCCATGTGATGTAGACTTCATCATTTTCTATGATTCTCTGTGGCTTATGTTTCCCGTGAATTTCAGCCACTTCGATACCATAATGTTTGCACAATCTCCAGTGTAACAATCTCACCACATTATTATGCCTTTCAGTATACAGTCCCTCTGCCATTAGAGAGTCACAACCAGCAATAAGGTGTGTGACTGTTTCCAGTTCATTTCCAAAAAACCTACATATGTCTGTCTCTCCCACATGTTCAATGGACTTAGTAAACCAACGTGTACACAGCCCACTATCCTGGGCTACGAATGTTAACCTTTCATTTCTTCATATAAATTCACCTCTCCTTAACCATTCCTGCATTCGTTCTTGATCAACATGAGGCTCTTCCAGAAGTTTTTTATACTTGCAACTATATTTATGTTTTTTCCACTGTTTACCTTTGAAAGGTTGAAACTCAATCTACCGAATGGCCCTTTGTGTGAACCGGAATGACAAAAATCATCAGTCCGATTTGCACCGAAGTTCAAAAATCAGCAAATCGAAAACCAGGTTCGCTGATTTTCGAACTTCAATTCAAATACAAAGCATCCCCCCTGCACCCCCCACACCCTCTACTTTATTATTCTAACTCCGTGGTCGCACTACAGTGTGGAATGGGTCCACTTCCTGATCCCCACTATAGGGCACCTCGCACCAAAAATGCCAAATCTGCAATGAGCGAACGTTACTGTGCATTCGCACATTGCACATTCGATGCATTCTGTTTTTGGTTTTCCGAAAACTTGAAAAAGTTCTTTCGACTTTTGAATTTCATCCATTTTCATTACGTACATGTAAAGGTAAACCTTTTTACACATTTCTTGCCTTCTCTCCTGGTTCTTCACCTTATATTCTTTCTTTTGTTTTTTAGCACATTCAGTTGCTGCATGTTTTTATCCACTTCTGGCTTGATTTTCATTCCTGCTTGACATCGATATGCTTCTGCTAAATTAAGCAGCGATGTTATCTTAGATTTATTCTCCTCATGTACAAATCTTTCACCACATTTGGATCTTGTGAAGTCAGTAGATATGTGTGGAGTCCCACGATTGCAGATCTATATATGTAATCAATTTCAAGGAGGCCCATCCTTCTTTCAGAACAGGGAATATATAATTTTGGTGTACAATGATTTTTATATCATTTGGTGAACATGAATCATCCTTCTTGTTTTAATATCTAGTCTATCCAACACTTTTTGGGGCCAGTCAATCACTCCAAAACTATAAGTTAGGACAGGAAGAGCAAATTGATTTATAGCTTGGATCTTGTTCTTAGGTGTCAATGCTGTTTTCAGGATTCATTTACATCTTATAAAGTACTCCTTACTAAGCTGGTTCAATATGGGCCTTCTGAATATAAGCAAATATTCCTCTGTGGTGGCTGTTACAAATGAATAGTGTTTAGATGTCTTCATGGAAAAGGAAGTAAGAGGATCTGTTGAAGTAGAGCAGATAGAAAGTACAGTTTTGTACCTACCATAAATGTAGATGTTCGAGGATTCCCTTGCTGCAGTCCTGACTATTGGGTATAGTCCGCGTCCCAGTCGGCCCGAATACCAGAGTATAAGGCTGGCACTGGCGTCAGTACGTCAGGGTACTAATATGACCGGCGTCATTCAGTCTTTTCTTGCCCCAGATGTCAGAAGACCCAAAAGACAAGTCCCAAAACAACCTGCACCAAAAACATGTACAATATATACAGCAATATATACAAAAATATAAGCATGTAAACTCACCTACACAACCACCCTGAAACACAGAGGGAAGGAGGGAGCAGCAAGGGAATCCTCGAACATCTACATTTATGGTAGGTACAAAACTGTACTATGTTCTTCGCCTTCCCTTGCTGCAGTCCTGACTATTGTAGAATCCCAAAGCAGAGGTAAGGGAGGCTGGCAAATTATAAAGTAGCAGGAGCTGACAACATGCCTTGTAAAACAGCTGTGGCAAAACCAGCCCTAGTCTTAGAGTATATAGGCAGGTGATAATGCCTAGAGAAAGTATGCACTGAACTCCAAGTAGCTGCTTCCAGAATATCCTTAGTTGCCACCCCTTAGAAATGCTGTTGAAGTGGCAGTAGCCCTAGTGGAATGAGGCCTAATCCCAGCTGGAACCTCTTTGCCATGATGGGAATAACAAAATGCAATGCAAAAGCCAATCCACCTAGAAATAGTTTGTTTTGACACAGGCTTGCCCTGTGAACTCAAAGCAAAAGAAACAAGTAACTGCTGAGACTGCCTAAAATCTTTAGTCCTGCTCAAATAATAACATTGCCTGTGTACATCTAAAGTGTGCAAAATCTTTTCCCCTTTATTTTGAGGATCTGCAAAAAGTAGGCAAATGAATAGTTTGGTTTAAAGCCACACTAGAAACCACCTTAGGCATAAAGGAAGGATTAGTGCGTAATGAAACCCTGTCCTTATGGAACACCAAAAGGGCTCTACTGCCATAAGGGCCTGCAACTCAGACACCCTTCTTGCAGAAGTAATAGCCAACAGAAAAGCAGTCTTCCATGACAAATATTTCAATTCAGCAGTAGCTGCAGGCTCAAAAGGTTGTAGAGTAAGTTTTTCCAACACAAAATTGAGATCCCAAGCAGGAGTAGGAGCTCTGGGTCTTATATTCTTTGCCCTCTAAGAAACTGCTTGAACAAAGGATCACGAAAACAAAGGTGGGTCACAATCATAGTGAGCTGAAATTGCTGCAGCATGAATCTTTATGGAAGAGAAGGACAAACCTTTGTCCAATAATTCAGTAAGATATTGAAGAGCCACACTCAAATTAGGCTCTGAAATCTCCAAATTCTTTGCTGTACTCCAAAATAAAAATCTCTTCCATTTTTTCTACACTCTCCCTAGTACTAGGCCTCGCTTCCATAATCACATTTAAAACTTGTTGAGGAAGCTGAGACCTGCTGTGCTTCAACACAGAATATGCCAAGCTGTGAGATGAAGAGATTGAAGCTTGACATTGAGCAGATGACCGTCCTTCTGAGACAACAGATGAGGAATCAGAGGTAAAGGCCATGGAGGCTTCTTTACAAGACTCCTTAGAAGTGGGTACCAGTGTTGCCGAGGCCAATCTGGAGCTATCAAAATCATCCTTGGCCTGTCTTGTCTGACCTTTAATAATACCTTTGGAAGAAGAGGCAGAGGTGGAAAGGCATAGACATGAAGGTTTTTCCAACTGAAAGACAGAGCATCCACTTTCCAAGCTGTGTGATGAAACCCCTTTGTGCAATACTTTGGCAGCTGGTGGTTTAGTGGAGAAGCGAACAGATCTATGTCTGGAGTTCCCCATGACACTGTCAATTTCTGAAATACATGAAGATCCAGTTTCCACTCGTGGGGATCCATGATTTGTCTGCTTAATACATCTGCTAGGAGTTCTGTGCTCCTGGCAGAAACCTTGCCTGAAGAGTCAGTTGCAGGCTTATCTCCCATAAAATCATTGCTTGCCTGCATAGAGGATAAGAATGTGTTCCCCTTGTTGATGTACCACATGACAGTTGTGTTGTCTGTTAGAATCAACACCTGCCCCATCAATGCAAACTGGACTGCTAACATCTCCTTCATGTTGATATGTAGATGCTGTAGTCTGGCAGGCCACTTGTCTTGGATCCACTTTCCATTTAGATGAGCTCCCCAAGCAGTGTCCGAGGCATCTGTCGTTAAAATCTAACTCGGGTCACAGAGAGTCCCTTGTTTAGGTGACATTCCTGAGCCCCACACAAGAATTCCTTTTGAAGGCAAGGTATTATGTGAATGACAGTGTCGAAATCTTGGCAGTGCTGTGTCCATACATTTTGAGATACCATTGCAGCTTCCTCATATGCAGTTTGGCATTGGGAAGCACCAGGATACAAGATGCCATGAACCCTAATGCTTGAAGGACTGTCCTTGCAGTCAGCAGCGACTGATGAGATAGTTGATGGAAGTAAAGTGACAGACTCTTTTGTTTGTCCGGGGTTAAAAGGCCATCTGGGCTGCTGTATTCAGTCTCACACCCAGAAAGCACATGTCTTGAGAGGGTACTAGACTGGACTTTATTTCGTTCACAGAATACCCTAGGCATCTTAGCACTGCTATGACATATTCCAGATGCTGTAGAAGGTCTTCCTTTTCTTGAGCCAGAATCAGGCAGTCGTCCAAGTAAGGATAGATTTGAATGCCTTGAAGCCTGAAGGAAGCTATCACTGGAGCCAGAACCTTTGTGAATACTCTGGGCAGTAGATAAGCCAAAGGGCAATGCAGAGAACTGATAATGAAAATCTCCAGTTCGCAGATACTTTCTGCAACTTAGCCTTATAGGCACATGAAGGTAAGCTTCCTTGAGATCCAAAGTTACCATCCAGTGATCCTTGCCCAGCAGAGGTAACAGTTGCTGTAATGTCAACATCTTGAACTTGGGAATGTCCAGATAAGTGTTGAGGATAGATAAATCCAAAATTGGTCTCCACGTGTTCCCCTTCTTTGGTACTAGGAACAGGCGAGAATAAAACCTTTCTGATACAGGGACTGGCTGAATGGCCCCTATCTGGAGCAACTGAGAAACTTGCTTGTGAGCCTCTTTTCTTTGTGGAGGAGGAACATCTGGCATGCCTTTGAAAGGAGGCATTGTGTGGAAATAAAATCTGTAACCGTGATGAATGATATCCAGCACCCATCTGTCTTGAGTGATTAAATCCCAATTTTCTTTGAAAAGAGACAATCTTCCTCCTAAAGGAGCTGCCAGACGAGAATCCACTGGCAGCTGAAAAGGCAGGTCATTGGTTCTGCTTACGGAAGGACTGACCCCTGCCCTCACCAGAAGACTGAGCAGGTGAACTGTCTGATCTAGGCCTAACCTTGAGCCCTGCCCCTACCACGTCTAGACCTACCCCTAGACTGGGAACCATAAGCAGGATATGTCCACCCGCCAATTTCTACTAAACTTCGGAGGCTGCACCTGCAAAAATGTTTAACAGTCTGCATAGACTTAGCTTTGTCCTCCATTTTCTTTAAAACTGCTTCCACAGGCGGTCCAAACAACACATCAGACTGTAAAGGAGCATCCAAAATCCTGGTCTTAACATGCTCAGCTAAATTCTGATCCTTCAACCAGGCATGTCTCGAAGAACAGAACTAGTAGCAGCCACCCTCGAGGAGGCCTGAACAGCATCAAAACCACACTGCAAAGAATGCTTACCCACTTGTTCAGACACATGAACCAAATCCAGCAATTCTTTACACTCAATACCTTCCGCCAAAGCATCCACCTTAGATTTCAATTGTGAAAGGAGATAATTCTGATATTTCAGCATATGAAACTGACAATTCAACGCCTCATGGCTAGAGTGGAAGAAGTATACTTTCTTACCCCACCTATCCAAAGCCCTTGCCTCTTTATCAGAGGGTACAGGATTTTTAACCACAGAAGCTTTAACACCTTTAGGCCCTGAGAAACAGTTTCTGGGTCCGCCCTAGGACTCTTAAACAAATACTTATGAGCTTGGGCACCCTATAATACCTATCAGGCTTAACAGGAGCAGGAGGCAAGGAGTCAGGGTTCAGGAAGCCTCTGCAAAACATCCTCCACCACATTCAACACAGGAATAGGGATACTGGGCCTATGCTGGGGTAAAACAAGAATTCCTAAGCCTTTTCCTGGAATCAGAGTAATCCTGGCCTTCCCATTTAAAGTGCTCCCTCATGGAGTGAAGAGTCTCTGAAAATGAAAAATCCTCAGGAGGAGAAGCTGTAGGAGTGGAATCATCCACATCAGAATCAGAATAAGTAGGAAACTCTTGCAAGTCTTCCACAGAAGACTCTGAAGCCTGTGAACACTGTTCAAAACTATCAAACTCCTGTTCCACCCTAGGCCTCTTATCAGGCGGGGCATAGAACCTCTAATCAGAGTAATCAAATCTTCTGCCATTTTAAGCATATGTTTCTTAGGCACAGAGCCGAAATGCTAGGAGAAGCCCCACAGAAGCTGAACTTGGCCTACCTCTAAAAGAAGCTTTGGCAACAGAGAGGGAAGAACAGTTACCTGAGAAGCCCCTCAGCCTGGCCTACCTCCTGAGAGGGCACATCCTGTAACAGTAAAGTATCTGCCTGAGACTGAGACTCCTGGCAAAACCTCTGGCTCCTGAGCCTTCTAAAGAACCGGCGTCCGGACTGCGGTTCCTCACCCCTAGGCTTCACTGATTTGTCCTTGGATGCATCCGGCGGCATATTATAATTAACACTAACCTAGCACAATCAAGCCTCCTCTTAATGAGTAAACATTAAATCTAGCACAAGGCGGCAACCAACAACGCCGTGCTCAGGCCCTAAACAAGGTATACACAATGTATGATAATCCCTATGCGGTATCTGCTTCCCCAAGAAATACAGTTATTCACTTTTTCTGACATCCGGTTAAATACTGAGGCAAGAAAAACAAAATGTTAACTCTGTTTCGGTCTGAAACTAAATCTCAGAACGCCAACCTGCACTAAATTGCTTCTGCATCGGACCATAAAAGACTGACGTCGGTCATGCGCATTAGTACCCTGGGACTATACCCAATAGTCAGGACTGCAGCAAGGGAAGACGAAGAACATCTGGCATCAGGAGGGCTTGCAGATGATGATCTGTTAGAAGTAATCAAGCAGGAGGATCCAGGTGACAGTTCTGCTGTTTCATGCAGTGAGATGGCAGCTAACTTTTTTTCAAATTGCAGAGGATGGCAATGTAACAAAAGAACCAGGTGATGTGGCAGCTGAGAATGCAGCAGTTTAAACCTATGCATCAGCGAGTAAAAGAGGAAAGCAGCAACAAACTGAGAAAGTGTCTGGTTTTGTGGCAGCAGATAATGCAGGAACTAAAACATATAAGGCAGTGACAGCAGGCAAAGAAAGGGGAGTAGCAACTCGTGGAAAGTAAAACTGTTTTTAAAAAGAAGAGAAGACCAAATGTGACAATAAGAACAAAATAAAATGGTATTGTAATAAACGTATTATTTATGGGAGAATTTGGTAACTGTTCTGGGTTTTACAGCTCAAGAAATACTAATCTTTTATACAAATTCGGACAGAGACTTTTTTGTGACTTAACATTTCAGACTGATGGACTGATGATAACATTTCTGGAACTGTGTTAAAAATGGCATTTATCCATGCAGCAATTATTTGTTTAATGGTAGTAAACTGGAAGAAAAGAATGTGTAAAAGTGCATACAGGGTGTGTGTGAAACTGCTGATAATACTGAGAAAGTTAAGAATGAGACAAACTTAGGGAATGTCCATAGGGGGCACAGGCAACAAGTCAGGGATGAATTTGCAATCTCTTATCCATTGGTCCAAATTGCATTTGAATAGTCTTACGGAAGAGCTGTGTTTGATATGAATGGGAAGTCTGTTCTAGAGAATGAGTAATCTCTGAGACACACACCTGTCCCTTGAAAATGATTGCTTATGTCACAGACAATGTTTAGATCCGTCAATCACATAATTCTAGTGCTGTGTCTTTTGTCTTTTGAGAATATATAGCAGACCCATCAGGGATAAATCAGAGAATACTGTGATGGTTAGGCAAAGTGTCCCCTCAGTAGTCTGTAGGAGACCAAGTATTGGGATAGAGCTTTGAGGTGGTCCACATAAGACATCACATTTACATGCTGTACTCTTTTAGTAAGAAACCTCTGTGGCTGCTCTACCTATTGCAAATGCCTGGCCAGATACATGCTAAAGGTAGCATTATACTCAATTGTCAGTCTAATGAGGGCTGAGCATAGTAGGAATATGATCTATGCCCTTATTTATAGCTTGTGGATGAGATTATATGTAAAAGAGAGGATGTAAAACTCATGGTAGGATATATTAGCAGCGCATTTAATACAGTAGGGCATGATGCTTTGTGTGATGTCATGGAGAAGAATGGAATAGGTAATAGAATTAGAAGTGTGTGTGTCAGCATATCAGAATAGCTGTGTTAGTGAATGGGTGGCTGAGTAAAGAAATATGCATGAATTGTGGTATGAGACAGGAGGTCCCAGGAGTAGAATATTGTTTGCATTCATAATGAATGTGATAGTGCGTGAAACAGCTTATAAAATCAAAGATACAAGATATCTGATACAGAAAGAGATGATGATTCCAGTACTTTACGCCGATGATATACTTGCGGTTGCTAAGAATAAAGTATGGATGAGGTAGGCGTCTGTCTGAATGAATGTTTAAGGGAAATGGGAATGACTTTGAATAAACATGAAAGTAAGGGCTTAGGTGATGAGGTAAAAATTGGGGGTGTACATTTTTCAATGACTGAAGTGTCTTTTCTAGGGATGAAATCAGGGAAAATGTTGTAGTTATGTTGCAATGGGAGAGTTTGATAAATGAAATGAAAAAAGTATTTCTTCTTTGGAGAATGTATAGATTATATTTCAGGAAAAAAAGTTTTATTTGGTGAACTGTGTAATAACAGGAAAATAGCATATATGCCCAATGTTTATATGATCCCGGAAAAATATGTAAAGGAAATTGTGCAACTGGTGTTCTTTTTTCAAATGGGGTTGAAAAATGTTGAATATGAGTGAAGATGAAGAGAGATTCGAGTTACTATATCTAGTTGTTTATTCTGTTTCTTTAAACTTGTATAGACTATAAAATACTAACACTGATACTTTGTTTTCTTTTGCTTCTCTTGATGACATGGGTTATACAAATTGCTCTTAATATATATAATTATAACAAATAAATGGAATAGTCAGCCTCAGGCAGAATAAAATCAGACGCTAGAAAAAAGCAAACTCACACACACACACACACACACACACACACACACACACACACACACACACACACACACACACACACACACACACACACACACATGCACACACACAAGAAAACAGACACTGTGATGTGAGTTGACTTGTATCACCAAGACGTATAATGGAATGTTACCAGTTCAACAGTATGGCTAACAATAATGCCTGACAGGGTGGGCATTACAGGGAAATAACAGACCTTCCAGGGTTTAGAAGGCCTGACTCCTGTGACACCCATTATTTTCCTGTAAACACTTGCTGCAGATGCAGATAGCCACAAAACAATCCAATAGGAGAAAAGTACAAGATGTGTAGGTTGAGTGAAGGGAAGAAGAAGTAGGTAGAAAACTGATTCTACTTGGCTATAATAGGAAAGCAGTAGCAGAAACAGTTTGACTTATAAATGTACTATAAGGATACCATACTTCCAGAGTCACATACAAAATGGGCATGTGGCTGGCAAATAGAAGCATGAAGGTAGAATATGGTTGGGCTTGTTTGGGGAGGTGTTGTAGGTAATGTGTGTTGCAGAAAGATGAACAAATGCTGTGAGTTTTGCATCTTCTCTTGACATCCATGCAGATTTCCTTAAAATATTATGATTTCTTCCCACCTGCCAAAACATGCTGCTTAGTGGCTATCATAATGTTTCTCTGCATATGTGCAATGATCTCTCCCATCCTTGTGAAGCAGAGTCCATCCATTGCCCTCTTCAAAAATAACTTGATCATTGGGTAGGAAATTGTAAATTCATCCCCAGGCTGCCCCTCCATGTCTCTTGCAGACAGAGGCCAACAGTAAACATTCCTTAATTAACATACCCCCCATATAACTTTCTTGCAAACTCCTAACATACCCATTTTATGCCCCTCCAATTAAGATGCAGATGACACAAGGTGACACAATTGGTTTGGTATGCATGGCTAGCCTTATGAAGGCCCTAGAGATCATTAGACTAGTTTATAGCTGTGAACCTACAAGTGATCTGCAAGCATTAATCCACTTACCTGATTTACCAAACAAGTAAATAAGTATGAAGGTATATATGCAGGATAATAGTGTTTACTGTTATAGTAATAATAATAATAATAATAATAATAATGATGATGATAATAATGATAATAATAATAACAATGATAATATTAATAAGTACCATTATTATTAGTGGTAGTATCAGTAGTATCAGTACTAATGTCAGTAGTAAAAACACAATCAGTAGTAGTATCAATAGTATCAGCAGTATCTGTAGTAGTAACAATAGTAGCATCAGTGGTATCAGTAGTAATAGTAGTGATAGTAACAGCAGCATCTGTAGTGGTAATAGTAGTATAAGTAATAGCAACGGTAGTTAATAGCCTCAGCAGTTGTAATAGTAGTAGCAGTAGTAGTACTGATTCTGAGATAGTTCAGTAGTTTTATGGCTGCAGCGAGGTATGATAATTAACTGGGCAAGGGAGTTTTGCAGTGAATAGTAGGCACAGGACATGATTGTAAACCCATGAAGGAAAAGAAGGTAATATTATGTAAGAATTTCTAATTGAGTTTAAAAGAATTCCTTGTTCTTTTTTTTTTTTTTGGTTTCCCATCTCAACCCACCTCCTCTACTGAGCCAACAGATATTGCCAGTATATTGGCTGACAGATTCAGTGCCAGCTATACCCCTCCCCCCAAAAGACCAATCACAATACCAGTAGATTGCCAGGCACCCAGTATTACTGCTGCACAGGTTAAAACAGCACTGTCCAAGGCCCAGAATACAGCTTCTATGGGACCTGACAATATCCATGGTTGTGTTCTACATGAACTACAGAGTGAACTGGCACCTCACCTGTGTGCCCTGTTCAATCACAGCCTCACCTCAGACTTTGTCCCTACTGAATGGCACACTGCTACAGTCATCCCTCTCCACAAAGGAGGAGCAACTACAGACCCTGGGAACTGTTGCCCCATTAGCTTGATGAGTCTGATATGCAAAGCTATGGAATGCATCAACATGGACCTAATAAACAAGGATATAGGGAATCTCCAAATTCTGGATCCCACACAGTTTGGTTTTGTGAAGGGTAGATCATGCCTGCTCAACTTGGTTGACTTCTTTGAGTCAGTCACCAGAGCTGTGGATGAAGGCAAGGTGATTCATACAGCCTACCTTGATCTGGCTAAGGCTTTTGATACCATTGCCCACTCAGGAATCATAGAAAAACTCACTATGCTTGGCATCAACCCCTATATCACAAGGTGAATTGCAAACTGGCTCACAGATAGAACCCACAGTGTGAAAGTAGCTGACTCTAAGTCAGACTGCCGACTAGTCACGAGTGGAGTCCCATGGGGTTCGGTCCTGGGTCCCCTCCTGTTTGGTATCTACTTCTCTGAAGTCCAGGCCAAAATGAATGGACTCTAACTGACAAAGTTCGCAGATGATTGCAAGTTGGGACCTATTATTAACTCCCTAAGTGATGTTGACATCCTACAGAATGGCCTCACTGAGACCGACTGGTGTCAGAACCATGGCCTTAAGCTCAATTTCAAAAATTGTGTCGTCATCCCCTTAGGGAAAAACCCCGTTCCCATGAATTACCACATTGATGGTAGTCCACGGAACACAGAAGGCATTATAAGATATCTGGGAACACAGGTTGACAGCAACCTCTCTTTTGATCATCACATTGCCACTGTGGTCAGAAGGTCCTTCTAAGTGGCACATCTCATTACTAAGAGTTTTGCATCCAGGAAGAAAGAGGTCATTGTCTCTCTCTACTCTTCCCTCATTAGGCCAGTCATTGAGTACAATGCCCCATTTGGCAGGTACCTCACTAGACACCTGCAACAACTGAAAAGGCCACAAAAGTACCTCACAAAGAGGATCCTAGGCCTTAAACACTTGTCCTATATGGACAGACTCAAAAAAAAACAACAAATATTCTCTGTATCGCCTACTTAGAGGCAATCTCTGCTTGACTTACAAAGCCATGTCTGACCCATCTCAGTTAGAAATGCTACACCTAAAGAAATCCCAATCACTCCACACCACACACTCCAGATACATCAATCTCATTACCACAATTAACAGAACATGCTGGAGGGACAGGTTCATAACCCAGAGACTGCCCATGCTATGGAACAGACTTCCCATACATGACAAGCAGAGCACCTCGCTGACCCGCTTCAAGAGAAATGTTGATGAGTGGATGGGAAATAGAAAATTCACCCCGGGGATAACTCCAGTGGCTCTACTCACCAGAGGCACTGGGAACCAAGGTCAGGTGGCACTATGCCAGGGTAATCCTATGGCTAGGCTTGTAAAGGCCCCAGGGCCATTAGCCTAGTACACACCTATGGACCTATGAAGCTATGAACACAACTCTCAAACCTATCCATACTACTCAGTTGTCTGGACTTCCTGGCATCCAGCACACTGAGCATGAAGTTAAGAGTTGGGTTCTATGATGAGTCAGAAGATTTTACCAGATTTCATGTTTCAATTTAGCTTACTCATGGTCTACTTACTGTTGTGTTTTTTTTAAATAAAAGATACCAAATAAAATATTATTTTGTTTTTGATACACAATAATAACATGCATTGCACCTGCTTAATCTGAAATCATTTGAAATCCTGGAGGCCAGAGGGTGGAAGGAGGCTGGGGTGGGGGTGTGGTGGTACGTGGGGTAGTTAACTGGGGAGTGCCAAGAAGATGGTCCAAATTGTGCCACATGGTTGTTAAAGCCAGCCCTGTACAGTATTAATATTTTTTACTAGTTTGCTGTGGGGTTGTGTGTCTCCCCTATGTAGGAGTTCAGGGATTTATACCCACCTGGATGGATTTTGGTGATCAAAGAATCTGGTGCACAGAATTCAATGAGTTGCTGGGTCTTTCAGCCTTTCCCGGTTAGGGATCACCACAGCAGAACTCCAGTCTGCTAATGATTGGCAGTGGATTTTTACATGCCGAGTTGCCAGCCCTGACGCACAACCTTCAACAAAGGCACGCCCATTCACACACGTCTTCACACAGAAGACACTCTAGCTAAGAATCGAACAGGTCAACATCTTACTGTGAGGTGACAACGCTACCGCAGCACCACCACCACCGCAGTACAGAATTCAGTGAGTGCCCTATCAAATTCACTTCTGACATTTGTAGTAAACCAAAATTAATCTTACTGCCCTTAAACAAGTTATAAAATTTGTATCCAAATATATGCTTTTCTCACTACAAAATTATGCATAAATTCTTTTATAATGCTAAAGTAAATATTTATCTACAATTTATATTCCTTTTTATTCAAGATAAAAAATTTCTAAACAGTCCACAAACTTGAAAATCTCTCATTCATTTATAAAGGAATCCAATTACCAGACTGAGTCAGAGTGCACCTTTTATGTTTCTGCCCTGTAAACATATATTGTCAACTTACAAAAAAATGGATTACATGTTATAAATGAAACCTTAGTTAAGGGATACACTACTTTTGTGGAAAAATTGACTGAATGATATACACAGCAGATGCTTCCCACATCTTAAATAACATTTAATAGATCTTGTTGATTTAGTCATTTCTAAAAATTAATAAAATGCCAGATCTGTGTGTCTAGGTGCATCCTACAGCAGTTTACATGTATATTAGTTTATACAGGATTAATTTTAGATTCAACAATAGATTATGATAGCAATGTAATTTTGGAAAAGTGGTGGTGCTGCTGTAGTGTTGTCACCTCACAGTAAGACATTGTCCTGTTCGATTCCCAACTAGAGCGTCTTCTGTGTGAAAACATGCGTGAATGGGTGTACCTTTGTTGAAGGTTGTGCGTCAGGGCCAGCAGCTCGGCACGTAAAAATCTACTGCCAATCATTAGTGGACCGGAGTTCTGCTGTGGTGACCCCTAACTGGGAAAAGCCAAAAAACGCAACAAAGAGAAAAATTGGATTACAAATGTGGTTGCTTTATTGACTCATGGATTTAATGAAAGCTTGTCAGGTAGTTGACTGAATAGATTTTTAAGTTAGATATAAGTCTGAGATTGTGTTTAATTATGCATTTTGATGTATATTTTGTCAGTGTGGTTCCAATGTACTTTACACAAACATAGAAAGTTACATTTGTGTAATAAACCGTTATTCTGTGGTAGCAATTTTGCTTTTTGATACTTTGGTGAGCAATATAAGAAAAAGATTAGTTCTGCATAGTTAATTATCAACTAACAATATATATTTTGCTGTGTAGAAACAAATTGGAAGCTGACCACCACAATAAATGGAAGAAATATTTAATATAAAACAGACAAGCGCTTTCACGTGTACTTGACACGCTTCTTCAGATCCTTACAACTGACTGTTAAAATTCAAATGTATATATAGGCTGTCCTAACATAATCATTCAATTAATTAATTAAGCTATTAACTTTAAATACAAGCATGTGTTTAAAATCATTCAATTAAAAAGAGGGAATGCACTAGTACAAACTGCAACTTATGTCAAAGAACACCATTAAACAAATAAAATTTCTAAATAAACAGAATTAAACAACCAGAAATCTTAAAACTCCACGGCCAACAATTGAAGAATTCTTGTTAAACAAAAATAACACTTGAAAAAACAATATCCTGAAAAACTCTTGTGTATGCTTCTCATATGGATATGAGTAAAAATATGAAATCTAAAAAATTTTTTTTTTTTTTTTTTGTGCATCAAATATTTCATATAGACATATTGTATATATATGTATATAAAAATATATTGTATGTATATGTATATAAAAATATTGAATGCTGAATAGAGCCAGTGTCATGATGTCTGGTTCTCCAAATCATGGGTAAGATGTTGTTACATTCGATAAAATCTGGTGTTCATTAAACACACCAATAATAATGATAAAAACTTCATGTAAGTAAAATATATAAGTGTAAATGTAGGTCCATGTATAAGTATAAGTTAGTTTATAAATATAAGTATAAAAGTACAAAAATGTAAATATATTAATTGATATAAACTAGTATGTATGTATGAATATGTATAAAAATGCACTGTAAATGAATATGTAGACAAGCGAAAAGATGAATCCAAGTATATGGCTCATATATAGTTGAGCCATGAAAATCAAATAACTACTGTGATATCAGTGCAGTAATTTCATCAGAGCAACTGACTCAAGATCAATTAATTTTATGTATAAAATCTAGCCTCATAGATGAAATCAAACTCTGTATATAAGGGGTAATAAATATAAGTCATTAAAAATATATATGTATGTTAATAAAAACATAAACCATGTGTATTTCTAGCCCATAAATACATGGCAAAGGAATGAAGCAGACCATGTCTGAGTAAAAAATCTGGTGAAACATATAAGACAGGTATGACCAGTGAATCTCTCTAACCTGAATAATGTATGTATGTCTGGGATATGTATAGAGGCAATCTATGAAATGTTTGCCAGAAAACTGCATGTAGACATGTCCTGCAATGACGAGCACCGATGTTATATCTATATGCTCGATGTGCAATGTCAGGTGCCATTAGAAAGTCACTTAGCACTGCGTCCTTTCAAAGGAGCCCTAACGCTGACATATTGATTTAGCCCTGGTTCATAATGAGCTTTGAGTTTAAAAATCCAGGAGAGTTCTACTAGTTCTAAATCATTAAAATTGTCTCCATCTCTAGGATTTGGTAAAACTGTTTGTAAAACTCTAAAGACAAACGAATGTGTTGAGTTTTTGGAGATGTGTTTAGCTAAAGCATTTTTAGTATCAAGCTTTTTAATGTCTAACATATGTTCTAGCATCCTCTCTCTCAAGGTTCTAGTAGTCATTCCTACATAGAACGCTGTGCACCTCTGGCAGGTAGCCAAGTAAATAAGATTCCTGCTATCACATGTGGCAGTATGATGAGGTTCAAACCTATAGTTCAGAATTGGATGCTCAAATTCTTGAATTGTGGTGATCAAGGTGCAGACACTGCACTTACTACACGAGAAAGTTCCTTTCCTCATATTCTTATTCAGGCTGATATTCTTACTGACTATATTCGACTCTATACATAAAAGCCTACTAAGGTTCTTGCTATTACGGAATGTATAAGACGGTGTTGGGCCCACTAGTGCTGCTATCCGTTGATCAGTCAGAAGGATGTGCCAATTACTGAAGATTATGTCTTTGATATGATGAATATCATTAGTGTACCTGAGGTTAATCCTGACTTTTGAGTTATCAAAAGACTTCTTGCCATAATGTCCAGATATTCTACTGTGATGTCCATTGGAAGTTATCTGTTGATTAAATATGATCTGGTCCTTGACCTTCTTGACCTTCTCTTCATCATAGCCTCTATCCAAGAAACACTGTTCTAAGAAGTTACTCTGTTCAATGAGTTCAGCACTATTGTGACATAACCTCTTGATTCTAATAAATTGGCTCTTCAATATGCTGTCAAAAACATATCTGGGATGCATGCTGTTAAACTGAAGTAAGGTGTTTCTCCAGCATCCCTTCCTATAAATAGTTGTTTCAATCTTGTAATCTGCATTCTTGTACAGCTTCACATCTAAAAAATCTATGCTATATGTGTCATGACTAATTGTGAAACTCAAAAAATCGGTAGTGGATTCTAACTGTTCTATAAAGGTGAGTAGCTCAGCTACACTTCCATGCCAAAATAGAAGAACGTCATCCACAAACCGTTTATAAAGGCTCACCTTCTTAAAGCTATCATGTTTAAACAAAAACCTCTGCTCCCAATACAACATCACTAAGTTCGCATAAGTATTGGCGCAGGGGGTGCCCATGGTAGCAATTTTGCTTTTTGATACTTTGGTGAGCAATATAAGAAAAAGATTAGTTCTGCATAGTTAATTATCAACTAACAATATATATTTTGCTGTTACATTTATCTTTTTGTATCATCTGACTTGATTCAGGATTATCCTACTTTTTGTAAGGTGTGGCTTTTTGTGAATTTATTGTATGTAACTGAGGAAGATGGTTGCTGAGTTAACTATTTTAAGAGTCCAAGACTCATTAGTGCAAGTCACAAAATAACAAGACTGTATGTTCAAAAATATGAACATGTACATTCTTGGAGAGTGGATATACTCTCTCACACACACACACACACACACACACACACACACACACACACACACACACATATGCGTGTGCATATATATCATACACACATACACACAAATGTGTACATATAGATAGATGGATATATATATATATATATATATATATATATATATATATATATATATATACATGTGTCTAGAAGGGCCAAAATAAATCTGGTTAATTTTTTGCTATTGCCTCTTCAGTTTACAACACCTTATTATCTCATTGTTTAAGCCTTTGCAAAATATTTTATGACAAATGCTTAAGTTCACACAGGCTTCCACCCCTGTTCTAGCCATCCCCCTCCCTCCTCATTTTTATCTCCTATTTTCCTTTCCTATGTGAGTCTTTTACCCACCACTTTTCCATTTAAAAATGTTACCTTTATCTTCATATCTTCCATTCCACTGTTATGTAAAATATATATTTTTCTTGATTATGGATTACTTACTTCTTTCACTAAGCTCTAATTGCTAAGCAACTGAATGCACTATAGTGTTTGTGCTTTTAAGCCTTTACATAAGACTAGTTGCAGTTTAATCACATATTTTACTAATGTACCTTTCATGAATTAACTCTGCTGCTGTGAAATAAAGGATATTTTCCTTTAGCTTAGGTGGTGGATTACAGGGTCTCTAAACCAATCCACTTACACAATTAATAATTTTAGTTAAATACATATATAAATGCAAATAATATATCAGTTTATACACAGTAAGTGATAAAACCTTGCCCAGAATCAATCAGGGCATAAATGAACTGCAATGTGCAGTCCAACTCAGAACATGGAGGAGCTGGCGCTCAGGGTATATTTGGCCATGTGGTTAACTATGGATTCCATAGTTTTATGTATAAAACAAAGCATTTTACTTCTGTTAGTATAACATAAATGCATTAAATTTAACAGCCGATCATGTGTGAGAGTAACTGGGTGGTATATATGAACCAGTATTTGTGTGTGTGTGTGTGTGTGTGTGTGTGTGTGTGTGTGTGTGTGTGTGTGTGTGTGTGTGTGTGAGAGAGAGAAGAGGATGCAGTCTACATATGGAGCATATCTCATCCCACAAAAGTCAGGAGTACTGTAGATTTTTCAGGGAAGTCTACAGATAAATCTTCTTTAGTGAAGGCTATTTTACTTCTTATGTTTATTGATTTGGAAATAATTTATTTCAGCTAGACAAGCAAATTGGCAATTTGTTTTGGAATGTAAAAAGAAAAAAAAATGTTGATTATAAATTTGAGTGCATTATTAAATCTTTGACTTAATGAAATATTATGAATTACTTTACTGAACAGATTTATGACTTTGGTCCAGGCCTGTGCTTCATTAGAATTGTGATTTAATTTATAGTCAGTGGTTTACATACACTTTGCAAATGTATAGTCAGCTGTTACTTTATCATTACATTAGCTTTTCTTTTTTGATACTTTTGCGATAAATGTTTTTAATTTTTCTTGGTTTCTTGTAAATTAACCATGTATATTTTGCATTTATGATATTATGTGTATGTTGTTTTTGAAAGCTATTAAATCAATCATGTGATTAGCCTGCCTTTTATCAGTTATCTTTTTAGTGTGTCTGTCATACATAGCTGAGGAAGGCAGTTGCTAAAACTAGTTCTATGTAGGTTTTCCTGTGCCAGTAATAAATTGCTGTTCATTACCACCAGTAAATGGATTAATTTATATCCACAAAAAGAGTGCTGAAGTTTTTTTATGAAAAGTCTATCTTCTGTCTGGCACCTCTAACACAAAACAGACATAACTTACATTTCATATATCAAATGTCCTTTCCATGCTGATAGTGGTTTATTTTGCCAAGCAGGTATAAACATGATTATCTTCTGTCTGGCATTATATATTTGTGCCCTCACAGGTATGTCATGCAAAAACTTTTGTTGCTGTTTTGCTTATGTTAGGTGGTCATGTGATAATCCCATGAGTGTCCTTAGCTTAGGCTTGAAATTTAGTACACACTTCACAACAGACTCTGTGGGAGTAATATTCAACGTCCTACACACCATGAATTTAACTCTGCTGCTGTTCTTAACCTTTGACCACACAGTAGCTGAGATGGTAAAAATCTTGGGCTTTTCTGGGATATTTTCTTGTCTACAGAAAGTAAATGGGGAGGGTACTTGTCCCAGTCCCAATTAAACTGTTCTGTGAATGCACTTAGCATGGTCTGAAGAGTAGAGTTAAATCTCTCTACCAAACTATTTTATGTGGCTGATAAGAACGAAATTTTAACTCCTGTACCTTACAGTACTTTTACAAACAGGTCAGCAAGTATGACAAAGTTAGCCCCTCAGTCTAGCAGCATTTTATGGGAAAATCTTCTCTAATGTTTTTAGCTGAGCATTTACCATCTTTTTGCCTCTGCAAAGGACAAAACTCCCACTACAGTATACCTAGATCCACGACAACACCAAGCTAAACTTCTTATCTATAGTGTTTAGGGTAATAAGAGGCCCTATACTATCCAAAACTGCCCCCAGGCCCTGTACTGCCCTCAGGTCCTATAATATCCAAGACTGCCCCCAGGCCCTATTCAATCCAAAACTGCCCAATGAATAATTTTTAATGACAGGCAAAGGCAACAAATATCCTAAGCTTAATCTCCTGTTTTTCAACATTTGGCTCTGCTCAAATATCTTGCATTACTCTGTTATGTATTTTACCTTACACGGCCAATAAAATGTTGTGTGTGCCTCTTTTTGTAATAATTAGGTCTCAATGGCCTGAAAAAGAATATTATCCACGCATGGCCAACAGTAGAACTCACAAACAAGCAACTGCTATATCATTTTCCTGTCTAGCCCCCTTTCAGGAGTCTATTCTTTGCACAATAATCCCTTGTCTTAGTGTATTGCTCTCTCTTCAACCTTGAGAGTCAGAAACATCCTTGGCTACATTCCCAGCTTTTGTAAGGTGGTATCTGAGAGCTATGTCTGTCACAAATCTTTGGGATCCTCCCCAGTTTTCCTTTCTTAGAAGGTCTAGTACATTTGGCAACTGTGGTTTAGATTTAGACTTAATGCTATTACTTATTCTTTCTCCTGAAGAAGCACCTTTGAGGAGATGTTCAGTGTCTTTTGACAGCAATAACACCAGACTAAATGTATTATTGCACAGCTCCTTTCCTGAAATAACTATATCCCCAACCTGTGTTGAAGATTTGAGTACTGGCTGGCTTTCCCTTTTCAGCTTCATCATGTGCTCTATGCCTGAGTATGAACACAGGTTGCTGCAAAAATAAAGTAATTTCATGGCAGGCAGTCTGCTGGTTTACTATCAAAAACTGCCACCTGATTGGTTTCTTGTTCCCTTTCAGGTCCAAATGAACTTTGGCCTATGCCAACTGAAAAGTGTCCCTCCATAGCCATAGTTGGAGTGGACTAACCAGGTAAGTAATATCCCTTTTTAAGAAATTTAAGAAAGGTTTCACAATATTTTTGTGGCTTGCAGTATCTCTTTTAGCTATGTTTTCTTTGCCATCTTTGCAAGGGTAAAGCTCTTGTGACAGCTTTTCTCCATAGGCCTCCACTGAAAATGGACTCTTCTCAGTTGAATTATCCTGATCAGTAAATGTGAAATAAATAAATAATTAAGCAATACTGTCTTTCATAGATAGCTTGCCCCCCTTGCTTTTTTTTTCTGACCTTCATCAATGTTGACATTTTGGACCAAACGCATCCCCACTTGGTTATGCTGGAAATATCCAACCCCAGGAATTTGTGGCATTCTAAAAACACTTTATCTTATTG
This sequence comes from Protopterus annectens, assembly GCF_019279795.1. Taxonomy (NCBI): domain Eukaryota; kingdom Metazoa; phylum Chordata; order Ceratodontiformes; family Protopteridae; genus Protopterus; species Protopterus annectens. The sequence continues at coordinate 1,072,549,331 of NC_056733.1, forward strand.
TCAAACTGGCTATCGATGCAGCAGATAAAGGCTATGAGCAAATAACATGTTATACTTCATCTGTCCACAGTGTGACTTTAAGTAAGTCACTTAACCAGACAGTGCTTTAGGGCAACTGGGAATTTGGGACAGACAGTTATAAATCTGATATTTTTAAGTCACGGACTCCCCAACTTTATGTTAGGAATGTTTCTTTGTATAAACTTGTAGTAGTTTAAAAAATCATAGCAGATTCTGCAGTCAAAAGTATGTAGTCCAAGATTGATACTGGCATGTGGGTGTTAAATCATTTGGTATATTCAGTATAAATAAACGGTGCTATAGATAATATTAGTACTATAGTTTCAAATACAAAGGCGATTCTTATTGCCTAAAAAATAGTATGGTATTCTGAAAAAGTCTGCATGCAGTTAGTAAGGTAGAAGTTTGGTGTGTTAAGCTGAGGTTTGTCGGCTTTTTAAGGCCTATCCTGACATTCGGCCTTATTACACAACTCAACTGTACCTCATTATGAGGAATGTTCATTTTGAATCTTAAAAATTCCCTGCATCATGCTGTTCCACATGGAAAGGGTTTTACAAACATTCAGTTTTAGAATTTTTTTTAAAATGTGTCCATGAAAAATAATGCTAAATAATATTAAATCGTACTAATTCGTCAAAGTGTGGGTATGAAGAAATAGTTAATGACCTTGTTGTGATTTTCCTAGTTGGAGTTGTTAGTAAGCACTCCACACTTTCCTCATTTGTTCCTCATCAAGAGAGGTAGTGTTGCGCTGTTTGGAGACAGAAGGCTGAGAGTCTTATCATAATGTGTTATCATATAATGTCAGAACAAACAGTAACTTTAATGACACTTGAAACTTCCTGCATATTTATCATAAACTTTTAACTTCAGCTAGTTATTCTGAACTGACTCCTGTATTTTCCAGTCGCTATCATTAAGCTGTTTCCTTAGTGTAAATCACTTGTTTTAATCATGTTTGAAAATTTATTCCATCAGTTGTCATCACTGTATCTTACTTGTTTGACTCAAAAGGACTGTATTTCAGTGAGTTCTATTCTTATAGTTTAATAGCAACTTGTCTGAGAAATGAAAACTATGAAGTCAATAGTTTGAAGTGTATCTCACTTCCAGTGGAATATCTGATAAACTTACAGTAATTAAATGTGTTACTTCCCTGCATGTTTTGGGAAAGCAGCTATAGTGAAGAGGAAGCAAAAAATGAAAAGCAATCTTCAAGTATATTATGAGGCAAGGGAGTTAACCTTTTTTTTATATTGGACATCTCACTTTCAAATCTAGAAGTCTTGGAGCTCAATTTTTTTTCTGCATATACTTTATCCTTTTGTTGACCACGTTAGCCACAATGGGCTAGTAGGCTCTTTTCAGGGGAGACCCAAGGTGCTCTCAGAAATCTGTACAACTATGTCAATGTCTGCATAGGGGCTGCTGTATCTGCCTAAAGTAAGTCCAGGCCTAGCCCCAAAAGCAAAACCTCCCAGGTGGCATCCCAAATTAAACAGTATATGCAACAAAAGGAAAAATATGGTAAAAAGTAATTCTCATAGAGATAAAACTCTCTCATCAAATTAAGTAGGCAACTTTGAGGTCTAATTAGGTCAAGCAAAGCCAGCTTTGAGATTCATATAGCCTTCCAGGTAAAAGATCACCTTCAGGCCTCCTTCAGCCATGTCAGAAACCACAAGAGCAGCACACAGCAATGTGCTGAATTGGTGGTTTATGGTGCTGCATTCACCAAACCAGGTGATACAGTGATCTTGGTAGCAGTCAAATTCAGTTCTGACCTTACCCTCCCACCCAACTCATCCCCAACCATCCTCCCGAAAATACCCTCAAACATAATCCCTCCAGCTATAGCTAGGGAGCATGTACTGGCTGCACTCACTAAAGCCAAGACCATGAATTCTATGCACCTTGATAACATCACAGGATGCCTCCTGAACAGTATAAAATATAACTTATCAGGACCCCTATAATCAATATCTAACTATAACATTAAAACAGGCTTTGTGCCATTTAAATAGAGGACAGCGATGGTCATCCCCCTTCATAAGGGAGGACCTTCAACAGATCCCAGAAACTACAGACCCATTAGTTTGACTAGTCTTATTTGCAAAGCCATGGAAATTATTATCATGGAAATTATCAACAAAGACATATACTCAGGACACTAGATCCATCTCAATTTGACTTTGTCAAAGAAAGGTCATGCTTACTGAATCTGGTAGACTTATTTACAAAGGCCACTAAAGAGATACATGAAGTGAAAACAGTGCATAGTGCCTACCTAGATCTGCCTAAAACATTTGATACAATACAACACTCAAACACTGTCAACAAACCATTAGAGGTAGATACAACCCCCTTTCTAACACACAATATAGCTAGCTGGCTCACTGATAGGACCCAGGAGATTTTAATCAGTGAGGCAACCTCCAAAAAGAGACTTTTCTCCAGTGGAGTACTCCAGGGCCTTGTGCTATGACTACTCCTCTTTGGCATCTACTTCTCAGAAGTCAAAGCCAATGGCAAAGGCCTCAAGCTGACCAGCTTCACAGATAATTGCAATTTGGGAACAGTCATAGAATTACCTCCAAAATTAAAACACTCTACTAGAGGGTCTAACAGAAACAAGAGACTGGTGCCAAAGCCATGGCTTTAAACTCAATAGCAAGAAATGCATTATAGTACCTTTTGGAAAGTCAGCCTCCCGGCTAACTACATCATCAATATAACACCCATAAGAGTTGATTCACAAGCCAGTGATCTGGAAATGCATATAGATAGTAACCTAGCCTTCGACCAACATATGTCCAAGGTAGTAAAAAAATCATTCTATGTTTCTCAACTTATATGCAAGGTCATGCATCTAGGTGAGGAGAGCTCACCATACCACTGTACATGGCCCTCACCAGACCCACCAGAGAGTATAACAAATATCCACTTCACTATATACCTAACCAGACACATGCAGCAACTGGAATGTCCTCAAAGTTCCTTAGAAAAACAATGCAGGAAGTAAACACAATGTACTATGCTAATCGCCTCAAAGCCTTGCCTCTTTACTCAGTATCATGCAGACTTCTGAGAGGTGATCTTTGCCTGGCATGCTAGGCACACCTGAACCCTGTATTGATATACCTTTTGCACATCTGCAAATCAAAGAGCATCAGAGCTACTCTCTACTCTCATTATATGTCAATACACTGGAATGATATCCGCACGCATTTAAAACAGAGAGAAAACATAAATAGTTCCAAAATTTGCTTAAATAGCACCTATACCAAAGATGGCATAGATGGCAAGATTCTTCCTGCTCATCTGGCTAGCTTTACTCCGATTGCTTTTCTCCAACTCTTACAGCCACTCTGCTGCCCATCCGTGTCGTAGCTTATCACTCCTCCTCATACTTTACTTATTTCTTAAAGTCTTACTTTCTCTTCTTTTCCTCACACCCCAGTACTAACTACAATTCCTCCTCTGTACATTATTCTTCCTGCTCATTTCCATCACTTCCCCTTTCATATGTCTCTTATTATTTTAAGCTACATTCTATTAGTCTGTCTCTAAATTATTACTAAACTCAAAAACACCCCTGTATGATCTTTTCCTCACAGCCATCATGCTATAAATGCATTAATTGTTAGGGTATGTTATTTGTCTACTCAGTATTGACCAATTTATATTAATTTCTCTCTTGCTTTTTTGGGTTAAAATGTTATGTTCTTGTTAGAAATATTGAAAAATCATGAAAATAAGCTTATGTATAGATGTTTTAACCTGGAATTATAAATGTACATCATGTGTAACTTAAAATGTGGAGCTTTCTCCCTCGGCCTCCAATGAAAATGGGTTTTGCCCAGTCAGAAAAAATAAGTAGATTAAAAGACTTAAATTTTGTTTGCAACATAAGTAGGACACATTGGAGAGGCAGATATGTTTCTCTTTGAATTTCCATTCTCTGGAACAAGCTCTCCATCCATGTGAAGCAAAACCCGTCCCTATCCCTATTTAAGAGCAACTTAAACCAATGGATGTGTAATCAGTCACCCATGGTCTGGCACCTTTGTCTCTGATGGACAGAGGCAGCCAGCAAATCACCTCCCTATATAAATAAAATTTGTGAGTCACATTTGGGTTGCACTGCTAGGCTTAAATGAGCCCTAGTGGTCATTAGTCTATGAACCAATGAATTGTTAATAGAATTAGGAGAGTGTGCATGTCAGCATATCCACACAATAGAGTGAAGATGCTAGATATGTGATGCATAAGTAAGTGGTGATTCTAGTAGTTTTGACAAACATAATGGATATACTTGTAGTTGCTACATATAAAATATGGATGAGGGAAGTGTTGGTTTGTTTGACTGGATATTTAAAGGAATGGGAATGACCTCATATAAAGATAAAAATAAGTGTTTGGGTGATGTAAAAACTGAATTTTCGATTAATTAAGTATCTTTATTAAAGATAAAATGTAAGAAAATTGATGTAGTTATGAGGGAATAGGAAGGTTTTATAAAAGAAATGAAAGAAATAAGTCTTATTTGGAGGAGTTACTAATTAGCATTCAAGAAAAAGATTTATCTAGAGATTTTTATTTAATGGAGAAAATAGCATATATGTCAAATGTTTATATCATCCAAGAAAAATATGAAAAAGAAATTGAGCAATTAGTGTTTTCTTTCATATGGAGTTGAAGATTAATCCCAGTGAAAAAGTATAGAATATATGAGCGAAGATGAAGTGGGTCTGGGGTTATTAAATCCAATCGTTTATTCGGCCTCTTTTAACATGTATGTATAGAGTGTTAAACTGCATAAATGAAGTAAATAAGAAATGAATAGTGCAAATGTTTAAATATAAGTACACAAATGTGGAGATCATGAGAATAAAAAAAAAAAGAGATAGAGATTGTATAAATGAGGAAATTGAAAATTATCAAGAAAAAAAGAAGAACAGAATGTGCTAACATCATGTGATGGAACAATATTATTATGTAAATCTATGTCAAGATTAATCAGAAATAATGCAAGCCATTAAAGTAAGTAAAAAGTGGTATTCCAATATAGTAGAATGTCAGGACTTCCTCTGAAGTAATAAAAAAGTTACAGGCAAAAAGGGAATATACCATATGAAAAGAAAGTTGAAAGACATTCAGTAGGATTCACGAAGGCTTACACGGAGTTTAAGAGTAGTGTAAGCCTCCGTGTAAGCCTCCCGATCCAGGAACAGCCCAAACCTCCGTGTAAGAGACAGCTAAAACATCTCTTACACGGACTGGGCGTGGAAATGCTCAATACCTCATTTGCAGCTCAAAGATATGCAAATGAGGTATTTGAGCAATCCAGGAAGCCCAAACCAGTCTGTGTAACGGATGTTTTAGCTGCAGAAATGTACTCAGCTGACAACTGAGTACATTTCTGCAAAATTGGGGGCTATGTCAGCTCCAAATAAAGGTTGCATATGTGTCATCTAGCATGCCAATGGCCAAATATGTGGCCATTGGCATTAAAAAGTGTTGCAAAATTATTTAAAATATTTTTTTTTTTTTCGGGGGATTTTGATGTTTAACTGCAGCGCACACCCGCGCAAACAGGGTGCGCTACCTAAAAGTGAAAACCGAAGCTTATAAGCCCACAATTGTGGGTTTTATGTAGTACATGGAATGACAATGCAGGGACTAGCAGACCAAAAACAATATGGCCACCGTGTAGTGGTTGCCAAGGGGGGGAAGCTCAGTGTAAGAGATGTAACTAAACATTACTAGGCAATCCTATGTAAATGAGGGTTACAATACTGAATCGCACTGCCACATAGCTAATGAGCACTGTTCGAGTAGTGTAAGAGTTACAGAAGGGGGAGGAATAGAGTAAGAGGTAGGTGACATCACGGGGGGGAATGATAGAAATAAATGTATCACATTGGAGAGCAGTGTAACGTGACAGATGACAGACAGACATCAGGGAGAGAGGTGTGTCCCAAAAGAACACTAGGAAAGTCAAGAAATAGAGGGTGTACACTATCCCTACACTCAAACTTTCTTGATATACGTGCATCTTGTAGCGTGTGGCTGTAAAGGCAGGTTTACCATGTGGGAGCATGTTGCAAACCGTTTTAAACGGTTTGAGCGGGCGTGCACGTGTGTAAGGCAATGTAAACATCAGGAAGCCTGTTGCCTGATGTATAAGGCTGTGTGCGCGTGTTTTACCATGAATCAGCCAAGTCCAAACCGTGTAAGTATGTGTGCGCAGGTCTAAGCCACTGTGAGCGTGCTTCAGCTGGTGTGCACATTGCTCCCCCTGAGGAAACAGAAAGGAAAAAGGAAACAACCAGATTACAAGGAAGCTGTCAGAGAATACTGCTGGAGTTAATTGGTGATAACAATTGGAAGCAGGCAATTACACAGGCAGACTAGAAGTCCAACCCAGCACTTAAAACACTTCAAACAGCAGTGCAGGGTGTTTCTCTCAAGAGATACTGCAAGAAAGGAGTAAGCTATCAGAATTGAAAACTGAAAAAGCTGAACTCAGAGCAGAAATGCTAGGGGCTGCCATAGCTGTTATAATCAGGCATAGGTGAATTGCTGAGGGTGGTGACAATGCAGATGCTGACAGACAACCCAGAGTGAGGAGAAGGAGAAGAGTATACAGGCCCAGGGTCACCTACCATGGGTTACATGAGCTGGACATAGTAGGGGGCTACAGAGTGGACAGAGACCTTCTGCAGCAAATTGTTGAGCTGTGCAGGCCACGTCTCACACACAGAACCAACAGAGGGAACCCATCCCAGTGGAAACCAAGGTATGTGTTGGCCTAAGAATACTAGCAACAGGTACCTTCCAGAGACCAACTGGTGATATGATGGGGATATCACAGGCATCAGCCTCCAAGGTACTGCACCAGTTCCTGGATGCCATGTCAGCACGTCAGTGATCATGTATATTTCCCTAATGCCCATGAGGTTGTGGCCAGCAATATGCATCTCTTCCAGCAAATAGCGGGATACCCTGAGGTACTGGGTGCAATAGACTGCACGCCATTACATGCATCAAAGCACCAGCCGGTGAGCGGGGTAGAGCCTATATTAACCGCAAGGGATTCCCCTCCATCAACTGCCAGGTCATGTGTGATGCCCAGGGCATAATAACGAATGTGTGTGCTGGCTGCCCTGGGAGCTACCATGATTCCCACATCTGGCATCTGATGCAGCTGTACCAATCATTTGCCAGTGGGGACTTCCCACATGGACACCTAGTGGGGGATGCAGGTTATGCACTTGAGCCGTGGCTGATGACACCCATCAGAAATGCACACACACCTGAACAGGAACGCCATAATGAGGCACACGCACAAGCACGTAATGTCATAGAGCGTGTGTTTGGGCTGCTCAAGTCATGGTTCCGGTGTCTGGACACATCTGGTGGAGCCTTGCAGTACACACCAACTACATGTACCCACATGATCATAATATGTGCTATGCTACATAATATGATCTCTCGAAACAGCTGCAGCAGGACCAGCATAGGGCTGGGCCAAACATACCCCCACCATTGCCAAGGCCACCACAGGCAGAGGGTGACTCGGAGGAGGAACAACCTGACCTTGCCCCAGTAGGCAGAAGGAGGCGTGCCCTGTATGCCCTGGCCTTGGCAAAGAGACAACGCATAGCACATACACTGGCTCAGTAGGAACACTGGGACTGATACCCCCTCTGACTCACTCATATAGTAACAGGGACGCCTAACATGACACAACCTGCTTCCAAACATGTACAGGGAGTGTAGTATGTGCATCCGACAGAGGCAGCCCTGCAGCACCACCTGAGGCATGAATGCCATGTGTTAAGTAATGTAACACCATGTACCATATGCACACCTGAGGACCCTGACTAACATCCACCCTCACCAATCATGAACCACAAAAACACAAACCCACCTTCATAGGTACCACAAGGGCTAGGAACCTAGATGTAATGCTACCCAATGCCAGAAGTATAAACAGCAAGATGTGTGCTGTGTAAATGCACACAGTATAGAGAATGTAGATATCAGTGGTGTAATAGAAAACTGGGTCAAAGCCCACATCAGCACCCTAACACTACCAGGTCACACCTCATACAGTGATGTATAGCTAGCTGCAAAACATGGAACAAGCTACAAAACGAGGGTGACTAGCAATAAATGTCATGGATAATCACACCCCCATGTTGGTACCACAACAAGAAGCAGCATGGATTAGCCATGGTCAAATACCAATGGCTAAAACTGCCTACCACTATATACCTTGCTGCAGACCACTGTCCTAATAGCAGGAACTGCACCACGCCTATGTTGGAATACATGAAGATATCAAGTCCCCCAAACCACATTGTATTGCCTGACTGAAAATGCCTACGCATACACCATAGTTTCATAGTTTCATAGTTTACTACTAGCCTATCTGCCCTAGTGCATTTATAAGCCTAGCCATAGTGATGTGGCTATTGCCACCCCTTATAGTGGTAATAAGTTAA